>NC_033624.1:711539-1030734 GCF_001540865.1 Ananas comosus | reverse complement strand
TACAGAGGAGTGTTTCAGTTGAAAACAATGTCATAAATATTTAAGAAAAAACTTCAAATATCTCCTCTGTAGTTTCGTACTTTTTTACTTTTAGTACTCTGTGATTTAAAATGTATCAAGTTAGTAACCCGTGATTTCGCAATTTCTCACTTTAGTTTTCTGTGGTTTCAAGTGTATCAAGTTAGTATTTTGTGGTTTCGCACTTTCTCACTTTAGTACCCTGTGGTTTAATATTTCGTTAAATTATATACTCCGAAATGGGATAATAAAAAGAAAAAAAATTAAAACCTCAGGATACTAAATTGATACAAAAATAAAATTACAGGGTACTAACTTGAAACACTTGAAACACAAGGTACTAAAGTGAGAAAGTGCGAAATCACACGGTACTAACTTGATACACTTTAAACCACAGGGTAATAAAGTGGAAAAATGCGAAACCACGAGGAGTATTTGAAGTTTCCCCAATATTTAATTATTATTTTATATATTATATATATATATATATATAAAATGTTAATTAATAATTGTATCCGTATTGCTTTCAAATATTAGAGTGTAAATTGTTGAAACATTAATGCATAATTTCAATGAATTATTAAAATACATATACCAGTTCACTAAACTGATTTGAACGAGTTTGAGTAAATTTTAAGCTAACCTAATCTTTTGGAATAAAGATTCCAGGATTGAATCATGATCCAACTGGTTTGACCAACAAATTCAACCCGAGTTTTAAAACATCGCTATGAGATGATCTTCCTCTTTTCCAAAATTTTAACTGTATTGCAATGCTAAAGCAAAAATTTTCTTCCAACTTTATTTTTTTTCCCCACTGTGGAAAGGAGAAGTTTAAGTTTTCAAAAAGTATTTTAAAAATAATTTTATGAGTAAAAAAACTATTTTTTACTTTTTTTAATTTTATAAAAAAATATTTATTTTTAAAAAATTTAATCTAAATAATAATTTTTTTAATGTAAATAAAAAATATATCCCTCGACCCTTTTTCCCAGCTCTCTCTCTCTCTCTCTCTCTCTCCCATACGTATATATAATATATGCTAAGAGGCTCATAATAAATAATAATAATTACTATAATTTTTCGAAACTATTCTCCGCAATAATTTTATCGCCACTAGGGTGGGTTCTCGTGCTAGGGTTTCCTTCGCGGAGCAATCGAATCCAATCGCATCGAATCGAAGCTTCGAGATCGATCGATCGATCCATGGAGGCCGATTCGTGGAGCCGCCTCTCCGCCGCCGCCTCGAAGCGCCTCCTCCAATCGCGATACGGTGAGAGCCCTCGAATCCGTTCACCTCCTTTTTGTTTCGTTTGGGATCGATTGGTCGATCGATGTGGTTTGAATCTTTTGATCGGGGGTTTTGGAACCCTAGATTTGTACCTAGGGTTCGAAGAGGTGGACGGCGAGGACGACGAGTCGCGGGCGGAGTTCAACTGCCCCTTCTGCGCCGAGGATTTCGATTTCGTGGGGCTTTGTTGCCACATCGACGACGAGCACCATGTCGAGGCTAAAAATGGGGTATTTACTCTCTTTTTCGATGGTTTAGAGATGTATTGAATCGGTTTCCTTAATCGAATAGGTCTTATCTTACAATTACTGCGATATTAGGATCATAGGACTTTCTATTTTTGTTAAATAAGTCCCTTTTTTTCTTACTCTTATCTCAGTTGGGTTCAGCGTAGATCTTTTTTTTTAGCTGTATTGCTTGCTATATTTTGATTGATTAATTTAGTTTTTTAATGAAAAATCTGAGCTTTGATAGTTCTATTTTGCCACCAACAATATAAATCCTCCTCCTTTTTTTCCCCATCAATTTGTTTACTTTGTTGAGGTTTCTCTATTTTTGTTCTTTTAGGAGAAAAAATTACTGTGAGGTTGCATCCCAAGTAACATGCTTGTCGTTGAATTCTCACTTCTAGTTGTGTATGTCGGTATTGATGGGATGAAAAAAAAGAAGAAGAAACCCCAGTAGATGTTCAACTGGAACTAAAACTGTAATATTGAGTTAATTGAGAAAAAACTGAAATGTATTTTTATCCTGGAAACGAGTTTCCAAGATAAAAGAGACGGATCAGCACTTTTGGGAATTTGAAGTGCATTTTGGGATCGCTCGATTATTTCATCTGTAGGTTGTAAAAGGAAAGGTCTATAAAAAGGAGAGAAGTGCATGATATCTGTAATGCGACAATCATTAAGACATTACTGATAATCGGTAAGAACAAAGCTGGAATAACTTGTCATAGTTGGTGGGGATCCCATCACCTAGCTTTCCATTTTCTCTCTAGAACTATCACACATTGTCGACTTATAACCAACTTCACATTTAGCATAGTGATGTGACTAAGGGAGTACTAAGTCGAAGGTTGGACAAACAAAAATTTGGCTGCATTGGGTGCTGAAGGTGGTAACTGTCTCTTCTTCTTAATTTTAATGATTTCAGTTCGTACTAAACTTAAATTACGTTGGTTTATTTTCCTCTTCAACCACAAAATGGGCAATGTTTATAACATTAAAGAGGGAGGAGTAATTGGCTTAGTAGGAAGCACTCTCTCTTTCCAGCAATGACCACTCAGAACTCAGGTCGTCACAATGTGCTAGTCTTTTGCTAAAATGTTGAATTGGATTCCAGTTTTCTTTAATTAATTCAGTTAGTCGATCAACTAGATGCTTAATAGTTAATAATTAATCCATGTACAAGAAAAGGATAAATTCTTTTATAGGAACCCCAATATGCGTTGAGCTTAAATATGTCTCATGTGTCGTCTATAGGAAGTTAGTCATGCACTCTTGGATGAGTTCCTGTGAAGGTGTTTATATACAGAAGTTGGTGAAAATGCAGAATCATACAAATGTATAAATAAATAGATGCAGATGTGCCCACTTTACACACAGGCTCATAGTGTGTGAAATTATACTATGCATAAATATACCCAACCATGCAAAAAGTTGTACGAAGTTAGCCTTCAAGATTTTGGAATTAATGTGATAGTATTGACGCTAAGAGTTCTAATCAGTTGCATCTTGCAGGTATGTCCCATTTGTGCAGAGAGGGTTGGAATGGACTTGGTTGGGCACATGACAATGCAACATGGAAGTTACTTCAAAATATCCTTTACCACAGTGGTTGTTATCTACAAACTTTACAAAGTCCTCTATCTGATAGCATCTTAGTGAAAAATTTATTTGTAGATTTTAATTGAGCACAGTTTATAGTTAAAACATACAGACCTTGCTTGAACAATTGTGCATATTAAAATGGGTCCCTAAACTTTAAATTTTTGGCTTTACTACCTAACCGTCATCATTTGTGATGTCAGATAATTCTGTGAGCTTCTTTCAAAACAAACAGGTTTTGTCAAAAATGTATGGAATATACTGTCAAGTTTCTTTAGCTCATAGAATATTCAGGTCAAAAGAGTTAGAAATTCCATTATCAAAAGGTAGAGAAATAAAAATAACGAGAGGTTGCATAGTGACATCAAAACTTTTAACATTCAGACACTCTCATTTCAAAGCGGGTAATATATATGTTTAACCTCTTTATCTGACTGCGGGTAAATGGCTGTTTCTTTTGCCTTCCTTAATAGAAGATTACTTGCAACGTAGACGTAGATTTCGCAAAGCTTCTACAGGGTCCCATTCTCTGCTTTCTTTGTTGCGGAAGGACTTGAGAGATGGCAATCTACAAGCTCTTCTTGGAGGATCTTCCTGTACGGCTGCTCCTTCTGCAGTTGCACCCGATCCATTGCTGTCATCTCTGGTTTACAATTTGCCCATAGGTGAATCACCGAAAGGTTTACAAGCTGAGTCACTGGATAATGCCTTTTTGATTAATGACTGTTCAGATGAAAAAGTTGTAGAGAGGTATGTTGTTATTGATTGCATATTTTTCTTTCAGTAGAAAAATATTTGTACCCCCTCCCCTCAATTCTAGACCATTTTAACCCTGAATTTTATATATATTTTTAATTGGCATGTCTCTACTAGTGCTCGATTTGATTTGAGTTATTTCCCCTTGGTTGAATTGGTGATCACGTTAAATTAATAGTGATCCTACTAAATTTAATTGCTCCTCCTGCTTTTCGCCCGGACAAAATTGGATGTTTAATTAATACTTATTGGCCTATAGGTAACAGAGAGGTTCATTTCTCTGGAATTTCCAATTAAACTATTTCTAATAACAATAATTAAAACAAGCAATACTTAAGGGGGTGTTGGTACAAAAGTATAAAATTCAAGTTCAAAATGGTCTATATTTGATGGTTTCTCTACACATTTTTATCTATTCTCTTCTGCGTCGTCTCATCTTTAATTTCTTTGGATGCCCCTTTTTTTTGGTATGAACGAAAGTTTTCTTACACTTCCTGCATGGAGTGGTTTGATGGTGTCCGACGTAAGAATGTTACTAAAGGGAGTTGATTTAGTGCGTGAGATTTTTTTTTTTTTCTGTCTGATGCTAGATAAGCTTATAAAGATTGATTGGTGACGTTGAAGTTTTACATTTTAATGAACATCAAATTCTTCTATTGCAGTCAATTTTATGACTTGTGAGCCTATGCCTTCTTATTGCAACAGTTTTGCTAAGGTTAATACTGTACTCTGAATGTCGGACTTATTTTTCACTCGTCTTTGTTGTTGCCGATATCCAGAAAAAGGTGTTGTCGAACAAACCAACAGTAATGAAAGCAAGTTGCTGGGGCAGGTAGTTTTGAAGTCTGATTATTATCCCTTGTTCTTCATCTTACAGAACCGAGCCGTCCCTCTCCGACAAGGATCAGGAAGAGAGAGCCCGAAGGAGTGAGCTCGTGCAGGAGCTCGTGCTTTCGTCAATCTTCGACAACACTTTATGAGGGAGTGCTTCGTGTGCAACAACAGCAGCAGAAGTGCTTCTCAGGAAGCAGATGATTGTTCGCAGATCGTACCTACCATTGCTTTCTTTTGTGGTTCTGTCGCCGCTTATCGGACTCTTCAAAGAAGAAGAGCAGGGGGGATTCAACCTATGGCATGTATGTATGTATGTTGGCTACTACTCTATTGCAGGGAAAAGAGGGAGAAGAGCGAGAGAAACTCATGTATTTAATACTTGCACTGGACATGTTATATTCGGTACTATTTTTTGGAGGGGCACTTCGCATATTTGAAAGGGGAAATAGCTCCACCGTTTTCTACTCTCCGTACAAGTTTATGCACCCGATTGTATTTTGTGGGGGGGGCTTGTTGTATTTGTCATTTTATTTATATCATCATTGAGCTTTATTATAAAGCATTACACTTCGTTTAACTTTTTAACCTTTTTATCTCAGGAGTTTTTTTTGGGGGGGTGGGGTAACTTGCTAAATAGTTAATAATTTAAGGGTATTTAATTAATGGATTTTTCCCAATTCGCAAGTGATTTTATTTAGCCACGAGCCATAGTACTTTTTTGAGGCGACGTGATCATCACTCTTCATGCAGAGGCTCATACGTGGGGCTCACGTGTGCGGTCACTTTTGTTCCACGTGGGATTGAGATGCTGCTGCATAAATAAATTCCCTTAAAAAAGTAGGAAAGGAAGTGGGAAAAAAAAGGCAGGGAGTAGATAGCAATTTTGGCAAAGAGGTGGAGCAAAAAGCAATCCATAAATCTATTCTATCGCTTTTATTATAGCAACAACGAAGAAACACGTTCATCATATAAAGTAATAAATAAATAAATAAATATAAAAATTCAAAAAGCGAAGGAAAATTAGCAATAGCTTTTGTCCAGTATCAAAGCGTGGGAAAGAAAACTCCCAAAAAGTTGTTTTAAAAAGGACTGTTTTTGAAATCGAGTTCCTATTCCTAGCATTTGATATGACGATAATAACGAACTCCAAATTGATATTGATATATTTACCATAACTTTAAATGCTAAATTATTATTAAAATCAAATTAAAGCTCGTAGCTAGTGCTAAATTATAATAATTAACAAAACAAAACAGAACCAGCGACCGTTGCAAATATTCTCCGAACAAAAGCCTCGCCCAAAATAAAAAAAAAATAATAAAATAAAAAAAATAAAAGGCAAAGCACAAAGCGGCGAAAAAAACAGGGCTTTTGTGCACCTTCTCTCCGCTTCCCTTTTGTCTCCTTTTCCCCACATCCCGAGCTTTTTCTAGGAATTGGGGTTAGGGTTTAGGGTTCATGCCTCTCGCTCTCTCCACACCACGACGAATCGAAGCAGAGCTCCAATGGCCACGGGGCCCCGCACGGTCGCAGCCTCGATCGGCGCGACTACCCCGTCTCCTTCCGCCTCCCTTCTCCGAAGCTTCTCCGGTCCATGTACAAAACCCTAAAACCCCACCACCTTTTTTATCAACAAATTTTTGGCACAGTCTCACACCTTGTTGGTATTCCGTACCCCAATCTCGAGCTCGCGCCCCGAGAATCTCTGGTTTGTATCTTTCCCCCCTTGTCCTCTGACAAAATTCCTATCCTTTTGGGGGGTGAAAAGATCGAATCTTGGCATTTCTAGGGTTTTACGATGAGCCCTACTTTACGTTTCGGGCGAAGCTTCGGCGCTGCTTCGCCCGCAGATCCCTCCTCATCCGTTTCTCCCATTTATAGTAGTTACTATTTTGAAGTGTGCGCGGCGGTTGATTCGGTGGCCGTTACTGGGCTTAGGGTTTTGTTGTTTGGTTTAGCTCGTAATGGATCTGAAAAGGGCTTTGGAGGAGGAGGAAGAAGGGGGGAAGGGTGAGGGATTGTTGGCTCGGGAAGCAAAGAGACGACGAACATTTCTCAAGTGAGTGGCATTTCCTATTCTTTAATTTAATTTCGTTTCTTATTTTCAGTGTGTGATAGGTTCTTAGAATTTCTTCTTTTTTTTTTTTCCTTTTTCTGTAACAATTTGCTTATAATTATTGTAGTTCGATGCGAGAAGTAATGGGAGCACAGTACATGCAGCGCCATTTGTCAAAGATGGAACCTTTTCTTCGCAAAGTGGTAGAGTTAATGTTGCTCAAGTATCTTGCTATTGATGAGTTTGATTTTTGAGAAATTGAATTTGACATTTTAATTCATGTGGTTCTGTGTTTCTTTCCTTATACTTGGGATTCGAGAAATGGAAAAAAAAAAAAGTGTTTTGCTCCATTTCAGAGATTCAGCTTCTTGGTGCAGTGTGAATCTGTTGGGCAATTCTAATAAAATTAGTTGATTCGAACAGCTTTATTCAAAGAATATCTCGAGGCACTCTAGTTGTTCAAAGCAGGCACTTAGTTAGATTTCAGTCACACTTGTCTTGAAATCTTCTTATTCTGTCGATCTGTGTATAAATCCAGTAAAATAGGAATAGCCGCATTTATTTTCCTATCATCTTTTAGTTGCAATGTCTGTTGATAAATTATATCTAGAGAAGATTTAAAATATACAGTTCTTGCGAAGTTCACGTAATTTTAAAAATTATTGTATTGGTTGTTGCCTGCTTCATTTGTGTGTAGTTGGAAATTTTGTGATGCCTGTGTTGTATATGCATTTATAGCATTAATACTTGTAAATTTTTTACCGTTAGATTTACTCCTCGAATCATTTTCAACCATTAGATTATATTATTCAACCAACCACCCACTCAACCCTAGGGGGCCCACATCATCCTAACTGTACATCACTTAATCTAATGGTTAAAAATCTACAAGCACCAATAACTTGGTACTTTTAAAAGCATAGGAGCTCAATTCTCTCTCTCTCTCTCTCTCTCTCTCTCTCTCTCTATATATATATATATATATATATATGTATATATATATATATATGTATATATATATATATAGCAACTTCTGATGCCTCTCGAAAAGTAATGTTCCTTATTGTTTGATATGTTGTGCTCTGTAATGGATATCAGGTGCAAGAAGAGGTGGAGAAAGCTCTGTATCGTCATGTGCGTTTAGCTCCGAAGTAAGCATTTTAGAAACTATATGCCATACCGCTGTCATTTTAAGTTATATATTAAAATGCTTCATATCATTGCCCAACACTTAATATCAATTAATAATTCATCAGAATTATTATTTTGGGAACATGTTCAGAATCACTTATTTTTTAAATTTAAGAGTGGGACCTATTGAGACAATTTTAAGAAATTTTATTTGCAAAAAAAAGAAATCGTCACAAACAACAAGAGTTAACAGAAAAAACAAAACTTGTAAAAGCATCACAAAAAAAACTGACGTCAGTTGTCATTTTTCTGAATAAAGCTGCTTTAAAACTACTGATAGACATGCAGCTATCTTAAAATTGTTTTTTTTCGTCTTTTTTCTTACTGTCCTTAGATGCATTTGCATTTTGTCTTTTAGAATTCCTCATCAGATTAAGGCGGCTTCAAACAAAAGATATCGGCTGCAATTCCAGGGTACTCTGCCCCAAACACTCTTCACAGGCAGCAAAATAGAAACCGAGAACAAAAAACCAATCCAAGTTTCAATTTTTGATTCGGCATCAAACCGGATAATATCAACCGGTCCTTCATCGTCAATCCAGATCGAAATTGTTGTTCTTGACGGTGATTTTGGAACGGATTCACAATTGGGCTGGACTGAAAAGGATTTCAGTGAAAATATTGTACGTGAAAGAGAGGGCAAAAGACCTTTACTCGCTGGGGAACTGGTAATCACACTGAGCAATGGGGTTGGTTTTATTTGTGATGCCACTTTTACTGATAACTCCAGCTGGATAAGAAGTCGAAAATTCAGGCTAGGCGCGAGGGTCTGTCAAAATAATTCTGGAGTTGAAAGAGTACATGAAGCAGTTAGTGAAGCTTTTTGTATTAAGGATCACCGAGGAGAGTGTAAGTCCAGATCTTGTCAACTTTTGACTATTTAATTTTTTCTAGAAAATAACATATGCACCCTATAAATTTGTTAATGGCTTTTAAAGTTGGCAATATAGTATATGCCTTTATACACATAAAAAATACTCAGAATGCCCTTAAATACCATTAAGTGTCCTTGAAACTGATTTTCATTAAACTCCTTTGGAAAGAGTATATATGTATCAGGAAATCAATTTTTTTGGGCAGATTTATGCAATTTTGATGCTTATAGGTGTATGGCTCAATAAATTTTTGTTACCGGCATTATCTAAAATATCTTTGAATTTCAGTGTACAAGAAACATCATCCTCCAGCATTGCTTGATGATGTGTGGCGGTTGGAAAAGATAGGAAAAGATGGAGTTTTTCATAAAAAACTCGCAGACTTTGGGATCATTACTGTTCAAGACTTCCTGAGGAATTTGGTGGTGGATCAAGATAGGCTTCGTCGGGTGAGAAAACCATATCAATTGTGATTTCTTTTTGGAGATAAAGACTTCCTTGTGCACAAACTAACGGCTCTCACCCCCTCCCCCCTCCTCTCTCTCTCTCTCTCTCTCTCTCTCTCTCTCTCTCAATTTTCTCTTGCATACTTCATAGTTACTTGGCACTGGGATGTCAAATAAAATGTGGGAAGCGACCACTGAGCATGCTAGAGAGTGCATTCTAGAAGACAAGCTATACTCATATTGTAGTGAGCAGGGAGTTGTACTGCTGTTCAACTGTATATATGAGCTTGTGGGAACAATAATGAATGGCAACTGTTACAGTTTGGATGAACTTACTGCAACTCAAAAGGTACTTCTGCCCAAACTTAATTTTTCCTCTACTTTTTTATATAAGTATCAATTTTGTGTTAGTGTTTTTGTCTATTGTCGAGTAAGTTTTTTTAATGGCTAATAGTTTTGATGAAGATCTTGAGTTTTTTTGACGCTTATGCACTAAAACTTTTAATTACACTTAGCTTCTCTACATCCTGTAACGTATGTTATCTATCGTTGAATGTTTGATATTTGTTGAACGTGCTGTGGAAATTATAAGCCATTCATGTTAATTTGAATGATATCGTTCCTACGTATATCTAAATTACCCTTGAATTTTAATATTTTATCTTCTAGTCTTCTCTTCTTTCCTACATCTCTCAACCACTCTCAGGCAATCGACTCGTTCTTTCCTTCATTCCATTCTTCACCAATTATAATTGGCAAATATGCAAAGTTCAAAATTTTGTGGGTTTGAGCAGCATTAGTATCAAAGTATTACAGACATTAATTGGTTATGAAATGATGTGCATATCTTGTTTGCTAAGAGAGTTGCTATTTGTCCTAAATAAGGCCTGTTTGTTTTCAGGTATTGGCGAACAAGTTGCAGCAAGATGCTTATAGATTTCCGGGCCATATACTTGAGTTCAAAGAACAAGTTGTTAACAATAACGCGAGTCTACCATCTCCAACTGATGTGGTTACTATGCCAATGCCGAGCTTGATGGACCAACAGATTCCTCATCCCGCTCCATCCATTCAAGGTGAACTAAGACTCACAATTATGATGACATTAAATGGGGAAATTGCACCATCGGTCATTGAACTTATCGTAAAATTTCACATGGGTCAACGCACTTCAATTTGTTACATGCAAGGGACTTCAATTCCTGTTTCAATTGGCTTCAGCTATCAAATCTCAATAATTTCCTACAAATAAAGCTCGAGTTCAGTGTATCGATTGCTCTAAATCTGAAGTCACTGACAAGAGAAATTTTATGACCACTTAGCCTTAGTTTACTTTTCATGTTACAACGCTTGTATGCTCTTCTAAATTAACATTGTGGCCACCTTGTCTGCCAGGAAATACAATTTTAGAAGATATGTCCCAGTTGAGTGGGCATGATTCTTATCCGCTCAATTTGAGTTCCTTCCAAGCAAATAGTTTGAATGTGAGGGATCTCTACGAAGAGTGGGGAAGCTTACAGCCTAGAGGATTGGTCAACCCAAGCATGGCAGGTGAGAATGTGAAGATGGGTTCTAATTTTGAAGTAGATATGTTGAGCTCTTCTCCATATTGCTCGATTTGGGATCATTGTAATGGCTTCATTCAGGTCTCGGGTGATAAGAGTGCGCATTATGCTGCCCGTAGGAAGTGGGTTAAGCTGATCGCGGTGCTAAAATGGATGGCGGTTTTAAGACGATGCTCAGCGAGAAGAGCAGTTTTACTGAATAGCATTGCCTGGCAATGGAATTGAGAGTGTGGCGAACCTCTTCGCAATGCTAACGATCAGTTGGGCTTTGTTCCAAGGAGTTCAAAAGACGTCGAAAGCTAGAGCTCCCGCAATTTGAAGTGACCCTGGATCCAGTTAGTTCGATGTTTATATGCTGTAGATCTCCTAGGTGGTGGAGAAATTCTGTTTTCATGTTTCTTTTTCTTTTCGCCTTTTGTTTTAAGATGTGGGCTTTTTCTCTATCCATTTTGTTTATCCTTGTATGTAAAAATGTATTGTTATGTTTGTTTATTTTCATCGGCATAATATTTGGTTCATTTATGTTTTCTCACTTGGTCTATGTTCTATTTATTTCTTTAAAGTAAGCAACAACAAAATGCTAGTTACCAAATTTCACACATCTCAGATTTCTTATTCTCTAAATGTTTTATGATAAAGCAATATATAAGTTGTGAATCTCAGCTTTCCAACAACAAAAAAAAAAAAGAACTTATGAATCTAAAGTTGATTGTGTGAGAAATTGTTGTGATAATAAGATGGGCTTCTTGGGTTCCCTTACCCCAAGTATAATATATGTTTAGTTTGAATATAGTTGTTTGAACGAGCTTTGTAACTTTTTCATTAGAAATGCTCGGGAACTTCTTCTTTCAGGAGACATAGTTCAGTTTTTTTCAAAGCTGCAAACACTAAATCCTAATTCCATCTTTTCGACTTCGTCGAAAATTTCTGGCTGTGTGTTTGTTAAATATTTAATTTTGGCTTTGAAATAGGGAAGATGTTCCAAATCAATTATCGTGGAGTAATCAGATACTAATCGCTCGATTGCAGCGTCAGATGCTGGTTCTGAGTACTCGGCATCCGACGCTAATTATTCGCTTTTGGAACAAACTATATATGTTCTTTGGCAAGTTGCTGAGTATAACATTCCTGTAGCTTTCATTTCCTCTAAGATTTTTCCGAAAATGGTAAGTTGATGAGTGATTAACTTCCCATCAATTTAAGAGCTGATCAAATCTGATTTAGCAAAATAAACCAAATTGTAGAAGAAAAGAATTATCACTCACACCTTGGGAGTACCTTGCTAATGATATAACAGGTTTGAGAATTTTGTCCTAGGAGTAGTTCGAAATATTTTAACGAAAACTCGAGAGTTCTAAGATTTTATAACCACCATGTTTAACTGAGAACAGTGAGACTCAAATGGTTGTTACAATTTTATTATGCCCCAAAGAAAGGTCAAAGGAATAAAATTCTCCTTCAACTAGATTGGCCAACCACAATTGAGGCCTATTTCGTCTTGCTTGTGCGATAGTTCAATCTTTTTTCTCCTGATCTAACCTTCTGTCTGATAGCTAAATACATTATTTATGTATTAGACCACCTGTTCAATGGACCTAGTCAAATGCCTAACTCGCCATTTACATGTATTTATGCGTCGCAATTACAAGAGCCAGCCAAATGTCAGATTTGTCACTTGCATGTGTTTACATATTACATCAGTATCGTTACGGAACCAAACAGAATCTTAAAAATCATATGATTTTTCTACATTATGTTCTAACTTTATTCGCCCGCCATATATAATAAGTGAGGCATGTTTGGCCTAGCTTGTGCAACAGTTCTATATTTCAGCTTCGAGCTTCTCTATGATAGTAGAAAAACATCATCTATCTGTCCGATCGATTGCTTATTTTTATGAGTCGGAAAATGTTTACTTTGTTTTTGTCACACATTTATTTGTGGAAACCATTCAGACACCTGATTTGTCACTTACACGTGTTTACATTTGGGTTAAAACTTGTACACATTTATGAACGAAACAGAATCTAAAAATCATAAACGTTACTTTACATGGCTTAAGCTTCCAGCTCTTGGCCAAAATGGAATGAACCCTTTTTAGGAACTCATCAAGAAAGCTTCAATGCTTTCTTAGATTCTCTACAGCTCAGATATTTTATTACAAACCCATGCTGAGGCATTTACCAATTTCCCCAAACAAGTCCTATGTTAATATATATATATATATATCACCATTCCAATTTTAAATTTCTTAGCTGTTTCTATACGAGAGCGATTGAACAGTAGTGAGGTTTTATTTATGTTAGCATATATTGCACTTGTTCAAGAATAGCTGCTGCTTCTATTTAGGAAAGAGAAAATTTTGGCTCCTGTATTTTTAACTGGTTTCAATTGTACGAATAGAATAACTTGTACCAACCAGCTAATAAGCTGAGAACAAGATTGAACTTAACCGGCTGGCTTGATATAATTTATCATTCGTTACAGATATTTTAGCAGACAGAATAATCTTGCTGCTCATCTGCGACGCAATGCATTTAAACTCTTTTCTATCCATAGGTTGCTTGGTATTTAATTTCGGATCCTCAGTGGAGCAGATCCGAATCCGACCCGTTTGGGACAAGACCAAACGGCGTTACGGGTGGCGCAAACAGGTTTGCGTCCGCACCCCGCCGCTGTTTCGAAACCATTACGGTGTCCCGCAAAAAAACACCGCTTAACTCAAGCCGTCACCCGGTAGATCCACGCCACGTGTTCCGTATGAGGCCCTCGGGCGTTCTCATCCGCACGATGCGTGGGCCCCGCACTTCCGTTACACCAGCTCATCGAAATTAGGTGCGCTGAAGAATCGCCCCCAAATTAATACGGGGGCATTTTGGTCATTTCACCACTTGACGTCGCCGATTACTCCACCTCCCCCCCGTTTAAATCGCCCCCCACCTCTCTCGCTCTTACTCTTTCTCTCTCTATCTCTTTCTCTCTCCTCTCTTCGCCGACCTTCTCTCTCTTCTAAGGTACGGATCCTTCAACACCCCACTCCTCCCCCCGCTTTTTCTCTCTCCACCCCGTATTTTCTACTATTTATTTTATACGCACCAATTTTTTTTTTTTTTAAATTGAGAAGAAAAAGGAAAAAAAAAATGAGGTGCTTTTGGTAGCAACTGTTCCTTTCTCCGTCGCAAGGCCGCACGCATCATCAATTTTCGCGCACGAAAGAATTTTCGCAAATAAGTGCCCGAAGTTTATTTCGATTTTAAGTTAGTCTATATTTAGGCCCTTTTAGGTAATATGGGGAGAGGGAGGGGGCCGAGCTCCAAAACGGCCAATGGGAGGCGGCGGCGACGGGGGCGATACAAGGAGGAGGAGGAGGACGACGACGACGATGATGAGGAGTACGTGGCGGAGGAGGAATACGGGGAGGGGTCGGGGAGCTCCGCCGAGTCCTTGGTCGCTTCCGAGGAGGAATCCGGGGAGGAGGAGTTCGATTTTGGCGGATCCGCATGCTCCGAGGAGGACGATGATGCGGTGTTCGACGAGGAGGAGGAGGAGGAGGAGGAGGAGGAGAAGGTAGAGAAGAAGAGGATCTCGCGATCGGAGCCACGGAGGAGCTCCTCTAATGGCCGGAGAAGGGGTAGGACGGCTAAGGTTTCGGATGATGATGATGATGATTATGAGGGGGAGGAGGAGGAAGAGGAGGAGGAGGAAAAAAGGACGGCTGCGATTGGGAGGAAGAAGGGGAGGGTCCGATCTCGCGGCAGGAAAGCTAGGGTTTCGGNGGAGGAGGAGGAGGAGGAGGAGGAGGAAAAAAGGACGGCTGCGATTGGGAGGAAGAAGGGGAGGGTCCGATCTCGCGGCAGGAAAGCTAGGGTTTCGGACTACGAAGAGGAGGAGGACGAGGACGAGGAGGACGAGGACGAGGATTTCTCGCCGGATAAGGAAGATGACGAAGAAATTGATGTTCTTGTGAGCTCTGACAAGATTGGTTCAAGGAGAAATGGAGATACGAGAAAAATCGGAAGGAAGCGCAAATCTAGGGTTTCAAAGACAAAGAATGGGAGGAAAACGGTGAAGCAGCTGCCGAGAAAGAGGCGAAGGAGAAGACGAGAGCAGTTGAGAGATGATGATGACTACGAAGATGATGATTTCATTGTGAAAGATCCGGAGGAAGTAAATAGGAAGACAAAGAAGAAGAGGAACAAGATTGGGAGAAGAAACAGAACAAATAATCCAGCGCCGGTGAAGAAGAGATCGTCGGTGGATTCAGATACATCGGATTTCGAATATGTGACGTCAGATGATGATGATGATTTTGTCGAGGAGGCTCCGGTCAAGAGCAAGAAGAGGAGGAAGCGACGATCATCGATTAGATTGGATTCATCTGACGATTCAGATTACATGATTTCAGAGGAAGAGCTACGTGATCTTGGTGTTGGAGGGGTTACGAACTGCCCGCAGCCGAAGAGGATATTTGCAGGGAGGAAGAATGAGGAGAAAGGGAAGGAGAAACAGGCTGATGATGATTTGGGAAAGCCGATCTGTGGGATCTGCTTGTCAGAGGAGCAAAAAGCATCGATTCAGGGTATTTTGAATTGCTGTGCCCATTATTTCTGTTTCGCGTGTATTATGGAGTGGTCTAAAGTGGAATCGCGGTGCCCTCTTTGCAAGAGGAGATTTGTGACTATTACCAAGTCGTCCAAGTCAGATCTAGGTTTAGGAATCAGGAAGCCTGTTATAAGGGTAGAGAAGCGTGATCAGGTATAATCTTCTTCCTTTTTCTCTTGCCTTATTATGATCTTTTTATGAATTTGGTAATAGTAATCTTGAAATTTATGATCATGTTTTGACTTTTCGCCATTAATTATGACTGTTGCACAGTAGTTGATCACTTATTAGATGTTGATTTTATCAGTAATTTATCTAGCTTTCTTTTTTGAAGCATATGAATTTTCCATCCTTTACCTTATTACCTTTTGCCCTTTTATGAACATTGCATAGTTTGGCTTGTGGTCCTAAGCATTGTTAGGGTACTGAAAATGGCTAAAGATGTAGTGATCTAATAAGGGATTAAACTTTGGTTTTCTAAAATTATCCTCGATAAATAATGGTCTGAACTAGCTCTTTGCTTGCTCTATATATTTCTATGTTGCTGATCCTAATCCCTGGACTGTCTTGGAGTTTTGAATTTGGCATGCTTATGCTGCATTTTTCATTCATGCTTGCATAAATTTTGGTTATTATTTAGACATGCAAGCATCAACTTCACTGATTTTGTTTAGCTAATATCACCAGAATTCAAGCTTCTTCTTGCTTCAATATTCACAATTGGATCATCAATAGCAATGCTGAAAAGTTTGTTTGTGTATTATCAAAATATGTAAATTCACCCTCAGATGATTTTTGAATTAATCGCATGATACAAAGTCCAGTGATTTCTGACTCATGCTGTGTTCCCTCTTTCTTTTCCTTTTTCCTTTTCCCTTTCGTGGTACCATGAGAAAATAAATCGTATTTATACGGACTTGGCTTAATTTTTATTTTCTTCTGTTGTGTCATCCTTGTTCATTTCAAAATATAGTATCTGTGGGCTTTATGATCCATATCTTAGTCTGGCTTCATTCAATTTGACAGGTTTACCAACCATCTGAAGAAGAAATGAGGGGTATGCTTGATCCATATGAGAGCGTCGTGTGTATAGAATGCCAGCAAGGTGGTGATGATAATCTCATGCTACTTTGTGATATATGTGACTCACCCGCGCACACATATTGTGTTGGCCTGGGAAGAGAAGTACCTGAAGGCAACTGGTACTGTGAGTGTTGTAGAGCTGCAGGAGAGGGCTCATCTTTCTCTCAAGCACCCGATACCGTGTTCGATCGGGGAGCTAGAAATAATAATGAAAGCCGTCCTGCAAATGTTGAAATAGACATCAATGCACCTCAAGGTGCAGCTAATACTAATCCTCAGAGATCGATGTTTGATTTAAACCTCTCCCCTAGAGAATTTCCCGAGGAGGACCAGGTGGCAGCATCACAGGTGTCAACTCTTTCTGGGAGGCGTGCAATCCAACAGCGTATAAGGATTTTGCTCTCCAACAGTAGCAGATCTAGGCAGATCTTTCCACGAACTGGTGTGACGCCTGGCATAGAATCTGATAGTGAGCCCTTAGAAATTCAAAGAAATCGAGAACCTTTACATGGTGCGGAAGGGGTGAATTCTTTTCAGTCTCGTACTAATTTGGCTCCGTGCATGCATAGAGAGGGAAGAAGTTTCAGGAATGTGGAGGGGGCTAAGGAGCAAGTGCAGTCCATGGTGAAGAGCGACCTTAAACGCTTGACCAGGGATTCCCCATTAGGTAGGTTTTCTCAAGCTCCATTTTTTTTTTTTGGTGATTGATTTATCTATTATAAGCATCATATGCGCTATCAGAATTTAGAACTTATATTTTTAGAGCTGCATCACCTTTTTTTGGGGACGCAAACTTTGATGATTAAAGCTTGCTTGCTGTTGTTAGGATTTTATGCAACTATTTTGCATTTATGCTTATGTCTACATGCTTGTGTAATTAGAGTTGTTTGCATGCCATATTGTATGATAGGCAGGTACTTCATAGCTTGATCCC
This sequence comes from Ananas comosus, assembly GCF_001540865.1. Lineage (NCBI taxonomy): Eukaryota > Viridiplantae > Streptophyta > Magnoliopsida > Poales > Bromeliaceae > Ananas > Ananas comosus. Next base: position 1,013,257 of record NC_033624.1, on the reverse strand, counting down.
TTTTTTAGTACTGCAATTGCAAATGTAAATACTATCTACTACAACCTTGGATTTCTGTAGGACACGTATTGTTGTTTATTGATATATGTTTGTAATTGGCATCACTCTATGCAAAGTAAAAACTCTGATATAATTAACTTGAATTATGGTTTCTTTTTTGTCTTTATTCGCGCGAACTGATCTTTTCTTATATTCACTGAAGAGCGTGACAATTTCAAGCGCATCGCGAGGCGGGCAACGCACATTATTTTGGCGGCATTCGGGATTAAGCACCACAGTAGAATGGTCACAGGCCCCCTTCAGCCTCCTCCCAACTGTTCTCACGACTTCGATGGCAAAGAGCCTGCATTTGTTTCAAACAATTGCTGCTCATCTTGCTTCGGCTCCTTCATTAAAGATATGCTTCAGAAGACGATACGTGAAAGTTCTGATCACTAACATATGGTTTCCATCTTTTGGTCTTCTTACCGATGATCATTTATGTGATCCGGGGAGGCCTTCTCCAGAACATCTGCGAGTTTTGGGGGTTCTATAAGTTAAATCGGCGTCCTCGAGTTTGTGAACTTCTCTATACAACGACTTTCTTGGTTTAAACACTCCTGTTGTACAAAGACTTTCTGGCTCATTGTCGCCTCATAGGATTAAGGGTCGGGACAAGAAAGAGAAGAGGAGAGTGCAAGACTGTAGAGGGAAAAGATGCAAAGCATACTGTTCTTTTAGGTTCTCAAATATTCCTTTTTGCTGATTTTCTAAACCGAACCGTCACATCCGGTTATTGCTTCGTTGTATCAAACATTGCAATCCCACATTGTTGTCTGACATATCCATTCATACTTCATTTCATAAAATTCATATTTATTTTAGCACATTTTGCTAAGTGGTATACATTTTTGAGGTTGTGTTTTGTTTTTAGCGTTAATGGCTTCTCCTATTTATAGAACTCATTTGTATTTCATTCACTACTCTGTTCCTTAAACCTTTTAATGGCAATTGTGAAGAGTTGAAGAATACACAGCTAAAAGAATGCAGTAAACCGTATCCAACTCCAATCGACGGCGGTGATCGATCGAGCAGTGGGTTATCGGACGGCGGACCCTCTCTGTTTAGTGAATTCTAGATTACTTGGAATACGTTATTACATATTTGAGATGTACCATTGGCAACTTATTAATTGTCACCAAATATATGTCCTAGTGTTATTCTTTATTCATAAATATCGTGTGTATTTATGCACGTACTACTGTTTCACTTTTGTAGCGAAAAAAAAAAAAAACTTAACTGATACGGTAACATTTCACGTCACTAGAAAGGGAAAAAAAAAATCTTTAAGGAATTATCTTTTTATGTGGTAAAGAGTGGGCACTAATGTAGTAAGTTTATTTACTGCAATAATCTTATTTAGGGAAACAAGTCCGTTTCCTTATTTTCCCTATGAGAAAAAGAGAAGTTACAGAGCCATTCTTAATGCTATTTAATCAATTCAAAAGAGAAGGGTAATATACATGTACGTACACTCGTCCTTAATTAGTCTCTTCAAGTAGAATGAAATGTACACCATGCTCTCTCTTCAACATGTAAGCACAGTGCACTACTTCAGGGTGGCTTTTCTCTTCTCATTTTGGGTTTTCTACTTTGCCAAAGCCAATGACCCTCCCAATGTGTTTGATGTAACTCATTATGGTGCAGATGTGGATAGAGAGGATAATAAAGCAGTAAGTGACAATTCACCTTTCTCACAGTTCAGGTGTAGGATATTCTTGTTATTTTTTAAGCTCAGAGCTAAAATTAGAGTCTAAGGGCTGGGTCCTACCTGAATATGATTTCATGGGTAGGAATATAGTGGTATCTATTTAGAATGCTATGGTTATTCATGCAGTTGTGTATGTTTTCCTTAGTAATTCATGCACTCCTATTAAATTTCTACATATTTAATTTCTTGGAATTAAAGGTTTATCAAGTTTGCAAGTTTTTGTGAGTTTTCATGGTGAAGGGGGGGATACATTGTCCAAACAAAAAACAAAAAAAAAGAAAACCTGATTCAAAAACCTCAGTTAGATGCCAAATTAAGATAGAAGCTTAGTTTCTTTCTCTATAAATCTGTACATAAATACAACCAAATTGGTTTGAAGAAAGATCAACTAAAGACTCAGATAAATTACCTTACATTAACTTTTCAGCATGAGCCATTTGAATCTTTCTATTAAAGTAAAACAAGCACTCCTACGTTTTGCACTCACTCATTCATGTTCACCAACTTATTTTCCTTCAATTTCTTTTGTTCCTAGGCCTTTTTGGCTGCTTGGAAAGCTGCGTGCAACTTCGACGGTACTTCGCGCCTTTTAATCCCTAATGGGACCTTCAATCTCGGCCCGGTCGAATTCCGCGGTCCGTGCAAGAACAACATTGCTCCTTCGGTTGAGATCAAGGGGTCACTGCAGGCTCCTTTGGAATTTGACGATTTCCCTGATAGCTCTTGGATCAAATTCAACGGCCTCGACAAGTTGGCGGTCACCGGCGGCGGCACCCTCGACGGCCAGGGCGCCCGTGCGTGGTCGAAGAATAAGTGTGACGATGGTCAATCGTGCGATCTTGCCCCCACCGTAAGAATTTACTACTTTAATGCTATGAAAGATTGTGAATTCACCCCAAAGTCCTCTGCAGTTCCAAGTAATCAGATGAATAACCTACATACCTGCTTTGGCCACTTACACCAGTAATCTTTGTACTATCTATACTCATCAAGTGCACATGGTGGAAACTCTACTATTGTATTCCAATAGTAGCAGTTACATGAATCCCTTTGTTAATTAATCACCACCCATGAGGCCATGATCTTATTTATGCTCCAGGAGTTATGAGAAAAGGTTACTAACAGTTTGAGAAAGTTATTGTTTGATGCAGTAATACCAAGAATTTGATAGAGAAAACAAACTGATGTGCCTAGTTTTAAAGATCTCAATGAAGGTAATTAATGGACCATGCTACATTCCCAATTGGGTTGGATGGATTCGCCTAAAATAGTAACTCTCTCATGTGGGTCAACCCGAACCTGACTTGAACCAATTCAGGTAGTTCGGAAGTTGGCTTAGACCCACCCACCCCGAGCGGGTTGGGTTAAATGGGTCACCCAAAATCGCAACCCAAACTTTTTACGTCATTTGATTTGACCCGACCAACCTGACATATGATCCTATAATATGCGACGTGAACTATGTCATGGTTCGAACCCAAATTGGTTTTAAAAACAATACTGGAACAGTGTGTGATACTGGTTCCGACAATTTATATCCGCGTTACGGTGAAGAATAAATAAAATAAGTTTTGTGCATAAGTTGACTATCATTTTCTTATGTATTGATGCAATGATTGAATTACTTGTAGACACTCAAGTTCGAAGAAGTTAGCAATTCGACGATTTCCCTGCTTAAACTTGTCGACAGCAAAGCATTCCACATGAACTTTCACCGGTGCGAGCACATCAACATCCACGACCTTAATATCACCGCCCCAGGAGACAGCCCCAACACCGACGGCATCCATGTAGGAGGAACAAGTCACATCCGGATCAGGAACTCGGTCATTGGCACCGGCGATGACTGCATCTCCATCGGACCTGGCTCAAAAGATGTGCTTGTCTCAAATGTCACTTGCGGACCTGGCCATGGAATAAGGTAAAATTTTACGAATGCACTATCATAGTAAGAATTCTTGGGCTGGTTACAAATTTGCCCCCGATTTCGATTTCATCCTCGAAGTTCCAACTGTAACAATTTCAATGTCATCCTCAGAGGACCAATTATGCAGAATAAACTTCAGGGACTAAATTGTTCAAATTGAAACATAAGGATGTATTTCGAAATCATGATCAAAATGTCAACATGGTGTTTTTTTTTTTGTTGTTGTTTTTCCTCCTAGTGTTGGGAGTTTAGGGAAGTACGACAACGAGACGGACGTGATCGGGTTGCTCGTGGAGAATTGCACGGTGAAGAACACGACCAACGGTGTGCGGATCAAGACTTGGCCCGGGTCATCGGCTAGCCTGGCTCAAAACTTCACATTCTCAAACATAACCATGATCAATGTCTCCAACCCTATCATAATAGATCAAGAGTATTGCCCCCTAGATGGTTGCTCTAAGAAGGTACTACTACTTTACCCAAATACAATCTCACCACTTATAATTGAGTGACAAGTAATGAAAAACTGGTGTTTTTGTTTTTGTTTTTGTTTTTCCAGCCATCGCGAGTACAAATTAGCAACGTAACATTCGAAAACATAACGGGAACTTCGACGACCAAAATAGCGGTGAACTTGTTATGCAGCAGAGATGCGCCTTGCAAAAATGTCGAGCTCGCCGATATCAAGTTGGTAACATGCGATAATAGTAGGCAATGCAGCAACACAACTTCATCCTGCCTCAATGTGAATGGGAGCTTCTCAGGTGCTCAGGTCCCAATCCCATGCCTCTCAAATCATAAAGTTAAGGCAAATTCGAACAGTGTGATAGGTTGATCTAATAGATAATTGTGGTTGCAGGGGTCCAGGGGATAGTGTCTAGGATTGTGAATTGACTTAGAAACTTAAGATTTGTTGGTTAGGGTTGGTGTTCTGTTCTGCGAGGTGTCAAATTGGATTGAAGTTGAAATTATTATAACAGTTTACAAATAAATCTTACAATAGTACGTGCACAAACTATTTAATTCAATAGTTTGTTCTCTGTGTAATCCGCACTCCCTATGCATATTATTTGCAAGCGTAATTATATTCCAAAATATGAGGCATCTTTTACAACTTGATCCTGATTCCAACCAAGTGATTCTATGCAGATGAGACCGAGTTGGAATCGGGCCCAGTTTGATATGGAGGACAACTACATCAAACTCAAATATTGACCCACCAACTCAACTCAGTGTCATGGTGGGGCCCAAATCCATGTCTATCTTATAAACTGTGTCTCTAGTATAGTTGGTTAAAAACTTGATAATTAAGTTTTAAAATTCCCTGATTCAAAACATGTTTACTTCACATTTTAAGTCGATAAAGCGAATAGTTTGCTATTTTTTTTTCTCTCAGGAAAAACAAAAAAAAGATAATACAAGCACGCCATTCTGAAATACATATTTCCTATGCATAAAAAGGAATTATACTTGATCAAATTTTCTAGTTTTATAATATTTGGTCCCCACCTGGACTCCTACCGTCCTCTGGTGGGGAAGAGTGGGGGATCAGCGGCCAGTATGGAGGCCCCGGCTCCACAGGATAGAGATAAACTTATCCCTCTGACCCTGGAAGATATCCAAATCATCAAGACGGTATGTGGCATCTCTGACAAAGATACGGTTCTCGAGGATACCTGCCGGGCGTCTGCGGTTACTGGACTAGGGGCCTAGCCTTCTTTGGGTTGCTGTTTGCTGTTTGGGGTTTTCTCTCTTTTTATGGCCAGGAATAGAACTTTTCGTTTTCTTACGTGGAATGTGAGGGGTCTCAATGACAACCGCAAATGTGCGGTCGTCAAATCTTTCATCCAACACTGTAAATGCTGCGTGGTGTGCTTTCAAGAAACTAAGCTTTCCTCTATCTCTCAAGACAAGTTTCGCTCCTTTGGGGGCTTTCATCTGCAAGACTTCCGTTTTTTAGGTGCCGAAGGGACAAGAGGCGGTCTGTTGACAGCATGGAATCCGACTCTTTTCGATTGCGTAAGAGAGCATTCGGGCAGGTTTTCACTCACCGTTGTGCTTAAGCGGAAAGTGGATGGGAAAATGTTTATGATTACCAATGTCCACGGACCTACGGCGCCGAATCTTAAAGCTGACTTCTTCCTTGAGCTGCGTTCTATCAGCGCAACATCATCAGGGGCGTGGGTAGTGCTCGGGGATTTCAATGTCCTCCTCTCCATTCAGGACAAGAACGGACCGACTACAAATATCAACGATATTCTGAGCTTCAGGGAAACAGTCCAGGAGAGTGGACTGATCGACATCCCCATTGCGAACAAATCTTTTACTTGGTCTAACGGTAGAGTCACTTCGACACTGGAGCGACTTGATCGTGTCTTCATCTCCAACGCTTGGACCCTGGTTTTTCCCCGATCTGCTCTCAGGGCTCTTCCGCGGCCGCGTTCCGACCACACTCCTCTGGTACTCTCATCCTATACTTCTGCTAACCTCTTCAGATTCGAGGCCTTTTGGTTGCGCCACCCTGCACTCCGCGGCATCGTCGCTGCAGCCTGGAGGTCCGTTCTGCATGACACAAATCCGGTTAATCTTATCTTGCGGAAGATTGAGTCGGTCCAATCTGCACTCCGCTCTTGGAGCGCAGACATCTCTTTAGCCTCTAGAGAACAAGGTAAACGCTGCCTTCTTTGGATCGAGTGGTTGGACAAGGCTGAAGAGTACCGACCTCTAACGACGCCGGAATACATTCTGCGACCCAAGCTCAAGACCAGATATGAAGACATTTGTCTGCAGGAGGAGATCAAGTGGAAGCAGCGTTCTCGAGTCCAATGGCTAAAAGTGGGAGATGCCAACACCAAATTCTTCCACCAACAAGCCAGTGCCCGCAGAAGCAAGAATTTCATCTCTAGGCTCTCAACCGGATCAAGCACCTTTACCTCACCCGATCAGATTGCTGGACATCTCCTCTCCTTCTTCCGCAACCAGCTGGGTGTCCAACTTAACCCCTCAGTCGATATCAACTTACACGCGATTTACGCAGATCAACAGATTGATCTTTCATCTCTACATGCCCCCTTCACTATCTCCGAAGTGAAAACAGCTGTATTCTCTTCTGCCCCTGAGAAGGCCCCGGGTCCGGATGGATTGCCAATGCTTTTTTACCAGCATTTCTGGAACCTCATCAAAGACGATATTATGGGAATGTTCAATAACTTCTACAATGGATTGGCGAATCTCACGGGAGCCAACACTGGGTGGTTATGTCTCGTACCGAAGAAGAACGAAGCCCTGTCGGCCAACGACTTCCTGCCTATTAGCCTGATCCACAGTGTCGCCAAACTGATTTCGAAGGTCCTAGCGTCGCGATTACAGAATGTCCTGGGTGGATTGATAAACTCTTATCAAGCGGCCTTCCTAAAGGGTAGACACATCTCTGATAACTTCAATTGCGCCCACATTTTGATTCATCACCTGTACACTACCAAGCAACGTGCGGCTCTATTGAAGATCGACTTTGAGCGTGCCTTCGATCAAGTTGACTGGAGCTTCTTGCTTGACCTTCTCCAAGCGAGGGGATTCAGCCAGCGCTGGATTTCATGGATACGCTCTCTTCTTCACTCGGCTAGTACGTCAGTGATCCTAAATGGCACCCCGGGGAGATCCTTCCCGTGCAGGCGTGGCCTTCGACAAGGTGACCCGCTCTCCCCACTTCTCTTTATCCTGTGTGTTGATGTCCTTTACAGACTTATCCAAATTGCCGTCACCGAAGGATTATTACCGGACGTTGGAATCGGAAATGCCCGCCTGCATACTCTACAATTCGCGGACGATCTGATCATCTTCTTTGATGGATCAACAAGGTCGGCGGCGATCGTAAAGCTGATTCTGGACAAGTTTGCGGGGTGCTCGGGCCTTAAGATCAACTACAGCAAAAGCTCCGTCACCCCAATCAATTTGCCGGACGCTCAAGCATCCTCCTTGGCAACTTCTTTGGGATGCCCAGTGAAAGAATTTCCTCTCAACTATTTGGGATTGCCTCTCTCACCTAAACGGCTGCGAAGAGCTGACTACATGCCGCTCATTGAAAGGATCAGCAAGCGCCTTGCGGATTGGAAGGGACAGACGCTCTCAAGAGGGGGGCGCCTTATACTAATTAACTCAGTACTCTTAAGTATCCCGGCCTTTTTTTGCTCGTTGTTCAAGCTACCTACCTGGGTGCTCAATATCATAGACAAATTTCGCCGCCACTTCTTCTGGAGGGGTCGAATGCTACGTAATGGTTTTCAATGCCTAGTTACCTGGGAACATGTGTGCCGGCCAAAGAAATTGGGAGGCTTGGGTATCCGAAGCTTACGGATCATGAACTTGGCCTTACTTATGAAAGTACTCTGGAATTTCTACACCTACCACAACCTGCCTTGGGTCAAACTTCTAATGCAAAAACACTACAGGTACCGGCACCCTGCAGCTGAAGTCAAATCTGCTCTTAGATGCTGCCCGATATGGAAAGGGATCCTCGACACCGCACCGTCTCTCCACGCATCCACTACTGTAGTGCTGGGAAGTGGACATTTAACATCCTTTTGGAATGCGAGGTGGTCCGGTGGACTCACTCTCAGACACCAATTCCCAAATCTCTATGCCGCCTCGACGCACAGAAATCTATCGGTAGCTAAATGGATCCAGCGTTTTGCCCACAATATCGACCTCGGCTTTGGGACGGGCTTGGGCCGAGACCAGCAACAGGAGGACCTGCCGCGGCTTCAGGTACTGCTCCAGAACACATCACTTACAAACGACAACGACTCTATATCTTGGCGTTGGCATGCGGATGGACGGTTTCAGGTACGACGAGCATACAACTTCCTTATCTATGATGGGGTGAACACAAACTACATTCCTTGCCTCTGGACGATCAAGATCCCGCTAAGAGTGAAAATCTTCATGTGGCTCGCAGCCAGAAACAAGATTCTGACAGCCGATACTCTCGCGAAAAGGGGATGGGTTGGACCATCGATTTGTACCCTTTGCTCAAGAAGCGGCGAGAGTTTACAGCACATCTTCTTCTACTGCTCATACTCAACGACCGTTTGGACGAATCTGCTTCAACACCATTTGACCACTCAGCGTGCCTTGCTCGCGCTACCGGGGGATCTTCCTACTCGCTGGAATCGTGCTCGAATCTCAATCAAAGGACGCCGGCACAGAAGAGGCTTCGACACCTTGCTCACAACTATTTGCTGGGAATTATGGAAGGAACGAAACAAACGAATCTTCGACAACCAGCTATCTAGAAGCGGCGAACTTGAAAGAAAAGTGATAGACACCATGGCTCTGTGGCAACGTGCTCTTGGAACGTGATGGGTGTAGATTAGTGCCTTGCAATGTTTTCTTTGCTGTATTTTCTTACTTGTCTTCTTACCTTCTCTTATAATGTGGGTGTGGAGTTTGCCTTCGGTTGGATTAGACTACAATCAACGGAAACTAGGTCTGTAAATCCCTTTTGGTTCTCTAAACACAAATAGGGTATATCCCTGTTTACTCAAAAAAAAAATATATATTTGGATACTCCCTCTACTTTTCTGATATTGCAAACTCGATTCTTGTACTTTCTACTTAAATAGTTAGGTTCGGATCTTTCTCGTATATTACACTTTTGCCTCTTCTACTAACTGGTAGTGTAATTTTTACAAACTTTTATTTTTTATAATGTAATTAATAATTTATTGTACAATTAAAGTTACAGTTTTAATTTCCATGAAAAGAAAAAATAGAAGGATAAATAAAGTTGTAATGCTCAAGGCACTGCAAGGACTAGCCATATATATTACACTATTGTTATTTAATTAAGAAACAAATATTTTCGAAAATTACTTAACTATCAAAAAAGTTGAGCCCCACACAATTGTGGACATAGTGGCCACTTCTAATTTTCCTTAGTTTTTTTAGAGGTTGTCATTTTTCTTGGTCCCTCTGTTTGAATGGCCGTGACATTTGTTGAATCTTTTTTATTCAATAAATTTATTAAGCAATAAAAAGTATTAAAAAAAAAGAGATTGTTTTACTAACATTTTTTTCATTAGATTCTCAGTTTTAAGCAATGCAGTTCCTACTGAATATAGTAATATTCGAGAAAAAAAATCATGGATGGTAATTTTAAACTAGCCACTAAGCATTTTTGTTTTTCTATTTTTCAGTGCTTTTTTTAATCTGAGCCTAATTTTCGGTGAATGAGTGATAATTTTTTTTTCCTTTTTCAATGTGGTAATTTAATTGCCTTACACCTACCCTACCAAGACCTAATTAAGCCAATTGCCGTAGCATTATTCTTGTGTTTTTTCTTCTTTTTTTTTTCATTTGAACTAAAATAATATTGCAGAAATATATACTCCTATATATATATATATATATATAGCTTGGCTAAATTTATGGTAACTTTAATTAAGTGTGGTTGCTCCTCAACAACTCTTTCACACAATTAATAAGAGGTTTACATTTCCCCCAAAGGCTCGGGCATCTTCATTGTTATCATGCATAGAAACAAACAGCTCNTATATATATATATATATATATATATATATATATATATATATATATATATGTGCTTATCCTGGAAATTAACTTATTCAAATATGGTAATGAATATGGTTATAAATTGAAACATATTTCAACAATTTTTTTTCTCTTTAGAAGTTGTGATGGGGATCGAGAGACTAAAAGAGAGTGTTGTATAACTATTTATACATTCATTTATATATATGTATTTTAAGCTACTCAATTTCTTTTAGCTATTGACGAAGCAAAGTTGATGAGCAATTGCTTAATAGATCGCTTCGAACTAAAGCGCTGGTAAACGGTGCTTTTGGAGAAGCCAAGTTTTGTGTAGAACTACTTGGACACATTTATACTCAATTGTTCGAAAAAGATAAATATTATTCTAACTTTTCTTCGTGAAAGAGGTTTCAAAACTTTTATCTGAGCTAGAGAAGAAAACTTATTTCAAAAACCAACCAAACCAAGCATGTATAAATCGCGATTTTGTTGCTCAAAGGTTATAATTAATTAATTCCTTCTTTGCGGTATTAGGATAAGCGAGCAATTAAAACGTGTATTAGTATGTTAAGCCACATCAGCAATATTCACTGATTTCCTAATAAGTTTCAATTATATCAATATATATAGGGAAATACAACAACATTAGGATCGATTGTGAGAATTAGTCGAGGAATAATACTATACCTCCTCTATCGTATATTCCTATGCATATATAGAATGAAAAAATCTTTTTATTAGATAAAGTAACGTGGAATCCATATCGTGAAATTTATAACAGTATTTTTCAAATACATGAAAACTATGATTTTTTGTGTCTATAACTGTGTGCACGGTATTACATTACATGAGAAAATACTCTTAATAGAGGGTAATTGCGTGCTCAAGGTTGTTTTTTTAAGAGAATATACTTTAGATCTCAAACTTCTTAAAAAAAATTAATTAATCTTGAGATCTATTTGACTCCACATTTGCCTATGCATTCATCTGCAGTAAACTTTAATTTCCTTAATTTTTGATAAATAAAATTACATAAATGTATAATATTTTTAATTTAGAAAGAATTGGGAAAATAATATTTTGAGCATAGCATTGGGCACAGTGTTAGCAATATCCAAAATTGCTAAGGATTCATGTGCAAAAAATTTCTTTTATTTTAAAAAATTGAGTAAAATTTTAGAAACGGGAGGCGAAGAGGTTGTAAGAGTTGAGTAACTCCATATATATTTTTCCGAGTCCTCCCACACCACCACGCCCATCGCTAGATCCCCAAACACTTGCCATGATTTTGTGCTCCAAAAACCCTAATTTCTAAAACCACAATTCGCAAAACCTCCCCCGATCGATCGCATCGAAACCCTAGGGTTTTGCCCCATCATCGTCGGACTCCCCGAGGCCGTCTCCTTCCGATCCTCTTGCGATGGTTCTCTCCGGCGGATCGTCGTCGCTCGCCCGCGGCCACGGCGACGATCGGTTCTACTGGCCCCCGCCGATCCGGAGGCAACACCAGCAGCAGCTGCTCCAGGAGGAGCAGCAGCGCGCCGCCGCAGCGGCGAAGGCGGCGCCGCCGCCGCGTCAGCCTACGCCGGCGGCGCCACCGCCCGAGGCCCGGGAGGTCGAGAGCCGAGCGGAATCGGCCGATTCGGAAGCGTCGAAGCCCTCACCTTCGCCCTCCTCTTCTCCTCCGCCCCCGCCGCCGCCGCCCCCGCCTTCGGGGAACTTGGAGCGGTTCATCCAGTCCACGAATCTACTAGTTCAAGCTCAATACTTGTCCAAAGTTCGTAATTTCCACAATAGATTCTTTTTGACATGATTCCTCTTCTCTACTGTTTGGTGATGTGATTAAGGGTGCTAAATCTTCTTCTTCGTTTAATTTTGTGGCAGACGAGTATGAGGGGGTGGAGGATAAGCGATAATACTGAATCGTTCCCGTACTATAATCTCGCCGATCTGTGGGAGTCGTTCAAGGAGTGGAGTGCTTACGGCGTTGGCGTGCCGTTGGTTTTGAGCGGGACGGATTATGTTATACAGTATTATGTGCCCTTCCTATCCGCTATTCAGCTATATGTGAATAAGTCGAGACCGAGTGTGAGCACGAGGTATAATCAAGTTCCTAATGGTGTGGTTTTGTTAGTTGAATCTCTGATTGGACCTTTTTCTCTTTATGATTGTTGTTGTGTGTTCTACCTTATGGATATAGCTGCTTGCGTGGCTGGAACTGCCCGTAGGAGTGCCTTTGAGTCGAATTATTTGCAAAAGTCTTAATCACTTTACAGTTAAAATCTCTAAGTTGTCAAAATTGGTGTCTTCTGAAGCTAGTAGTAGAAGCTTCAAAGTGGAGCTTCTGCATGTGGCACGCCAAAGCTCATTGCCGTGCCTTGTTCCTGCCTCAAGCTGTAGACTTTTGGCTGTCAGACTCCTTTCTTCCACTTCTAGAGTACAGAAGCTGTTGTGGAAGTTGAACCAGGAAAGCATATGCTATATTCTTTGTTTGTTGGGTAGAAGCTGTTGATCGCCAAGTTTCTAATGCTGCAGATTCTCTATAGTTCAGCGTGCTCTTTTTGATTACTGTTTTTAGTTATGGTGGATGTTGCCCTGCTTGCTTGTTTTCTTTGGTCATAGAATTCTTTTACTTAAATAGCCATATGTGCTATATGCAGTTTTGCTTGGTATCTGTATAGATTGGTAATGAGATCATTTTAGTTGATTCAGGGCCTGTGAGCCATAAGTTTAGCACAAAATTTAGATCTGAAGATATCCTTTTATAGATGCTCTTCTCTAACTTTTAATTATTTTCATGTCCAAATATTGCTTTGTAGCCATTATAATTGCTCTCTTCCATAGCTATTTATAAGCAACGGGAATAGGTGAGTTTGATTCTTCTATGAAGAATCTTTCATCGGGTAATCATGAACGAAACCTTCTGCCTGAGCATCTCAAATGGCTTGACCTAAATAAGCATGAGTTCCAAAGTTCCTCTGCATACAGTGCATTATGGGCCTGTGCTGTCCATTTGGACTATCACGATTTGCGATATGCTATTTTTTCTTAATTGTAAAGTTCGTTGACATTCCGTGCATTATAGTCCTGTTCTGTTGATTTGGACTATCACGATATGTGATTGCGCATTATCTTCTTTTTTCTTTATTTCCTTCAAAACTATCTGACGGCGCTACTTATTACCTATGCTGTTATTGTTCACGTGGATAATGGCTGACTCCCTCTTTTTATACAATTAATAGATAACTTTTCGGGAATTTTGACTCCCTTATTTGAAATGATGTCTCAATAAATCTGAATAACTTTTCGAGAATTTGGACTCCCTTATTTGAAATAATGTCTCAATAAATCTGAACAAAATCCCAACTTCTAAGAGCCGAACTCAATTGAGGATTTTGTGCGAGACCACTTTACACTGTGATACATGCAATACATTTACACTGTTGAATTTTAGTTTTCGGCTGATATATGTGTATGTTTAAGTCACCATTAAAATGTCAGTCATACAACCTTTTTCTTATGCTCAATACCTTGACCCTCCTTTTATTGAAAGGCGACCTGGCGAGGAAAGTGACGGTGAAAACTACCAGGATACAAGCAGCGATGCTAGCAGTGAGAGTGAGAGTGAGAAGCTCATTGCCGAACGAAGAGAATCCTTAAGAAACACGGGATGTGCTGATCAAGAAGGCTTTTCCAGTGATGATAGCGAGGCTTGCAACCAATCACAAGTGCCCATATTTGAATACCAAGAGTATGATCCACCCTATGGGAGACAACCTTTGGCAGATAAGGTAAGTTTCTCGGGTTTCTTCTTTTTGCTGATTAAAATAGCAAGCGCGTTTTGGGGTTTTTTTTTTAATTATGAAGCAATTTCATGGGTAAACCTTTGATGTATTCCCCTCCAAACGAAAATAATGGGCCTATACGAGGGTATTTATGAGTACATGTACTAATTTGACATGCATACATATCTCCACAATGTCATTTATTGGCATGTCTACACTGTAATAAACAGAAATTTCATATATATATATATATATATATATATATATAAAACTTTTGTTAAGTGCAAAAATCCAATGACCTGATGTGAAGTTGGTTAGTTGGCTTGTATTAGACGATGTCTTTAAAGAGGAGCATCATTGTAGAATAATAGATATATATGTGTGAGAAATTAAGCTTTTGCAAGACACTTAAAAATTCAATTTTTGCTGGTATATGTGTTTAAATAGATACTTCCATAGGGGCATAATATATGTAAATACCTCATGCTATTATCCTCTTGCTAATTTCTTAACCTATGCCTGCAGATTTCTGTTCTTGCAACTAAATTTCCTGATTTAAAGGTGTTAAGGAGCTGTGATCTACTGCCTCCCAGTTGGATCTCTGTAGCTTGGTATGGCCTTCTCACCTTGTTTTGTTAGTACTCTTTTATTAACCAATCTTTTTTTTGTTTCTCTTTTATGAACAAATCTTTTTTCGTTTACGTGACATAAATTTGCTCAAATACAATGCAGGTATCCTATATATAGGATACCCACAGGCCCCACATTACAGGACCTGGATGCTTGCTTTTTGACCTTTCACTCATTGTCGACGCCTTTAAAAGGTAACAATTATAATTCATCGGAGTACATTTAAGATGGAGCTAATCATATTATAGAGTCCCCTTTTATCAGGGCTAATTATCTATTCGGCCCTGCTTTAATTGCTTCTCTATGCAAATCGCTGATGCCGAGAGTTTGGCAAACAAGAATCTAGAGCTTCTGGCTTGTAGGGAAACAAAAATGTGCTTCAGGGCCCCTAAAGCAAGAGCTTTTTCCTGAAGCTTCTGCTTCTTTGTTACAACAGGAATCTGTTGGGGGGATCTTAATGAAATTCTGAAAAATTGGTGGGTTTTTTTTTTTTTCACCCTCAAGCAGCTCACTAAACGTCACTCCTACAGAAGCTCCAGTGGGGCCACATACGCCCTATATGATACAAAATCATCTCTTGGTGTTTGTTAAGTAAGGTCGTCGTGCTAACTGTTCGTGAATGAATTGAATTCTTAGCAGACGCAAGAAGTGGGCATCCCGATATATATTCTCTTGCGAACTTCAAAAGCACTTCCGCAGATGCTTCGAAGAAGCTCGCATTACCTTTGCTCGGGCTAGCTTCCTACAGGTTCAGGGATTCTATCTGGACTTCAAATGGCTTGTCTGACCAGCAATTAGCTGCTTCTCTTTTGCAAACAGCTGATAATTGGCTTCGCGGCCTAAAGATTGATACCCCTGACTACCGTTTTTTCGTCTCACACTACAATACTTCTCTGAGGTGAGTGCAGACATTTTTCTAAGTGCCTCAATATAATTAGATGGTGAGATTACTTTTAACCCTTTTTACTGAACTTTCAGTCGTAAGGAATCCATCTTTCATACTAGCTGTTGTTGGATCTATCAAGGACTTTGGGTTTTCTCTGTATATGCTTAGAATTGAGTAGATCTTAGAATGTGATGTATGGAACAGAATTCTAGCATAAAACAGGGGAGGCGGGAATTCTCTGAAATGATGTTATAGTAATAGATCAGTCAAAATGCTGCTACAGCTAATACTGCCCATAAGCAGTTGTTTGTTGTATTTAGGACACTAATAGATATGTCCCCCCACCCCCCACCCAAAAAAAAAAAAAGAAAAAGAAAATTGGTATGCCTATCTTTTCGCGGTCTCGATTGACTTGGAGTATCAAATGTTTTTAGGTGTTTTATTAGAATTGAGTTACTTCAATTCCCTTTGGCTTCTTTTCTAAAGTTTATAACGATATGTGCAGTTTTAACTGGCGATACCAAATAAGTTCTTATTAGCCGAGTCTGGCAAATCCAAAGCATTATGTTATTATCTAGCTTATTGTAGAGTCGCTTGTAGAGCTAGAAACAGGTATAAGAACGTGAATACTTTTGTCTTTTAGTCAAAATTTGTGTGAGAAATTACTATTGAAGATCCAGTTTTGTTAATAATAATAATAATAATAAAAGATGTATGGCTATTTGAATTGTGTAGAAACTAAGAATCACTATTTTTTAGAGTTCTTTTACCATACTCGAACATACACCGACCCTCTGTCGCCTGCAAAAAAAAAATACTGGAACACTCAGCTATCGTGTACGGCACAAGACAAAGGCGGACTTGGGCCACGTGGCGTGTTATTTGGGAGAGGATTTATTATGTCGCACTTACTGATCACATAATCAATAATCAGCTTAATAATATTTTTTATATATTTTTTTGCAAGAAAAGTACAATAAATATTTTTCTAATAATCATAATCGGATGCGTAAAGCTAAGAAGAATCTGAAGCTACTGATTGGTTGGAGACGTCGTATAAACAATATAACTGATGTATGTATTTTAAATTTTTTGGTTACGGGGAGACTCTAGATATTCTGCAGTAGATATTTTGCAGATTCAGCTCATCCTTTAAGAAGACTGGTGAGCGCCAGCAATCTAACTGTCCATCTCTCCGGGACGGAGGGGGCATCTGAACCGTTAATGGTGATCCTTCAGTCTCATCTGAACTGTTAATGGTGATCCGTGATGTGATGGGCCTGGCGGTGGAGATGCACAACTCTCCCAGACGAACGGATAGATTAACCCACTAGCAGTACTTGAGGCAGCGGTCTTATGTTGCTTGGGCCAGAGGATCACTTAGCTTCTCCGGATATCTGCAGCTTTTAATTTGTATTCCTACTGTGATGAGTTCAAAGCAAACAAACAGTCCAGGCCATTAAAGTGGAAGAAAGATTAGAAGTTTGAGAAAGTGATCCATCACCTCACTACTCAAATTGCTAGCCTGCTGGTGGATTATATGAGAGGTTAGGAATAATGTGATTTTTAGAAAAACCCGCCAAGCAGTGCACAAGATTAAACAGCCGACGAAGTTGTTTTGTCTGGTTAATCGTAGTGTTTCTTTTTTGTTTTTTTCCCGCCCACTCCCGAGGCTGATGTTGCTTCACCAATGTAGCATAGTTCATCCTTAAGTAGATAGCGTAGTACTACTTATTTCTCAAAAAAAAAAAAAAAAAACACGCTGACAGACGAAGACTCTTTTTCTTAAAAAATTCTACTAAAACAAACAAAGCCCGAGACGACGACACAATAGACTGGTAGAGAATGACAGACCCAGAGATTACTAACCTAATAACCGACTAGTCATGATCATTTATTTATTCTCCTGCTGGAGCGTGAAGCGCGTAGACACTCGCTCGCTCCTCGCTCACTCAGACTCAAAACACTATTTATGACTAGGACCACGCGTCTAAGACACTCACTCGCGTACGATAGACAATAATACCTACCGGCTAGCTTTTATCTATTTATCTTTTTATCCGACGGCGGCCCTCCTTGTCTCGTTGTAGCGCTGCTGCAGGCCCGCGCGGCGGAGGCCGAGGTGGAACTGCGCGGCGGCGGCGAGGAACCGCACCGCCTCCCAGGGCTGCAGGACGTCGACGATGGTCCGCACCGTGCGCGCCCGCAGAGCGTCGGCGGCGTCGAGGAGCCTCCGCAGCGAGTCCTCCACCGCCGCGGCGGCGTTGGCCCTCTCCTCGCCGTTCCTCCCGGGGCGCCGCACCGCCTCCACCACCGCCGGCGCCGCCAGCCCCTCCTGCACCCTCGCCATCGCTGCTGCCAGCGCCCGCTCCTCCTCCGCCACCTCCCTCCGCAGCTCCTCCACCGCCGCCCTCCCCCCCGCCTCGTCGTCGACGCCGCCGTCGCGGGGGACGAAGCGGAAGGCGAGCGCGGGCTTCCATCCGGCGATCCAGATGAAGGAGCGCTCGAGCGGGGTCAGCCAGCGCGGGTCGAACGCGCGGAGCACGTCGCGGTCCGCGACCCGGGAGCGGCGGAGGCGGTAGCCGTCGTAGTGCGCGAGGGCGCGGGCGACGAGCGGGACGTGCAGGTCGGGGCGATCGCGGGGCGCCGCGACGAGCAACTCCAGGATCCGCTCCTGCTCCGCCACCCACCCCTCGTAGAACGTCTCCATTTCCATCTCCGGAAGGGCCAAAAGGGAAGGTGGAGGGGTGCGTAGCATCTGAATAAATAGGGCGCGGCGCCATTGCATGTCTTCGGAGAGAAGGAAACATTTGGGCTTCTTTCGTCCCCTTCCTAGCTACATCCGCTCGTAAGTCCTTACTTACGAGATAAGTTTTCAGCTAGCGGAATGAATGAAAGAATGCAGGAATGAACGAATGGCTGCAGGGCAGCGGAGGAAGAGAAGAGAAGAGAAGAGAAGGGAAGAAAAGAGAAGAAAAGGGGGAAGCTTCAACTTCGTCTTCGTCTTGCTCCAGCTCCAGCTCCAGCTCCAGCGGCAGCCGGTCCCACGTGTCCATCCGCATGGGAGCCAGGTCGCGCGCCAAGTTTAATTTTATATTTACCATTGAAATTGAAACTAGAGGCCTCCCAAAATTTACACATAGAATAGAATGGATAGCCAAAGGATATAAATATATATATATATATATATATACATCCAAGACAGATGAATAGGACTTGTTAGTTGCTGCCTAATCGAATATCTCAAGTTTGAAACCTAGTTGCTTCATGTATTCAGCTAATTTTTTTAAAAAAAAATTAAACGAAATAAATAGTATATTATCTTTCTTTTTTAAAAAAATATGTATATTTATTTTCTTCTAACTCTTCACCTTTTCTCAGTATTTACTCTCTTTTAATTCATAATTAAATTTGAATGCATGGTATTTTATAAAGTTTAGAATAAGAGATTAATGGTTTGAATAAAGAAAAATATATATTGATAATTATATTTGAGTAATGTAAATTTATTTTCCAATCTTTTTAAAATAAAAATATATATGATGTTGAGTTCAAACATTAATCTCCACTTAAAAAAATAAATCATCTAACTTATAAATTTTTTTTTAAAAAATAATTTTTAAATTTTCATGAATTCCATATATATATATATATATATAGAACAGGACTGCTGTGCTCTCAGGAGCACGGAGGCCTCCATGCTCCTGAGCCGTTTTCGATGATGGAATTTTCGAATCGACGATCGGCTCCGTTAGACTTGATCTTGCGCATTTGAAGTTTCTATAAAATAATTTTTGCGATTTTTTGATATTATTTACCTAGTGATCGAAAGGATTAAAAATCAATAATTTTTAATGGTTGATATCTGCCGTTTTCAAGTTTAACGGTGTAGAAGTTTTCAAATCAGATGAAATTTTAATACAAAATTTTTTATACTATCTATAATAAAATCAATATTTCTGATCGAAAATTTTAGTGCTATATCACCACTTTTTATAGGATTTTTATTTTCAGTCGTTAAAAATTATTAATTTTGAATCCTTTCAATTGTTAGGTAAATAATATCGAAAAATCGTAAAAATTATTTTCTAGAAATTTCAAATACGCTAGATCAAGTTTAACGGAGCCGATCGTCGATTCGGAAACTCCATCATCGAAAACGGCTCAGGAGTACGGAGGCCTCCGTGCTCCTGAGAGCACAGCAGCCCTGCTCATATATATATATATATATATATATAGCCCTGCGCCTCTCGGAATAAATCTGCACAATCCGCGTCCGACAATTCTTTTTGGAATAGATTTGCTGATTCAACGTGCGCTCAGATGATGACGGAGTAAGCTGTTCCGGTCTTCGCCTTTTTTTTTCTTTTTCTTTTTCTTTTTTTTTTTTTTTTGTGCAAGTTTGTTTAATTAGTTGTTTTGTTTTGCTTCTCCTCTTTCCCGCTTGTTAGAGTCGTCTCGATGGCTCGCTTATTTGAGCAAAATACTTTACTTATTCTGATTTCAGCAATACTATCTATATATACATTTATAAATAGATTATAAATCTTACGTTTAATGATTAGATTGATGAAAATATCAGAACTTAGAACTAAAGAAACATATAATACCTCAACAGTCCCCTATAGAATAAACCCAAAAAATGTAAAAGACTTACATTTGATGGGTGTACTAATAGTAATAACTAGGCTTACACGTTCTCGACTAGTTGTTTCATACTAATGACTTATTACAGTTAGTGGATTAGGCCAATACACTATATATATATATATATATATATATATATATATATATATATATATATATATATATATATCTTATTAATTTTTTATAGAAAATGCTATATATACACTCTGTATAGGAGTGCACATCCTATATATTTTTTTATCTTATTAATTTTTTATAAAAAATGCTATATATATCCTCTATATAGGAGTGCACAATAATACTTTAATGTATATGTATAAAAATCAAAATACGTTCTCAATCAAATAAGAATAATTTTTAAAGTCCAGTTTTCTTACATTTAAAATCTTACACTCAATATATACACTCAATATATCAATGGTTCATAAAATCTCTTTCTTAGACTTTTAGGGCTAAACAAAATAAATAAAATAGCATGTGAGTGACTTCTCTGGCCTTCCAAAGGCTTACACCTATAAGGTAGATGTACTTGTAGGATTACTCTGAAAAATATAAAACGTTTAAACCAAAGGTATAAAATGTACATCCTACTTATGTAATCAAATACAGCGGTGAATGAACAAATCTCAACCAAACAATGGAAGCTCTTGTATAAATTATAGTTATAGCTTTTACAGTTTTTTTAACCAAATCCCAACATAGTCTGACTTGAAACTAAGTTAGGGATCCTTATTTCGAGTTGTTGAAATGCTATTCATCAATTCACACTACACTTTATTTTATTATCATTATCTTTATTATTATTATTATTATTATTATTATTATTTATTATTATTTATAAATAAATTATAATTTTATATTATTTATTTCTGCTAAATAAATAGCAGAACTAAAAAAAACTTTACTTTCATAGTGATGAAAGCTTTAACCCAAAGTCTAGTGCAGGTTTTAGGCCGTAATAATTTAGTCTCTCTACTTCGACTCAGGGCACATTTTGGAGAAACTGGAGACATTAAAAAAGCAAACACGGTGATTACAGTTGGAAAGGTGAAATTGAAATCAGCCTCAAAATTCAAAGACGGTAGCTTTAGGTAGGCACTAGGCCACCGCAGAGAAAGATTTTGTCCCCGTTGTATTTTAGTTCAAGCACTACTAACGGGAACAGACAAAAGTTAGCACAACCACTGCCATAAGACGAAGCATGCATTTAGAAAAGAGAGAGAGAGAGAGATACACGCCTAACCAAGACTAACACTTTAAAACTGGAACGAAAATATTACTTCTGAGTGAAACCTAACGGCAGGAAGGAAAGTAAGCAGTGCATAATGCAAGACTGAATATTATAAAGCTCGGCGACACCCACCCAATTAAGTCGCCGGCCTGATCACCGTCGTCAGATGGGGCTCTCTCTCCCCGTTTGCGACAGACGCTGCGGCCTCGGCGTCCTTCCGCATCCCGAACTGACGCACGGCGAGCTGCAGCTCGGCGGCGGCGATGAGGAAATGCACGGCCTGGATCGGCTCCAATATCTCCACCAGCCCCTTGATGGTCTCCACTCTGAGCTCGTCCGCCATCTCCAGGACCCTCTCCATCCCCTCCTCCTTCCCCGACATCTGCCCCCTCATTTCCCCGACCGCCGCCTCCGTCCCCTCCGACCCTCTCATCGCCTGCGCGATCTCCAACATCCTCGCCTCCGCCACCGCCTCCTGCACCGCCGCCTCGTCCTCGGCGATCTCTCTCTCGCGGCGCACGGTGCGCCGGTGCAGCCGGTCGACCCGCTCCAGCTGGGCCGGCGAGAGGCCCGCCAGGTCCGGCGAGGGCAGAGCCCGGATGATGTTGGAGAGCCGGGCCTCGAGCTGGAGGCCGGACTTGGAGTAGAGCAGCTGGATGGCGGTGCTGGGCCGCCACCCGCCGACCCAGGTGAAGAGGTTCTCCGTCGAGCTCGTCCACGTCGGCGAGAACATCGGGAGCACGTCGCGGCGCGCCGACGCCGCCTTGGCGCGGTAGTAGTACTCGTAGTGGCCCACCACCCTGTCGACTAAATTCTGCAGTGGCCGACGACCCCCCCCATCCTCCTCCTCTTCGCCGCCCCCCCGGGCGGCGGCGGCGGCGGCGGCGGAGCGGAGGTCCGCAAGGTCGCGCTCCTGCTCGGCGAGCCAGTTCTCGTAGAACCTGGCGAAGCACTCGCTGCGGCGCTGGCCGTTGCGCGCCTCACCCACGCCGCTGTACGAGCGGGAGTTGGAGGAGGAGAGAAAGGACATGGTGATGGACGGAGTACCACTTGGATATACCACCGTACGTGCCCTTATCTATATATATCCATCCATATACATGCAATACAGATATATGCACACATGGAATGGAACCAATAGGATCAGTATATATCGACAGGGTGCGTGTAAAAAGCCGGGTGTGAAAAGGTAGTGTCCGGATTTGGAAAAATTCTAAAATGCAACAGATATATTAGTGACGTGACGTAACAAACCAATCAAATTAATTTTTTTAAAAATATCTGACCATAATTGTAAAAAAATATTTTTATTGTACTTTTGTTTGAAAAGAAGAAATATAATTGACTTATTATTGATGACGTGGTGTAAGTAAGACCGTGTAGAATTCCTCCTGGATTTGGCGGCTGCGGCCGAGGGGATAAACATTTGAGTGGTGGAAATTTGTGACCTGTTTTGCCTTGGTTTCTGAGTTAGTATTTTACCAGTGTAACAATTAAATCATGCGCAAAATTCGTTATATTGTATCGGAGCATTAATTTTTTAAAACATAGTTATATTATGTTTTAAAAAATTAAATAATTTAATAATTTATTTCTGTCTAAGAAAAAAAATTGATCAATTTGTATAAAAAATTCACAAAATTTAAGCTTTGTAAAATTGGATAGTTTTTTTCGATTTTACAGATTCGATCCGAATTTTCAGCAAACTAATCAAAATATCTTTTTTTTTTTTCTCTCTCCTCTTTCTCTCTCCTCTTCGTTTCTCTCGTTCTTTCTTTTTTTCTCTCGCCGAAAAAAATAGTGAAGGCAGAGGCGAAGGCGGAAACGGCCCGCCTCGCCTCTCACCCTCATGCCCTCGCCCTCGCCAGCATAGCCCCGCTTTCCTCACCTCCGACCCTCCTCCACTGTTTCTGACGACGATGTCTCTCTCGTCCTTTCCCGCCCTTCTCGCCCTCTCCCTCTCTCTTCTTTTCCGCCTTCGCCGTGGAAGAAGAAGAAAAAGAAAAATAGTATAAATTTCACCTAAAGACTACAATTGTATCCTAAAGAATGTAAATTTGGTCCCAAAAAGTATAATTTCTGTTTCAAAAAGTATAACTTTATTTAAAACAGTTCAAAAAAAATTTTAAACAATGTAATTTTATTTTAACATTATAATTTCATCTTTTTCTTCCTTTTTCTATACTTTTTTATCTTTATTTTCTTCTTCTTTCTTTTTTTATAATTTTTTTTGTTCCGTCTCTCCGCCAACGGCCACGATGCTGGTGACGACACCGCTAAGGACCCCTGCTTCGAGGCTGCGGCGCTGCAGCGACCTCTACGACGTCGGCATCGGTGGAGAGGCGTCGCCGTCGGAGGCGGTGAAGGAGGGAGAGGGAGAGGGCGAGAAGGGCGGAAAATGACGAGAGCGGCGTCGTCGTCGAAAACGATGAAGAAGGGCTGGAAAGGAAAAAAAAAAAAAGTCACTGCGTGGCCTCGGCGGGGTGGNGAGGCACGGGAGGTGCGCGGGCGAGAGCGAGGGCGAGGGCATGAGCGTGAGAGGCGAGGCGGGCCGTTTTCGCCTCTTCCTCTGCCTCCGCCTCCGCCGTCTTCTTCGGAGAGAAAAAAAATAAACGAGAGAAACAAGAGAGGAAAGAGAAAAAATAATAAGGATATTTTGATCAGTTTGCTAAAAATTCGAACTGAATCTACAAAATCGAAAAAGGCAGCACAGTTTTGCGAAAGCTCAAAATTTGTAAATTTTTTATACAAATTGGCCAAAAAAAATTTATCATTCTTAAGCTCCATCCCTCTCTCCTTCCTTTTGCGTCAAATTTTAAATTCTAAAAAAAGATGTTTAATTTTAAATTTTAAATTCGTAATTTGTAAATTTTTTATTTTTAAGTTTAAAATTTCAAAATTTAAATATGAATTTTAGATTTAAAGTTTAAATTGTTCATTTTAAAATTTAAAATTTTAATTTTAAATTTTAAATTTTATATTTCAGATTTTAAATTTCAAGTTTCAAACTTCTAATTTAAAATTTAAAAATTTTATATAAATTTTTAAATTTTAAATTTTAAATTTTAATTTTCATATTTCAATTTTAAAATTGTAAATGTCAAATTTTAACTTTTAATTTTTAAAATTTAAAATTAAAATTAAAACTTCTAATTATAAGATTTTAATTTCACTTTTTTAAATTAAAATTTAATTTTATGTTTCAAATTAATGCTCAAGGTCCAGTGTGGACCACTGGCGTAGTGAGCTCGTGGACCGCGATGCGAGGAACACCCTTGAGCCGCGTGTTTTCTACGGTGAGTTTTCGCTTTCTGCCCCGAGATGAGACAGGACAGAAAACGAAAAGCTTGCCTTTTTTAAAAAAAATCTACAAAATAATTTTTCGAGCGTGAAAAAACCTTCCAGCAATTTTTATGTGGAACCAAACCTACTCTTAGGGGCTGTTTGGTTGGATGTAGTTGCAGAAACAATATAGTTGAAAATACATGCAGTTGCAAATGCTGCAGTTGTAACTACACCTAGTCTGTTTGGTTTTACGCAGTTACAACTGCTGCAGTTACATTTCTTCTGTTTGGTAATATGAAGCTGATAGTTGTATTTGTGAATTTTGTCACATTTTCAGATAGAGTGGTGAGATTACCTTCACTAAACATAAAATAATTGTATAAATTTATTAATCATTTAAATTTACTATTTATAAATAAATAAGTAGATATATATAATATTCTTCAACTTATTAATCGACACATTTAAAATTTTTAATTTATTTAATTTTAATATGTAAATCAAACTTTAAAATTTAAACGATTCTCTCATTTTTTTTTATCAAATTTAATAATTATAATTAATTAAAACTTATTAAATTAACATACACGATCACATTCTATAAAAATTTTTTAAAAAAACTATATTTATATTTTAAATAAAATAAATTTAAAAAATTTAATTTTTTGCACAAAGCTTGTATTGTCTAAAAAATTTTATTAGTATGAGTTTATTTACAAGTATTTTTATTTACCTATATACATATATTATTTATTTATTTAGCTATTTATTTATTTATTTATTATTGTTATTTTGTGGGTGATCTTATTCCTCACCAACTGCTGTAGTTAGAACTACGGCCAATTTGGATGTAGTTCCAACTGCAGCATTTGGACCTTCTTGTGTAGTTGGAACTGCAGCAGTTGAACTCAACTACACTAAACCAAATAAAGAAATTGAGGCTGCACGCATTTGCAACTGCACTGCAGTTGCAAATGCGTGCAACCAAACAGCCCCTTAGCAATCATCCAACGACTTCACTAATATAAATAAAATAAAAATCCAGCTGTAATTGATTTTGGCGGTCAAACTAATATGCCTATCACTCGAAATTTATAAATTACTTAAATGCGATTTATAAATAAATGAACCTAGACTGGTCTCTAAACTATATAATAATTACACCTATAAATATAAACAATAAATATTCATAATTTATGGGTTTTAATATCTCATTGCATGCATGCTCTTATGGCATATGTTTGGCTTTTACCTCCGAGGGGCTGAACCTATTAATGATGGAAATATATTACGAGACAGAGAGAGAGGGACGGAGCGAGGTCACATGACGTGGGAGTCACCATCAGGTGACAGTGTAGAATTCCTCCACCTGATGCCATTGGGGCCCTCGCATGGGGAATCGGGAATGAGGAATGCCAAAATCTAATCCACAGCCAAAAAGAAATCATATCTTTAATTTCTTCAACCCCTCAGCCGCAAATGGCTGGAATGATATTGATTTCTTTCTAATAATAAAAGAGAGAAAAAAAAAAAGCCTTTTTGCATAAAAAAAATTTATTTATTTTGAACTTTTACAAAATCGGATCATCTTTTTCGTTTGTGCAGATTCGGTCCGCTTTTTCAGCAAACTGACCAAAATATTCTTATTACTTTTTATCTTTTCTCTTTCTCTCTCCTCTTCGTTTCTGTCTTTTTTTTTTTGTTCTCGCCGAAAAAAAAAGAGACAGACCGGAGCGTCGCCTTCTTCTTCATCCTCGCCTCCCTCCTCACTCTCCTTCTTCACCGTCGTCTCCCTCCTCACCGTCCTCTCCACCGCCCGCGGCCCCCTCTCCCTCTCCCCCGCCGCCGTCGCAGCCGCCGAGCCCATCCCCACCGTCGTCTCCGTTGCCGTCGCCGAGCCCACGACCATGGCAGCGGCGGCGAAGGCGGAGGAGAGACGCGGGGGGGGGGGAGGGGGCGGGGGGCGGGGGAGGGGGTCGCGCGACTCCATGGCCACCACCACGCTCTCCTTGAACGGCACCACCCCGCCATCGGCGTCGCCGTCGCTATTTGCGCTGTCGTCGTCGTCGTCGTCGTCGTCTTCCGCCTTCTTCGGCGCCGCGTCGCAGAGTATGGAGCCCGTGTCGGCGCCTGGGGGGTCAAAGAAGAGGCGGTCGACGTGCGCCGACGACTTGATGCCGCGTATCACGCTCTCCGACGACTCGCCGTCGTACTACTTGTCGTCGGACGGCGCCGTCGACAGGCTGGTCATGTCCCGATCGCGCCCCTCGTCCGACGAGTTGGTGAAGCGCGACTCCGGCGGGTCCGACCGGTACACCGAGTTGGCCATCTTGTACATGCAGCCCGACGACGGCGAGGCGGAGAAGAGGACGACGACGAAGATGAAGGCCTAAATTGGATGCGAAGGCCGAGGCGGAGAAGAAGACGGCGGCGAAGAAGAAGATGGGGAAGCCGAGCGGCAGGGCGTAGGAGGGGGAGGCGGAGGTGGAGGCGCAGCCGGCGCCGGCACCGACGTCGGGCGTGTTCTTCTCCGTCGGCGCCGCCCCTCCTCCCGCCGCCGCGCAGAAGCTGCCGATCAGCGAATGGTGTAATGGTGCAAATGGTGTAACGGTGTAATAGTGTAAATGGTGTAACGGTGTAATGGTGCAAATAGTATAATGGTGTAATGGTGCAAAATTGTAATGGTGTAATGGTGCAAAATGGTGTAATGGTGTAATGGTGCAAATGATGTAATGGTGTAATGGTGCAAAATTGTAATGGTGTAATGGTGTAATTGTGCAAATGGTGTAATGGTGTAATGGTGCAAAATGGTGTAATGGTGTAATGGTCCCCACTCCTCGCCGGCCCCAGCTGCGCCTCCGCCTCTCCCTCCTGCGCCCTGCCGCTCGGCCTCCCCTTCTTCTTCTTCGCCGTCGTCTTCTTCTTCGCCTCGGCCTCCGCATCCAGCCCGACCCCGTTCGCCGCGGCCGCTGCTGCTGCCGCTGCGGCGACGGGATCAGGCTAGAGGTCCGCGGCGCCGGTGCCGGCTGTGCTTCCGCCTCCCCCTCCTGCGCCCTGCCGCTCGGCCTCCCCTTCTTCTTCTTCGCCGTCGTCTTCTTCTCCGCATCCAGCCCGACCCCATTCGCCGCGGCCGCTACCGCCGCGGCGACGGGATCGGGCTGGGGGTCCGCGGTGGCGAGGGAGAGGAGGAGGGGGTCGCGGGCGGTGGAGAGGAGGGTGAGAAGGGAGGCAACGGTGAAGAAGAAGGCGACAGTCCGCCTCTTTTTTTTTCGGCGAGAAAAAAAAAAAGAACGACAGAAACAAAGAGAAGAGAGAAAGAGGAAAGAGAAAAAATAATAAAGGTATTTTGGTCAGTTTGTTGAAAAAACGGACTGAATCTGCAGAAATAAAAAAGATGACCTAATTTTGTAAAAATTTAAAATAAGTAAATTTTTTATGCAAAAAGGTCAAAAAAAAATCTTTGGACGGAAATATTAAATTGCAACTTAGTCGTCGGGAATAGATCCAAAGGGTGGATACATGCTACTGCCTCGGAAATGAATAAAGGGGTAGATACACGCTACTAGTGTTGTCACGTGGGCAGCAGTACTGTTGATCCAAATTGAAATTTTAGACTGATATAACCATAGACATAAACTTTTTATCGTCCATATTTTCTAATTGCCTTGTTATTTTTTTACTAAAATTTTAAAAAAAATTATCAACTATTAGATTTTAGAGTTCCTACGACAGACGAGGTAATTTTCTCAGAAAAATATAAGATCTGAGGTTTGCTATGAACTTCACCTTTTTTGAGTTCTATATAAACTAAGAAGAAAGTAATTTGTAGAATTCAAGGATGGCTACAGTCATCCTGCATCTTTAAGCGGTGTTCTACTATTGTCGGCTCAGAAATAATTCTAATATATATATTTCTGCTAATGTGCGTGGTATATAGAAAATAACCCAAATTATAGTGGCATATGGCTGAGTCTGATACTAAATTATTAAAAGAAACTCAACCTAACAAAAAGAGTTACATGAATAGCCAAGACATAAATCAATTTTATTCAATTGCATGATAGATATAGGCGCATCCGGATGCTAGACTTTTTCCTTCATAGTAGTAGCTCATGCACTATGAAAATTTTCTTTTGTGATTTAAAGTTAGAAGTTTGATTTTTTTTTTTCTTGCAAAAATAGTGGCAATAAGTTAAGGGAGAAAAAACTAATGAATTAATTAAAGATGAAGAAATGAGGATTGTAGATGGCAACGGATTGTTCGAATATATTAATTAAAAATAGAGAAATGAGGATTGTAGGCTGCATTGAAACTATTTAAATATATTAATTGAAAGTTTGATAGCATGAGATACATTAATTAAAAATTTGATGGAGGAAAGTAGAAGTGTCATCTTCACCAGAGGTGCAAAAAAAAAGTACATATGGCACAAATATATTATATTAAAAAGAAAAAATTTCAAATGCTATCTATGTAGTTTTACATTTTCTCAGTTTACCGCCATGTAGTTTAAAGTGTATCAATTTAATGCCCTATGGTTTTTTTTTTATTTTCTTATTATTGATTCCACTAGTTTTTTTCGTTAAATTAGTGACAAAGTTAAAACTAAAAGATACTAAAATGAATATTCAATAAAACTAGGTGAAGGATCTAAAATTTTTTGTATATAATTTAACAAAATATTAACAAAAAAGCTGACAAAAAAATAAAAATGAAATCATAGGATACTAACTTGATATACTTTAAACTACAAGATGCTAAAGTGAGAAAGTGCGAAACCACATCGATGGTATTTGAAGTTTATCTTATTAAAAATTCATAAAGATTAATAGATATTTTACAAAAAGATTGAACAAACAAAGCCTTCCGGGCGAAGTAAAGACTAAGGTGGAAGGTCAAATACAACTCTTCTCACTCTAAAAATAATGATTATTATTATTATTATTATTATTATTATTATGCAAGAATGTCAGACCCGTGCCAAAAATAGTTATCAGCAAAGGCCAAATGAGAGCACAAAAAAAAAGTCCAAGGAAACCCCCTATACGAGAAACTATTTTGGGTGGACACGGTCCGCGACAACGACGACAACAGCAGCCAACGCCAAACAACCAGGTGTTGGTCCCATTGTATCCAGCTCGAAATACCTATTCCCGCTCCCGAACTTTGCGCCAAGATATATATATATATATATATATATATAGAGAGAGAGATGGACTGGGGTACTATTAGTAGCAAAATTCTATTGTTGCTACTAGCTTTTTAGCATTTGGATCAACTCTTTTCATCATTTCTAACCATTAGATTAAATACTATAATCCAATGGGGACCACTCAACCCTAGGAGGACCACTCAACTCTAACTGACTAATATCATCCTAATCTTACAATTTTTCATCCAAGAGTTAAAAATTTGATAGCAAAAAGAGAGTTTTACTATTAATAGTATTCCAGTCTAATTTTATATATATATATATATATATATATATATTATATATAATATATAGTTATATATAATATAATATATATATATTATATATATAGTTGAGCTAGAATACTCTCGATAGTAAACGAGCCTGTTTACTATCGAGTTGTTTCGATGATAGAGTTCCAAATTGACGATCGGCTTGTTGAACATGATTTATACCACTTGAAGTGTTTAGAAATCAAATTTCAAATCTTTTCGACATCATTTACCTAATGATCAAAGGGTTCAAAATTTGTAATTTTAATGGTGGATAAGAGACGTTTTCTCCGTTTAACGGTGTAAAAATATCCAAATCAATTGAATTTTTGTGTTAGAAAATTCTTTAAACTATTTAAAACAAGATCTATACTCTTGATCTTGATTACAAGATCTTTCATCATTTTTTTAAAAATATTTATTTTCAGCCATTCATTTTCTGTTCACTAGATGGATAAAAAACAATATCGAAAGTGCGTGAAATTTGATTTTAGGTAGTTTAAATAGTTTAGATCATATTTAACGGTCAGCCGATCGTCAATTTGGAAGCTCTATCATCGAAAACAACTCGATAGTAAACGGGCTCGTTTACTATCGAGAGTATTCTAGCTCAACTCTATATATATATATATATATATATATATATATATATATATATATATATAATTATTTTAGAGCCCCTTCGGAATTCTGAATAAAGATATTCCGAAGTAGTTTATTCGGTAAGAAGAGATCTTTATGTTTGAAAGCTAGTAGCTTTACTTTTTTATTTTTTAAAAAATCTTAGCATCTCATAATTTAATAGAATAGTATTATTTTATTTATAAGATAATTTTAAAAAAAAATTCTCTAAAGTCGGAGAGCCGAATAAACTCTCCAATCTCCGAGATCCCTTTGATTGAGAGGGGCCCACTGTGCTTTGTTAGAGCCCCCTCTAATCAGAGGGCTCTCCGAAGTCGAAAGTCTATTCAGCTCTGTGTTTTCGGAGAGAATACCACGGCCCAATAATTTATCTTATTTTAAAAAAATAACTTGAAACCTTTTTGGCAACATATCTATCTTCACCATTATAATATAGAATTTTTATACCTAGTAGGATATCACTTGATGACTTATTTCGACATCCAGAAAGGGCCTTAAGGAACAAATCCACCTAATGAAAAATTATCTAAAAATTATCTAACGTAACTCTAAAATATCTTTACATTGACAAAGAATTAATGATATATTTCTTAATTTTTCTAAAGGTTTTATGTTATAATTATGCAATTTAGACATGTATAAACTACGAATCAAGTAAATATTTTCTTATATTATTGATTTTTGAGTCTGCTTAGTGCCTAGATAATAAATTTCAAAATTATAATTTTTTCATACTTAAACCATCTAAATATTACAGATTATACATTTAAATTTTAATTTGAAGTGTTTGAAATAATATCTCCTTCCAAAGTACATAATGTAGAGAAATTTTATATTATGAACACCAGTTTTAAAATTATCTCAATAGTGCAGTTCCACCGCGGCATCTGCCGTGTGGGCCTGCAGCAACACTACAACAAAAGGGACAAGAGGGCCGTATAAGATATCCGAGATAGCGGAAGCGAACATCAACCAACATGCCCCACAAACTACTAGAGTACTACTAGTTTCAAAGGTACCATTGTGAGACTTAAGGTGCGCGGTTATAATGATGAGTCTGAGTGAGTGTTAGTGCCATTCAAGCTCTGGAGAATAATGATGAGTCGGTTAAGTTGTCTCGTTCTCTACCAGTCTGGTGTGCCGTCTCTTTGTTTTAGCAGAAATGAGACAAGTCTGCTGTGTTGTATTTTCTCTTAGTTCTTTCTTTTCCTAGAATGTGTTCTTCAAAAAGTAGCTTATGCCTTTAAATACAGCTAATAAATTAGCTTTTGTAATATAGCAGTGAATTTACAGTGTAAAAGCCTATGTCAAATGGCCTACAGTTGAGGAAATTCCCGTGCATTGTCACCCAAAAATGACAGACTAATAGAGCAGCATGCATATATTTCTTTGTTGATCTGATATCTAAACTAGAAACTACAAAATGGATTCGGAATCTTAAGGTTTGAACATTCTATGCAAGAGAGAGCAGTACCTCAATTCGCCATTATCATAGCATCTTCTTCCGTCTCGGTCAGATAAAATGTCGTAGGAATTAGAAACCTCTTTAAACTGCTCTGAAGTTTCAATATCATCCACACTTCTGTCAGGATGGAACCTTCATTAATAAGGAAATAAGTTAAGAATTGAATTAAAGGGTTTATTCATGTTTTACTGAATTGGAACAAGACAAATAAATAGTAGCGAAGAATTTGTTTAGTAATCTTTAACACAAGAAAATGTCTACTAACTATTATATTTCATCCCCTGTGATGTCTCAATTTATCAAAATTGACTCCAAAACCCTCAGTTTTAGACCTTATTCCAAAAAAATTTATATTCAAGGCATGTTCTCCATGTTATCTATCTCTGCATCAATCTTATGTTAAACTTACCAACCAATACAAGTTTTGAGCAAATAACATGCACTAGTGAAAATCTACACCTAATATTAATTTGTCAAGAATACAACAGAGTGAAGTGAACCTCTTTGCTTCTCTTTCCGACTAGAATGCGATGATGAAAGAGGGCAGAATTAGATGATGTGCTTTCCTCTCTATTCTCCTAAAACAACAACAACAACAACAACAACAACAACAACAACAACAACAGATCTAACACTTCCTCCTCTCATCAAGTACTCAATTTCTTTTCTATTTCCTCCTTTTCTTTCATCCTGTTGGTGGAAGCATTGGCGTTCCGTGGCCCCGCACCTCGCGCCTCCACTAATGGTTACTAACTATATTAATTAGTAGCATGTCCTGATTAACAGGCGATAGTAGATTAGTTCATTTATTTAGATTAGTTTCACAGTGTAGTTACAGGTGAAAAAAGGATTTAGCGTTTAGTATTAAATAGTTGCATTACACGAGTTCTCAATATCACCAGAGAAGTAAACAGCAGTTACCAACTTCAATTGCTCTCTTACAAGAACATTAGACTTATAAAAAGATGAGAACTATTGTCATCAAAGCAAGCAAGCATAAGGATCACATAATTATACACAGAATCACTAGTAGTTATAATTAACACATAATCTAATGAAATTAAAAAAAAAACCACTAAATGAGCAACAAAATTAGAGTAACATAGTGTTCTTCGATGAACTCACCTTGGAGCTAACTTCGTATAAGCGAGATTGACCTCAATGCTTGGAGAGAACAGAGAAATCCCCAATAATTAATAGCGACCTCCGTGGATCGTGAGTCTCAATGGTTTCTCCATCGTCTCCTGCGCCACCTCCTCAATCTTCGATCGATCATGCTCCATTTTCGCCACTAAAATCTCGATCGGAATCGACACGCTAACCCTAATGTACGCAGAATTATTTAGAAAGAAGGGAATCGAAAGCGCCACAGGAGACGAGCTCATCCATGGCGAAGGGGGAGAGAGAGAGAGAGAGAGAGAGAGAGAGAGAGAGAGATCGAACTGTGAGACGCTTGGTCGATCTATCGTGCGCCGTGAGGTAGAACTAAGCTAACCTGCGCCGGAGAGGCTCTCGTAATTGATGGGTTCGCCCCGGCACAGGTTAGAGGAAACCCTTGGGCTGAAACATAACAACGCGGCGAATTGGGAGTGCTAACGTTGCGCCTCGGAGGCACTCGAGTGCGACACGGGTCCGGGTTTAGCCCAGCCCATTTCGGTCCTGACCATGTTCTAAGATTTGTACTAATAGACCCCATGAAAAAGTAATGTTTTAGTTAGACAAAGTTTGGTTCACTATTTAATTGTAACAATAATAAATACATTTTAATTTAGAGATACTAAATGTAACAATAATAAATACATTTTAATTTAAATTTTAGAGATACTATTTGGATCCTAATTTCATAATTTGGTTATGATATGTATGAAAATAATTAGAAGAAAGGAAAAAATAAGAGCATAAAGGAGTAGGGTTACTATGCAATTAGGAGCTCAACAGTTCTTGTGTTCTTAATTTTCTAACCATCCATCAAATTTGATGGGTGGTTAGAATGAGAGAGAAAAAAAATATTAGAGAGAAATTTAAGGAAACTTTAGAAACATTTTTTATACATTTTGACAACTTTTGTGATGCTCCTTTAGATAGCTAAGGCTACACATAAAACAAAATCCACGAAGTCGTTTATAGTGGCCAATAATCTATACTATATATAAAAGCACGTATATTTAAATTTGGGTCTGTCGACAGACCCATTTTTCGGTGGGAAAATTAGCGCCCATTTTTCTCTTTCCGTACGAAAAATTTTAAATATAAGAATAAAAATAAAAATAGAAACAATAATGAATACGTAAGTTCTCTATAACAGATTACTGATGTGAAAATCCTAAAATATAAATTTTTCTATTTAATTTCAAAAATAAGTTTTCTATAACAGATTATGGGTGTGAAAATTCTATAAAAGATATTTTTCTATTTTATTTTAAAATATCTTTTTTAGATATTATCTATTTAATTTCAAAATATATTTTCTTTTTAAGATAACGGATTTTATTTTTCTATTTAATTTCAAAAATTTATTTTCTAACAGATTTTATTTTTCTTTTTAATTTTAAAAGTAATTTTTGCATTAGAGATTATTGTTAATTATTTATCATTTAAAGCATATCTTTCTTAATAGTGTGATTTATTATTTTAAATTTTTTAGATATATATTTGGTAATCATATAAAATATGGCCTAAAATTAAAAAATAATTTAAAAAAATTATAACTTTTTCTAATAATTATTACGTGCATTTGAACGTACATTTTACTAGTAGTGATATATATATATATATATAGAGTGAGGTACCTAGAAAATAAATTTTATTATTTTTCGATATCATTTGCCTAGTGATCGAATGGGCTCAAAATCAACAAATTTTAATGGCCGTAGTGAGCTGTTTACAAGTTTAACGGTGTAGAAATATTCAAATCATGTGAAATTTTGATAGAAAATTTATACTATACAAAACAAGATCAATATCTTTGATTTAAAATATTAATGTCATATTATTATATTTTGTAAGATTTTTATTTTCAGCCGTTGATTTTGAGCCCATTCGTTCACTATGCAAATGACATCGTAAAATCATAAAATTTATTTTCTAGATACTTCAAATACTCTAGATCAAGTTTAATGGAGCCGATCAACGATTCGAAAGTCGCAACATCGAAAACGATCTGAAAGCACGGAAGACTTCGTGCTTCCGAAGCCATAGTAGTCTCACTCATATACTATATATATATATATTATATATATATATTATATATATATATATATATATTATGAGCAGGTGCTGTGCTCTCAAGAACGGAGGCCTCCGTGCTCCTGAGCCGTTTTCGATGATGGAGTTTTCGAATCGACGATCGGCTCCGTTAAACTTGATCTAGCGTATTTAAAGTTTCTAGAAAATAATTTTTGCGATTTTTCGATATCATTTACCTAGCAATCGAAAGGATTCAAAATCAATAATTTTAACGGCTGAAAATAAAATCTATAAAAAGTGTGAATAGCACTAAAATTCGATCAGAAATATAGATCTTGTTGTAGATAGTATAAAAAATTTTCTATCAAAATTTCATCTGATTTGAATACTTCTACACCGTTAAACTTGAAAACGGCAAATATCAACCATTAAAATTTATGGATTTTGAATCCTTTCGATCATAGGTAAATGATATCGAAAAATCGCAAAAATTATTTTCTAGAAACTTCAAATGCGCTAGATCAAGTCTAACGGAGCCGATCGTCGATTCAGAATTCCATCATCGAAAACGGCTCAGGATGCACGGAGACTTCCGTGCTCCTGAGGAGCACAGCGTCCGCCTCTATATATATATATATATATATATATATATATATATATAAAGTACCATTAAATCTTTGGGGATCCAAAATCAACCCAAAGAGTAACACGTGCGCTTGATTTAGACTAAATGGTCAATATTTAATTATTTTTATTACATATTTTATTTCACATTTTCATTGAGCCTAGAACAAGTACATGATGCATCATGCATGTTACATTTATTCGAAATGACTTCACTTTATTTGTGGGACCTCATGTTTATTCAAGTCAGAGATAATGATCAATTTGATAATTTACACCTAAATAATGCTTAGCGTGTCTAAAAATTCCTCTAAATATTATGAGTGATTCAATTTTATACGTATGACATTTAGTTCGCCATCAAATTGAAAAGTAAACGCAACTAATGTTATTGTTGAAGTTTAAATAACTCTCAAATTAGTTATTTAATATTACTTATAATAATACGAGTTGATTAATGATATTTACTTTTTTTAAATGACATTGTTAAGTACACAAGCATTGAAGATTGCGTTTGTAAAAATCTAACAAAACCTCATAATTACGCATTCACATCGATCAACTCCCACTTTTGAGCTTTATTTACATCACATCGTTTGCACCACTTATTATGGAAACCTGTTTCCACCACTAACTACTTTCAAAACCCCAATCGTTATCATCTACAGATAATTAAAATAATAAAAGAATTTTTTCAAAAAAAAAAAAACAAAAAGGTGAAACAAAGGCTTGCATGTACTTAGTGCATATCAGATATGCTGAAGATTTGCCACGTAAAAAGATTTTTCTTTAGTACTAGTGGAATATTTCTAAAGGACCGAGAGTACTTTTATTTAAACCAAAAAATAATTTTCGATAGAATTTTAATTTTGATATTATTCTCACTATATTTAGTTAGAGTCGTACAGTAGAGATTAGCTTGGAAAAAATAAACGATCTAATAATTCTACTGCATCCTTTAGAATTGCTATTTTTGTGATAGAAAAACTTCTACACTACCAAATTTTCAGCTGAAAATAGAAAAGTTCACCTGATATTCTCCCTCTAGTCAAAAAATTTAGATTTTTTATTACAAAGAGGCATTTTATCATCAAGTATCAGAGTTGTTTCAAAGTAATAATAAACCTTTAATGGCTCTAATAGTTTATTGGCTTGTCAAGTTACTTATTCTACTTAATTTTGAGGTCAAGGTCCTTTTCAACATATATATTAAATTTTATGTATGCTCCATGTTGTGGGTGCAAAGCAGTTGACCTTATGTGTCATTATTATATAATAACAAACGAATTAAACCTTATCACAATACCACCCAAATTGTCACCGTGTCATGCCGATCACATCGACACGTGCTATGCCCCAACACATGTGGAGGACCCACAACATGATTTGGGCTATCTTATAGTGTTTTCAAGTGGGTCGCACTCGTAATCAAACTTAGCTAAAAATGGAGTGGAAAGAGCTAGGTGCTACGAAGTAGTAGCAAAATAAGATGAGTTTTAATGATTTGGATTCGAGACTAATGTGTGCTTCTCCACCAACGTCCCCTCAGTGTTATCATGTATCGTTAGCTAGATATGGTGTCACGTAAAAGATGTTCTTCTCTGTACTCATTGTCCCTTTTGCCCTACCGACTTTACTTTTCATAACACCGACCGTTCCTAAAGTAAATGGCAAAGGACTTAATGGTTGGTACCCGAGATCCCAAGTTCGAATCCTAGTTGATTCACATTTTCAGCTAAGCTTATTTCTAAATGAAATAAACGAAACAGAAAGCATGCAACATTTTTCTCAAAAAAAAAAAACTTTACTTTTCATAACACTGTTTTGCAAGCAGTTTCATGTCATGTTCCGTCCTATTGGAACCTTTGCGTTCATATATGGATTAGTTTGGCCTAAATTCAGGAACAGCTATTCTTTCGGTGAGGAGAGAGTATATATTAGATATTTAAAATTTGAAACCTAATTCACAAAAGGATATTAAGATGATCTAATTTGGATGATATGAGCTGGTGTGTATTGATGTTCGTTGAATAATTAACTCTTCTACTGCAAAAGCTATAACGTACCTGACATCAAGAAAGTAAACCTGAAATTTAATATTATGTATGCATGCTCTAATAATCTATTAGAGAATAGTATTTTAATATTTTATATTTAATTCAGCTTCTGATCTCGGACCAAATTAAGAAATCACTCGCCTAACAACATCTAACTTACATTTCTTTAGAGAAGCTCTCTGAGCCGACCAAACATGCGGGAAAAGCTTGTGTAGAAGAAAACGTCGTTTGTGAAAGTGAGGGAAGTTCCGAGACGGCGAAGCATTTGAAGACCCACCATTAACTTATTCTCAAGCCATCTTTTCTTATGTACTCTATGTTCGAATCTTGCTTTTAGCATAGTTGGTTTCATATTCATACAAGTGCTGCAAGATGTCTCCTTATATGTCGTTTGTGAAAATAGTACATTCACAGCAGAGTAATTTTAATACAATTTTTTTTTTTTTTGACAGAAAGATAGTAGCTATCTATTTCGTTCTTTTTTAGACATAAAGTTAGCTAAAAATATGAAATAATTAAACTTATGCATCTATTTATGGTACAACGCATTAATTGTCCATAAAAATATATGATCAATTGAAGGATGGCATATAGTTTTTAAAAATTTTTCTTTTCTTTTATTTTATTTTGTGAAAAAGTTACAGAGCCTCTGCCTAGTGGAGGAATTCTGTACTATCATACTTGCGCCACGTCATCAATGACAAGCCAATCATATTCCTTCTTTTCAAACAAAAGTACAATAAAAATATTTTTTTGCATTCATAATAGGACATACATTTCTAAAAAAAAATATTTGATTGATTTGTTCCGCTACGTCACAAATATACTTGTTGCATTCTAGAATTTTTCCTGCCTACTGGGGCTCAGTATCTCCTGCGAGTTTTCACACACGCACTCAAACAATTCTAGTACACACAGATAAATACCGTATAGAACATCCGTACGGGAACACATGTTAAGTCACATGATGGCACGTAGTGAATAGACAGGTTATGAACCCTCGTAAAAGGACTGAGCAGCATAAATGTACATATTGTTAGTACATCCCCATTCATCACTTTAAAATAAGAGAAAACTTTAAAACCCCATGTGGTTTCACACTTTTTCATTTTAGTATTCTGTGATTTAAAGTGTATCAAGTTAGTACCCTATTATTTAAGGTGTATCAAGTTAGTACCATATGGTTTTGCACTTTATCACTTTAGTACCATGTGGTTTCACACTTTATCACTTTAGTACTCTATAGTTTAAAAAACTATAGGGTACTAACTTGATACAAAATTAAAACCACAGGGTACTAAAGTGATAAAGTGCAAAACCACAGGGTACTAACTTGATACACTTTAAACCACAGGGTACTAAAGTGATAAAGTGAGAAATCACAAGGTACTAACTTAATACATTTTAAACAACAGAGTACTAAAGTGAAAAAAATTGAAACCACAAGGAGGGTTTTTGAAGTTTTCCGTTAAAATAAAGTATGATTACCGACCGTCCCTATAATAAATGGCAAAAGGGCTTGGTGGTCGATATCCGAGACTCAAGTTCGAATCCTAGTTAATTCATATTTCTAGCTAAGTTTATTTCTAAATGAAATAAACGAATCGGATAGCATGCTATCTATCTTTCTCTCAAAAAAAAAATTAGAGTATGATTCTAAGCCTATTCAGTTTCGTACGAAAATAGCTTCCTTTCCAATACAAAATTTTTAATAAACTTAATTCAAAATAATTTATAACATATTTGATTCTCGCACAAATTAACTTACTATCATAGGACTTCTTTTTTAAAAAAAGAATTTGTTGTCACATGCTCTATGTGATGTTAACTTGTTATCGCATGGAACGAATCTATCATGATCTTCATGTTAGTATCTTTTAAGCAAATCTGCATAAAAAATTCATAAGTTTTTGGGCCATAATTTTTAATTTTGCAGATTATGACCGAAATTTTCGTCATCAGACGAAAATATCTTCATTCCTTTTCTTTCTCTCTCTTTTTTTTTTTCTCTCTCCACTTTCTTTTTTCTTTGTTATTTTTTTTCTCTAGGACGTGCTTCAGATCGCTACTACCTGTCTGGAGGACGAGTTCCGCCACTTTCTCCTCCAAAGCGCCCTCCCCATCGCCTTCTCCTCCACCGACAAACCCACCTCCTCCTTCCGCCGCCTCTCCCTCTCCCATGGCGTCCATGGCTTGCATCGCATCGGCGTCCATGGCTTGCATCGCATCGGCGTCCATGGCCTGCATAGCGCCGGCATCGAGCGGGACCGACGCCGCCGGCACGTCGTACGCACTACAGCGGCCACAAGCCGTTGCGCGGGACCGCGAATGGGGCTACGCGCAGCAGTGCGACATCGATTTGATGGAAGCTAAGCGTAAAGTCGACGTCCGAGAAGCCCGCGGCGACCGCGCGATCGTCGTTCTCGGCGACCACCGTGAGGGGCATCCAGACGCCGAGCGCCATTTCGCCCAATTTTGCACTATTTGCCCAAAATTGCACAATTTCTCCTTCTCCTCCTCTTTCTCTTCCTTCTTTCTTTTTACACCATTACACCATTTTTTACACCTTAAAAAATTACATTCTTTACACGCTCTCATCTCCCTCGCTAAAGAGTAGGACTCGGATAGTGATCTTGAGAGCGCGGATCCACTTCTTCATCTTGGAGTCGATGGTGCCCCACTCTATCCTCTGGACCTCCTCGATGCTCATCTTGTTGTTGCCGAGGGCGGCGAGGGTCTCCGCAATGGCGTCACGGCGGCGAGGGTCTCCGCAATGGCGTCACGACAGACGGCGATGTACATCTGGCTCAGCTCCTGGCTGTACCCAGTGCGGATCATGCAGCCGGCGATCTCTGCTAGGTCGGTAACAGCATCGGCGTGGAGGAGATCGGAGGAGAAGTTGTCAGCGAAGAGGGATCTCCGGTATCCTCCTTCTTTGCTGCCGCCGCAGGATTCTTCGAGATTGGCACCATGGGGGTGGGGGTTGGATCTGGAGGAGGAGGTGGGGGTGTAGTCATGGAAGAGGGAGAGGCTGTGGAAGGAGGAGGTGGGTTTGTTGGAGGAGAAGGAAGCGATGGGGAGGGCACTGCGAAGGAGGAGGTGGCAGAAGAAAAAAATAACGAAGGGAAAAAAAAAAAAGAGAAAAAAAGAAGAGAGAAAAAAAAAAAGAAATAAGAATATTTTCGTCCAATGGCGAAAAATCCAGTCCGAAACTGCAAAATTGAAAAAAGTGGCATAATTTTGCAGAAGTTCAAAACTTGTGAATTTTTTATACAAATTGGCCTATCTTTTAGTTAATTAAAATAACCATATTGTTGCTCCATTGTCCACGA
Organism: Ananas comosus; assembly: GCF_001540865.1. Taxonomy (NCBI): domain Eukaryota; kingdom Viridiplantae; phylum Streptophyta; class Magnoliopsida; order Poales; family Bromeliaceae; genus Ananas; species Ananas comosus. Next base: position 971,797 of record NC_033624.1, on the reverse strand, counting down.
ATTGATTCTCCACGAATATCATAGTCATTCAGTAAAAAAGGTTTGCATTAATATGTATCACAATTAAGCAAAACCCTATTTGATGGATTTTTTTTTTTTTTGAGAGATAGGTAGCACGCTAGCCGCTTCGTTTATTTCATTTAGAAATAAACTTAGCTGTAAATGTGAATCAACTAGGATTCGAACTTGGGTCTCGGATACCAACCACCAAACCCTTTGCCACTTGCTTTAGGAACGGTCGGTCTATTTGATGGATTAATATATTACTCTTAGCAGTTAGCACCAGTTTAGTTTATGATTTGTAATATTCCGATAATTCTTTATATACTTCTATTGAAAATATTCAAATTATTATCATTTAATTAAAGTTAGGTAGTTGTAAAAGATATTAGTGAAGTAGTGGAATTGTTATAGTTTTTTAGACGATAGGAATACTAAATTATTATGGATTAAGAAGTATTCTCATTTCCATATTCTCATTTCCATATTATTAGGTATAAAATATGCAATATTTTTAGAACATTACATTAAACCAAACAGTCCCTACTTCGATCAAAGATAGTCTTTTATATAGCAGTGGCACTACATCACTATGTCTCAAGCCAATCAAACCCATATAGTAAATTTTTTAGAAAAAAATTATAATGAGATTGATAAATTCTAGAAACAAATTTAATTGATTGGGAATATAGATAATGCGGTCTCAATAATCAGAATTTTTCCTTATTGTGGGAGAATCGAGCATATATTATGAGTAGGGATGTCAACGGGTCGGGTTTGGGTCGGGTTTGGGTCGGACTTTTAAAAATCCGAATCCAAACCCGAAAACCAAATTAAAATCCGTACCCGTACCTGAACCCGGCGGGTTTTAAAAATTCATACCCATATCTGTACCCGACCAAAAACCCGAAACCCGAACCCGGATCCGGACCCGGCGAGTTCTAAAAATCCATACCGTTGAATAAAGATCTAAGGGATAAAAATTATTAAATATTTTATATATTATATAAATAAATAAAAATAAAGTATGTATATATATAATTTATTCGGATTTGGATTCAGGTTCGGGTCGGGTTCGGGTTCGGATCGGATAAATACAAAATCCATACCCGTATCCATATCCGTCGAGTTTTTATTTTTTATACCCATAACCGAATTCATAGCCGTTTAGCTCAGGTAAACCCGCCCTTTCGGATTCAGGTTCGGATAATATTTTAGATATCTATGCCCATTGACCTCCCTAATTATGAGCGCCACTGTATTGACTTGAATACGGGAGAGAAAGAGAGAATATTGAAAGTACGGACAGATATGGTTTGTGGCCGACATGCACTCAATTTCCAGTAAATCATGCATGAAGCGAAAGATTACTAACTAAATAGGAGTACTTGATGCTTAATAATAATAATAATAATAATAATAAAGAAAAAGAACTAAGGAAGCACATGAACTCAGATCTGAACAATGAGTTTGTAAAGCTTGTTTGACTTATTATTAGCCTCTAGAACTTCAAAAGTGATGTAGAAATACCATATATATATATATATATATATATATATATATATATATATATAGTTTTTTACAGCACGCAGTTAATTGCACCGATTGAACCTTAATCTATTCTTAATATCACGTTTAAATCTATGTAAATATCTTATTTTGCAACTTTATGGCCGCATCGAACTTTTATTAATCTTTTAGCGAGTCTTTCACGCCAAGCAAACTTATTGTTGTATATGTAATAGAGTTTAGCTACAGTGAGTAGACTAATAAACTCTACTGTACGTAAAAAGTACTGCGTAAATAGTAGATTATAATTTTGATTAAACTATAGTGGTAATAATAATATATGAAAAGAGATTTCTCGTATATAAACAACCCATCCATCCCCTCGTCCCCTCCCGTTCTCACTTCTCAGTTCTCACCTACCCCCAACTCCTCCAATGGGAGAGGCGGCGGCGACCGACCACGCGGCGGCGCGGAGGCGCTTTGAGTGCTCCTACTGCGGCCGAGACTTCGCCAACTCGCAGGCGCTCGGCGGCCACCAGAACGCGCACAAGAAGGAGCGCCACCGCGCGGCCGCCGCCGCCGCCGCACACCTCCGCGCGGCGCCGCCCCTGCGCCGCCGCGCGCCTCTCGCCGCCGAGCCCTCATCCCCGGCGCCGGAGCGCGCGCTCTGGTGCGGCCCCGGAGCCGCCGCCGCCGCGGGGGCGCCGCTCCACGCGCGCGCGCTCGTGCCTCCTCCGGCTCTCGCTTGGTCGCGGGTCGCTCTCGTGCCGTCGTGGCCGCCGCCCTTCGCGGTCGATCGGACGGCTGGGGATTCTGTCGAACATGGGGTGGATCTACACCTCACCCTTGCTCCCTCCTCCACCTCTTCTTCCTTTTCTTCACCTCCTTAATTTTTTGCTTTGTTTTTAAGATCATTAAAATGTCACCTTGTTATTAAATTTTTCATTTGTTCATAAATAATGTTTGCCGGATTAAGTTATCCACAGTTAACTTATTCGATCCGAAGATTTTCTTATATGAGTGTGAGAAAAGAGTTTGATTCTGTTTGAATTTTTTTTTTTTTTCATATTTTCATAATTAATTTGATATAATAATAGCATAATGTACTAATTAACAACGTACTTGATTTTGTTCCTTAAATATATATTGATGGCTGAATATAACATCAGAAACTAAAAATTTAATCATACACCTTATTTTGTCCGATATATAATTTTTTTAGTAAATCACAAGAGGCATGCTGAATAAAATATTTCGCGAAAGAGACTATAATAAGATGAATCAATGGCTCGTTTGTTCCAACTAAAATTTGCACAAAAGTGAGTGCTCTTTGTGAAGAAGTTTATTATACTACAGCAAAATTTTGACACCTTATGTTACTGATTATGACATGACTGCTAAATTTTGAAATAGAGATATTAGTATACGAGCTTGGTCGAATAACATGGGGCCTCAATTTTTCAGTCCTCATGATAAATGTGACGAGGGAAAAAGAAAAAAAAATTGCATGTGAATTTTTTTTAGTATATGGTTGATATAAATTTTGTTCACTAAATTTGACAATAATTACTATATTTTTTTACAAAAACCGGTTTTCTCTGATTATTTTAAAAGTAAAATTTCCTTGTGTTATTTCTATAACGTCTGTCTGATTTTATTTTTATCTCTGTTTTAAACTGTAATCTCTAATCATTTTAAACTAAACCGCTTGTTAACCATAAATATTTAGAGCTTTTGTTGTGATAACATAAAACTTGGTCCCAAAATTAAAAGTTTTAATTTGAATTTCAATTTCTATAAACAAAAATTTAATACAATATACCTTCTAATCATACTAACTTGTGTAACAACAATATATATAGTAGGAGACCGTGGACCACCTCCTTATAGGATGTGTGTACACTAGGTTTATACTTTTTCGAACCTTAGAGGACATCTAGTGTTTAAAGATAATGGATGATGTACTGACAATCTAAAATAAAATGACCAAAAATATTAGATTGGGCAAAATTTTGCAGAATCTAATTGCCGTAACAGCGTGCTAGTGACTAATTTGGAAGGAAAGAAATAACGTGATTTTTAAAAATCTCTTTGCCGACCTTCTTTTTGTAGTCGGATGTATCGAGGAGTTGGTAAGAGAGTGGAGAGACTTTTGTTAAGCTGAGTAACCTGTCGATTACTTTTGTTGTTATTTCTCTTTTCTTCTTTCTTTGAGCTATATTTTCTTTCTCGAGGTCATATTGCCTCATTGTTTGTAGCCAATTAAGTTCATTTTCGAAATGAATGAAATGGATAACATGCTATCGTTTTCTCAAAAAAAAATAATATAGTAGCAACATTGCACGAAACAAAATAAAACCTCACTGTGAAGTCCTCGACAAGTAGGATCATTGTGAACTCAATAGATCACAATTAATTACTTATTTAGATATCCGCGTAGATTATAATTGAATAATTAACATCCCTTCTTCTAGTTGGAGAGCTCTCTAATAAAGTGTCGTTCAGCAAATAGATTCTAACATTATGACTCTTTTACTTAGTGGGTTTGGGGGACAATTTGGGTGCCCATAACTTTGCCCTCCATGCGGATAACGTTGTCCTGTACGAAGCAGCCACGCCAATAGCGATGGCTTTGTACTTAATTTGCACGAAACCCCTTTAAAGATTATTAATAGGAAGACAATACTTGTATACACATACTCCCCAACTTTTAGCATATTTACAAACAGATTCTTCACTTTTTAATTTAAGAAATTTGACCCCTCAATTCGCAGTGCCATCGCAGCAAATGCCTATTCCAATATCATCCATGGCCATGCGGCCAAATGCTACTAAGTTTGTTCATGGATAAGATGCATTAAATTTTTAACTACGATTAAATTTGATAAATTTTTACAATAAAAATTATCTAAATAATTCTTTACCACTATAAATAAAAGAATAAGCTAAAATAATTGTGCAGCGTATTTATAATTTGACAATATACTATAGAATGAAAAATTTTACTTCTCTACAATTTCTATTTGATTTTTGTAAAAGAGTATCATCATATTTATTTATTTTGTAAATGATAAAATAGTAAAAATATAGTATTTTATCTTTCTGCAGTTTTTATTTTATTACAGCATAGTAATAACATGCTAGAGTTTTATTAAACTATTAAGTACTAAACATCAAATTCTCTATATTGCAGGGCGCTTTGGGAAATTTTCCCGAAATGAAAACCTTTGTAAAGTGTATATTTAAATCCAAATGGCAAAGGGGACTAAAAAGAGTTTTATACCTTTTTTTGCCGTTTAGGGCAATGCAAGATCCACTGGATCGAAAGGTTAAATTAAAAAAGAGAAAAACGAAAGAACAATTAGGGTTTCGTAAGAACCCTAAAAAACCCAATCCACTCTTTTATTACGTCGGATTCGTCCCCCTCGTAGCCGCGGTGGAGCTCCTCAATCCATCCGCTCCCTCGAAACCCTAATTTTCGACGGTATTCCGATTTTCCCTCTCTCTTTCTCTCTCTCTCTCTCTCTCTTTATGCGCCGTGCTCATCAAATTTCTTAGATTGGGAATAGAATCTTTGACTAAATCTGTTGCTTTTTTTTTTTGTTAGATTTTGAGTCGTTTGCTTTAAATGTGTCGAGGTTTGGACGGAGCATGCTTTAGTTTTTAGTTAATGGTGGGGGAATTTGTAGCATTTTTAAGTTTTTGATTGATGTGAAATGTTGCTGAGTTAATTGTTGAAAGCACAGCTTCTGAATGTTAGTTTAAGAGAAAAATATATACACGTGCTGTTTAATGGTTTTTTTTTTGGGGGNATTTTTAGATATATTTGTAATCGAAATATTTGCACTCTTTTGTGCGTAATATCAAATTCCGTTTGGTTTGCGATTTAGTGTTGACTCAGTTAAGAGTTAGTTTGAAGCTATAAGCTTGTTAAATATAATGTAAAAATAGTGAGTACTTGGTTGAATCAATTTGAAAATTCATATGCATTTACCGTGCGTTTAATTTATAAGCTATAATCTATAGTTTACTTAATTGTGTGTCCAAGTGATGTTTGTAGTGACTGCTTTAGTTTTTCTTACTTAAGGAGCGATGCCAAGTTCTGCGGACTTCTGAAGTAGCAGATAGTTAGATCATTAGTTTTATTTTTGTTTTAATTTTCGCCTTAAGTAGCTTTTTCAACTGGATTGGATGAATATTAGAAATGAAATCGTGAGCACAAAGGTTTCTTTGATGAGTGGAAATTGTGTAGGCGAGAGGATAACTTACTACTCTCTTGATGAACGGAGTAGGTAATACAAAATTGACTGATTAATTTTGTCTCTGTTACCACATAAAGCATATTTCTAACTTTCAAACAGACTCAAATACACTGGTATCACTTGTGGTATATATCTAGATTCATGTGTTTATCCACATATATGATGTATGACTGTTTGGGTGTATCATGCGTAGCTTACTGTTGCCCTTTTTGTGAGTTTCAAATGTCGAAACATTCTTGTTGATGTTATTTTGTATTCTGCTCTCTTTTGTAGGTTGAGGACATTTCACCGAAGTATGGGTTGTTACTCGAAAGAAACTCAGAGAGATGCTGAAAATGAAGAATATATAAATGAGAACCAAGCGATCTGTTTGCATGTTTTTTCAGATTTAACAAATGTTTCACCTGCAGTATTTATATATCTGTTAAAGGAATGCTACATATATGGTACGTCTCTTTTTAATCTTAAACAATTTATGCAAAGGGAAATAAGTGCCTCTTTATAACTTTGGTGCCTTTTGTGAATAGTGAGTGCTTCAATTTTGTATCCATCTTCATTTGGTAGCAAACTTTATGCCTTACTGTAATATGCTATATTAGGCACTCTTAAAGCAACTCGCAAGTTCAGAATACTTCAGCAGCAGGTTCTAAGAGCTCTGCACAATGCCCCCAGACCTGGTCCATTCACTTTCGTTATTCAATGCCTGTATCTTGTACCTATATTGGGACATACTTATTCTGAAGGGTTCAGTCACATGCTAATATCTTGCTTACGGCATTTTAAAGCTCTCGAATCTGTCCAAAAAGATTTTTCTGATGCAAAACCGCTCGCTGCACAATTAACCATTGACATTCTTTCTTGCATTCTTATGCATGAGGAACGCATACTTATAAAACTGTTGGAAGCATTTGATGTTAAGTTGAAAGATATTGCGTACGCTTTACATGGTTCTGAGTTGAACAATGGAGATATAGACCAAACAAAGGTTTTTATTGAAAACCATATCCGTGCCTTCACTGGGTCTCAATCATATATGACTGCTGTAAGCTTAGCAGAACAATTCGCTGTCCATTTGTCTGGGGAGTCTTTTCTTGTAGAATTGATAGAAGGTAATCAATTCAAAGCGGCAGAGAAGTGGGCTTCTTTTATGGGGAAGCCTACAACTTGTTTACTTGTCCAGAAGTATTTGGAAATGAAGATGCTGAAGAACGCTTATGTGATGATAAAAGAGAACGATCTTGTGGAGGAATTCCCTGACGTGTATTATATATACAAAGAGAGGTGTGATCTCCTCTTTCCTTCATCGCATGCTCGCCTGGAATCTAGTGCACAAACTGCTAGATGTTCTAATACTCTCACTATATTTAGTTTAGGTAATTGATATAAATGTTCATCCTTCTTGCAGTTTATTGAAGAAACTGGCAGAGAAAGGTTGCTGGGACATTGCAGAACAGAGGACCAAAAAAGACAAGAAACTTCTGGAGTACCTGGTAAAACCAATCCTGTGTTATGAGATGCATCAAGATTTTATTACTTTATATTTATTTCTGTGCTTCTATATAATGAAAATGGCATCTCATTTAACATTTAATAGTATTTTGTTACCTTATATTCTTTTAAGAATATTTTCTTAATAATTATTTTGCCCCATCATACATTTTACTTGTTCGAACAAAAAGAAATCTTTCAGTAAGTTAATCCTGAAACTAGGCCAAAATTGCATGATCTCAAACTGCTAAAAAATGAAAATGGAAAAAAAAAAAGAAAGAACAAACAGGTCAATATTAACAAGGAGGTTTTTTAGGTATACCTGGCTATGGAAGCTGGTTACAAAGAGAAAGTTGATGAGCTATGCCAACGTTACTCCCTTGAAGGATTTGTCAAGTCTTTGGGTATGAATAATCCCCATATTCGTATTTATGTTATAGTCCTGATGCATTTTAACTTTTCTCTAGAATATGAAGCTCTGCTTTAGTTCGTTCCTGGAAAGATGAATGCCTTTTATGTCTTTAAGCGTTGATTTTGTGGAGCACTTCTTTCTTGTTGGAAATTTGTATTTTTAGTCATATCTGTACAATTGTGGTTTCAGTGATTTCATGAAAGAGTGTTTTATTAGGTTTTTTTTTTTGATGAGTCTGAATTACTTTGCATGTTGTGCAGTTTCTAAGGAGATCTATTCTGAGGCTGATTACCTGGATCTGAATAAATTGGTTTTGGATGACATTATATGGGTTGATGATATTAATGGGTTACTAGCTGCTACAGACTATATTGAAGGATGTAAAATTGTTGGGGTTGACTGTGAATGGAAACCTAACTATGAAAAGGGCAGTAAACCAAACAAGGCTAGTGTTCTGAACCTTTATCTGCAAGTGTTACTTGATGAAGCTTAACCGATCAAACTAACTATGTTTCAGGTTTCCATCATGCAAATCGCTTCAGAGAACAGAGCTTTCATCTTTGATTTAATAAAGTTATATGAAGATGAACCGAAGCTATTAGACAGCTGCTTTAGGCGCATTTTATGCTCTTCTAACGTTCTAAAGCTCGGTATATATATTATTTATTTTAATCAAAATAATTCTTCCTACTGTATTTCTTTTCCAAAATTAGGGAGGCATTGTTTATTTTTGCCCTAACACTTCCTGCGACATATAGGCTATAACCTGCAATGTGACCTCCAGCAGTTGTCACAATCTTATGGAGAATTGGAGTGTTTCAGGTCCTACGAAATGCTTCTTGACATTCAAAAGCTCTTCAAGGAGCCTACTGGTGGTCTCTCTGGGCTGTCCAAGGTACTTTTGAAGAGTAATATGGTAGTTTTTTTTTTTTTTTTTGAGAATTCAGAGGACTTCACATATGCAAGATCATCTGTTCATACATACCCTTGCAAAATTTGGATTTTTTAGTACCTTTGAAATCTCAATTTGTGAAGGGAATCACCCAATTCACAAAAGGTAGTCGATAAGCAGGGTGTTTTTGCAAGTACAACAAGATATTAAGTTTAAGTTTACAAAGAATATATATATCAAAATGTAGATTTGTCAGTGACATATGTATGTTCAGATAATTTTCGTTGGGTATACAATTTAATTATCCACTGTTTCCCACATCATTCTCCTTTGGACACTTACGTATTCAGTCTATGCACTTTAGGAGTTGATTTTTGCGTTTAGACTTCCTCAAGTAATTGATGTCGTCAATTCTTATTTATTGTTGTTGATCAGAAAATTTTGGGAGCTGGTTTGAACAAGACAAGGAGGAACAGCAACTGGGAGCAAAGGCCTTTGAGCCAGTATCAGGTACTTTTTACTTTACCCCCAACTCCCCTTTTGTTCCATTGTTTATGTGCGAAAACACAAAAAAAATTTGCTGTTCATTACTAATGAATATATTTCTCCGAGAATTTTGTTACTGTAAACTAAAGCATATTTATCTGGACCGTTTGTATATGTACAATACAAATAGTGTAAGTGTGATCTATTTGATGACATTAATTATTGCAGAAAGAGTACGCGGCTCTTGACGCTGCTGTTCTCGTTCGTATTTTCCATCATGTCGGCGGACAGCCCCAATTTGGTGTTAAGGAGCAAGGGTGCAAAGTCGAATGGAAATCTCACATTGTGAGTACAATACAATGCTTTGTAAGTTATTTGTGATTAGGATATAGTGATCGACAATTACAACTATATTGCAGGTTTCACGCGTGAGTAGCACGAGGAGAGCTTGATGCATCTCAGATGTTGTCTAACAATTAATTTGTAGGCCAATCTTCTGTATACATTTGTTGCACAGCTTGCTAATATTCTCCAATTTTCTAAGCCCTCGAAGACCATGTCACTAGCTGTTGCCGTGGCTGGACGCATCTGTATATATCATGTCTGTACATACTAACTCGTAGGGAAAGTTCAAATGGAATTACACCTTTCAGTTAGTTGGTGAAGTTGTTTCTCCAGTTGCTTGATTTTGATGTTAGGGCTTGCCTTGTTTGGCCTTGTTGAAATTTTTGCACGTTAAGTACTGTTTGAGTGTATAAACTAAACACTAGTTAGAGGATTTCTAGATGGAGATGAAGTTATTTGGAATGCATCTCTCAAAGCGAAAAATAAACGCTCTAAATTAGAGCTTTTGCTTCTGGGTCCGAGAAGCATATTTGAGCCTCACACCGGCCAGAAGTTCAAAGCTACGCTTCTTTTAACTAATTTTATTAAATTTTTTTTTTAATACTAATACTAAACTACTAAGAAGGGTTTATAAATTTTAAAATAAATAGGGAGTAAGATGTATATCTATAGATAGGGTATACAGGTAAATATAATTTTATATTTTATCGCCTAATAAAGGCACAAAACCTCTGCCACCAGACAAACTAATTTATCATAGCATATGCACACATCATATTTAGGTCAGAGACTAAGCACTCTAATTTATTAGCGTGACCCTCACATTAATATGTGGAAACTGAGTAGCAAAACACACAATCATCCATGTGCATTGCATGTGCATTAGCAGTTGCACAGAAACTACTGTTGCTGGGACAGCAATGGCTGGGAATGATTTGGCAGTTGGAACATCTTAATTAACCAATAACTATTAAATAACACTGGACATTTAATATGCTGAATGTTTGTAGTTGTAGTTTTCTTACAATGTAATTGGACCGACTGGAGCTTTCGAAGAAGCGCTAAATAGAAAGATCTAACAACTGTTTCTAGAAATGTTTCGTAGAAGCTCTTAAAATTACAATGCGAAGTAGAATTATAATATATAATAATTATAATAATAATTAGAAAGTTTTAAACTCTGCTTTTAAATTGTGATGCACAACGCACTACAAGGACATTTGTGGGTCCACGGCAACTATTCCTATGGCCACCACCATCTTATTTAGTTGTTCTTTTCCTCTTTCCCCGTTTATAACCGACCAACCCCAAAACGTAAAACGAAACGCAGCCCGAAAAGAAAAGAATCTCTCTCTCTCTCTCTCTCTCTCTCTCTCTTTCTCTCTCTCTCTTTCTTACAACCATTCAATTCAACCGGACAAACTGCAAAATCCCACCATTTCCCTCTTAAAAGAAGGGGGAAAAAAAAAAAGGAAAGAAAGTGGGGGTAAAAAAGGAAAACCCTAACCCTAAAATAAGCAAACACCAACCACCCCACCACATCACCTCCCCCCAATCACTTCCTCTTCCCTCTTCCTATACCCCCTTCTCTCTCTCTCTCTCTCTCTCTCTCTCTCAACCTTCGCTTTTTCCCTCCTCTCCCTCCGGCCCTTCCATGGCCGATTTCGATCGCCCCTACCGAAGCGACTTCCGCTCCTACGCCGACTACGACCGCGGCCACCGAACCGAGTTCCGCGCCGTTACGGAATACTACGGCCTCGGCCACGGAAGCGAGTTCAGCGCCGTTACGGACCACGGCAAACGCGGCTACGGAAGCGAGTTCCGCAGCGGAGACGACTACGAACAGGGGTACCGGAACCAGTTCCGGGGGTATGGCGGCGGCGGCGGCGAGGGCGGAGAGAGGAAGCTGGAGATCGTGAAGGGCAGCGTCTTCAGCGCGAACCAGGTCTACGCGGCGCCGCGGGAGCGGGGGCGGGCGCGGTCGCCGGAGCCTCCGCCGGAGCCTCCGCTCCCGCTCCCGCCGCCGCGGCGGGGCTCGCGCGCGGTGGCGCCGTCGTCGTCGGGGGCCGGGGGGGCGTGGTGCTTCAGCGACCCCGAGATGAAGCGGCGGAGGCGCGTCGCGAGCTACAAGGCCTACTCCGTGGAGGGGAAGATGAAGGCCTCGCTGCGGAAGGGGTTTCGGTGGATCAAGGGGAAGTGCTCCGAGATCATCCATGGCTGGTAGAGAAGAGCTCCGCGGCGGAGGAGACGGAGACGGAGACGGAGACGGAGACGACGGGGATGGAGGAGGAAGAATGGCATTGTTGTAATTTACGAAGTTTTTCGGCTGTTTTCGAGATATCTATAACCTTGTGAGAATATTTTGTTTGGTGTGTAAGCTTATTAAGTTGGACATATCGAATCTTTTTCGTTTTTTTTTTTTTTTCGTTTTTTCCCTTTTATTTTAGTTATTATTATTATTGGAATTAAATTTGTTTATATTTGCTGGGGCAAGGAAACGATCGCTTGGAAGTGAGAGATCAAAAATTATCCTACGCAAGGTATTATTCATGTGGAGCCAAAATATGATCAAAAAAATGTATTACTTAAATTAATATTATTTGTGAAAAACATCTTATTGTTGAGGCTATCACTCTTCAATTATACCATCCTCATATCCTTTTCTCTTGGTATAAAATAGTGATATAATAACTATGTGCTACATTAATTAATTGTCAAAATGATAAATTTGGTTTTCCTATCTATGCAAAAGTGAAGATAAAACAATTATTAATTTATTATCCGAGAGATTGTTTCTAGTGCTTGTCCTGGACATTTGATTTAGCGCAGTGTTAGGTTTACCAGCCCAAAAAATTTTATAATTCCAGCTATAGAATTTGTCCTGGGCATTTGATCTAGAACAATACTGAATTTACAATTCAAAAAGAACTACAATTCTACGACAGCATTAGCTGAAAAGGCCAAGTTTTATATACTAATCTTATCAACTATTTTTCATAATATTATAAACTCAAAAAGAGTTAACTCTAGAATAGAGAATTGTAGGATTTCAATCTTTTCTAGATGGTAGATTTTTTTTTTTTTTTTTTTTTAGTGAGCCAATTCTAGTCTACGTAGAAATAGATTAGACTCTTACCTGTGCCAGGTCATGAATAAGCCACTATGGAATGTTTCCTAAAATAAAATAAAGGGTAACCACTCACTTTTCATGTTCACGCTGTGCCATAGGACGAGGAAAAACTTTGACCCTGATGGATGGTGGTTTTAAGTTGGGGCCCTTCTAGGGACCTGTGAAAGACCCGTTAATGACACTACTCCAAAAGATTCCTCACATCCAGTTGATGGTTCAATATTCCTGTGTTAACGGACAAACAGCGGCTCAGTTTTTTCAGATATTGGCCTAATTTGGTAGCCATGCTAACATTACTGATTCAATGAGAGAAAACTTATATGATCTAAATCATTAGTACTTATTTACTTAATGGTGGAGACGCAACGAGAATAATTACCAAAAAAACATAGAGAGACCAACTCAGTAAAACACAAAAACAAGCATTAACACACTCAAAAACGAGCTTCGCCTGATCAAATTGTGACATATGTGGCATTTTGCAGCTTGAGCTCGGCCCAGCCACCATAAATGTCTGGTCCGGGTCGACTAAGAAAATTGAAGATCTAAGCCTGACTCGGATTTTCTCAAACCTTACATTCTTGAGATCCAGCTCCATTGCCACCCCATTTCCGACTCAATGACACAAGAGAGTTGCTTCCAGAGTTCCACCCCATTTTCACTTAAGAGCTGTTTGGTTAGATATTATAATTATAAATTCAGTATGATTATAGATGCATAATATTGAAAATACAGTAATTGCAACTACATGCACCCTATTTAATTAGATATAGTAAAAATACGCTGCAATTACAAATAATTTATTAATTACATGCAATTGAAAATTTATTTTTAAAATTTTATCATTTTATATGTATATAATGATGAGATTACCTCCAACGTGAAAAAGAAAAATAGTTTTTGTTTAAAAAATAATTAAAGAGATAGGCTTATCTTTCAGTTAGAACTGCAGTCAATTTGCGCATAGTTCCAACTGCTATAGTTGGACCTTCTCGTGCAGTTCTTGTAACGACCCAGCCCAATCACACACAGCCCAAGATCACCAGGCGATGTGAGACCCGTCTCGCTAGCCCGTCATCCAGACCCTGGCTCAGCCGAGACTCGCCACACATGTCCAGCTGGTGAACCGGCTCTGATACCAAATGTAACGACCCAGCCCACTAGCAACAATAACTCGTTGGGCCCAACAACCGGCCCAAAATACTTAAGCCCAGTTATTATTACTAGTGTCTAAGTCTCTTATAAATCTAATCACATCCCCATTCCTATCCGATGTGGGATTATTGGGGTGTGACAGTTCTTAAATCAATAAGTTTGCCAACCATCAGTGGTTTAAAGATTGTGGTTTAAGATTGAAGTGTTTAAAATTTAAGTACTGTTATGTGATGGACAGCCTCCCACCTCTAACTCTTGCCCTGTGCTTCCCCTACTTCCTCGCCGCAGATTCCGGAAACACCATCCCCACCTCCAATTCGTACCTCACCATCTCCACAAGCCCGCGGCCCATTAGACTAACTAAGCTCATAAACCCATAACAATCGATCGTTTGGAAGGTCTAATAACTTCTTAATTACTCACAAACATGTAGTATCCACCGTTAGATAGCGATCGCACTATAGGTTAGTGCGAGCGTATACTTTAAAACTACAATAGAAACTAAAAAACAATTCTTAATTGTTCGGAAAGGTCAAAGCTTGGGTTGAACTATTTACTCACCTACTTCAAAACTACAGTTTGAAATATCCCCTGTTTTGAGTTTGTAGCTCACAATTTTGAAAAGTTGTGGCGCCGTGGAGACGACAATATGTTAAAAACCAAAAAAGACCTTCAATTAATCACCATATGTGATTAGCATATTTTCACTTTAACATCCTATATCACTTAAAAAAGTATCAGCTTTTACCGTGCACCTTTTTGTTTTATGTTATCCAGCATTACAAAATAATAAAAGTTGAAATTAGAAAACTATTAATATATAATATTTTACCTTGTTATTTGTTAGCCGTATCGTTTAGCTCTCTTACATAACAGTGGATTATTAGAATAAAATAATGCTATCACCAGGCGGTAATAAAATAACGCATTTTAAAATCATAAAATAACAAAGTAAAAAATACATGAAGAGAGAAAAATTAATTAAATTTTCTTAAAAGAATAAGGCTAAAATACTTCTAAAAATAAACTAGAGTGCTTAGTTCCTCATCATTTCTAACCATAAAACATCCAAATCATCCACCATTATAGTCAAATATGATTCAGATTATTTTAATATTCTAAAAGACATATTTTATAATTTTATGACATAATTATTTGATATTCGGCACTAAAATTGTCTGAAATTCACTTCATAATATCCATTAGGAATTATCAATTTTGAAACTATATGAATGCTGAACAAATAATGTCATAATATTATTATGAAATTTAAAATTTAAAAATTTTGATAATGTAGATTAAGTTGGACCGGACCAATCATCGTTTATTTCAAGAATATTCGATTGTGGCCCTAAAAAATATTATATATTACGTGACATAAATAAATAAAAAATAAGGGAAAAGTATATAAGCAAATAATAATTAGTTTGGAGATTAGTGCATAATAATAAAAAGGTCAGCGCCAAATTAACATAATCCTGTGAGCGGCTGGGAAGGCGGACTCGGACCCAACCGCCGAACGTGCCGCCCTCTATTTACGCACAGTTTCCCACGCACGACAAATCTCCGATTTTCCCATTATGCCCTCCAGATTCCCGTCCACTTACTTGGGGGGGGCGCGATAAGGGGACAAGGTAAGGATACTTGCGTAATTTAGGACCACATGACGGGTACAATCAAGTGGGGCCCAGATCCGCAACCGACGCCGCCGACGTGGAAGCAAGACGCTCTCGTGTGGGTCCCGCGCATAAGATTAATTTAAATGTTATGTTATCTATTTATCGAACAGCTTAAGTGGGACGATTTGTGCAATTCGTTTTATTATTATCTATATTTTTAGTTTAACACAATAACTTACCTTATACAGGCTAAAACTATTTAACAATTATTAAATTATTATACATAGCTATAAATGTATGTGTATATTATAAAATTAGCAAATTTTTTGTTCATACTCTAATAAAAAAATATATTTAAAATTAAATAAATAATTAAATACGTTAGGCGGGTCAATCTGAATAAACTGCTACGTAAATAAGTAAAATAGGCCAACCTATTTTTAACCAAACCCATGTAAATAATAAAACTCAAATTTAGTAATTTCGTGTTGGGTGTCAAGTAATACCTATGTGTCGAAAAGTTGCACCTCTACTCTAAAATAATCAAACACCTAACAAATGCTATCGCTTATTTAATTTTCTCTTAACATGCCTCAATGCTACAGGCGGTATATAAGAGAATACAACACAATATATTTATAATCTGTCCTTTAGTTTATTACAATTTTAGTAAGATGTATAATTATGACTTATTTTAGATAAGTTTTATTAAGATAGTTCCTTTTTAGGAAAAATAATAAAAATAATAATTACCATGAATAGCAAAATAATATTCTTAAAGTATGCAATAGTAAAGAATAAATAAATAAGCTACACGATTTTAAATTTTGTTAAGTTTATTATCCTTAATATAATTAGTGAGAAAAGACATATCTATTGGCAAGTGGTAACTTCTAGACGCTAGTAATGTACTGCTGTAAATATTCAACGCTATGTAAGTTGTTAGCTTAGGAGTAGTTGGCACGTTATAAATTTTCTAGTAAGGTGATTCGCTCTGCGGTATTCTAACGGTCGTTATCTTAAACGGCCAAATTGGGCAGAGTATCTCCTTTTAAAAAAAAAATTCTTGACCAAAAAAACCAGTTAACGGTCGTTATGTTAAACGGACAATTTGGGCAAAATCAAAACAACTGCCCGCAGAAATCAGTGGCACTTCATGTAAATATTAAAAAGTTGATGGGCAAGAGTATAAGAGGCAGTTACCTCACCGCGTTCTCGTTTCTATTTAAGGGGCGTCCCCGCAGCCGCCTTCGTCTTCCACGCCTTCCCTCGTTCGTTTGCTGTTCGTACCAGGAGAGAGAGAAAATGGAGATCGGAAACCCTAGTAATGGCGAAGCGCACCCGGAGCTCGAAAACCCTAGCGATGGCGACGCCCCTCAGGGCTTCGCCGACGACGTCCACAGCTCCGCCACCACTCCCTTCGCTAGCGTCCCTTCCAGCCCCGGCCGCGGCAGCAGCGCCGAAGCCGCCGGAGACGGCGGCTTCGGATACTTCTTCAGTGCTCCGGCGAGCCCAATGCACTTCATACTCTGCTCCCCGCCCTGCTCCGCCGCCGCCGCCGCCTCGTCCTACTCCCCCTCAGGAGGCGGCGACATCGAGTTCGAGTTCTCGGCGAGGCGCCCCTCCGCCGGCGCCGCGGTGGCCGGATCCATGAGCTCCGCAGACGAGCTCTTCCTCAACGGGCAGATCCGGCCGCTGAAGCTCTCCTCCCACCTCCAGCGGCCGCAGTCGCTCGTCCCGCTCCTGGATCTGGAGCCGGACGAGGCGGACGATCTCGCGGCGGAGGACGCCGAGGCGGCGGCGCGAGGGCGGGGTCTGTGGATGAGGAGCGGATCGCTCCACCGGAGGACCAGATCCATGTCTCCACTGCGGAGCCCCCGCTTCCGGTGGAAAGAAGAAGCGGAGGACGAAGGGGGTCCGCCGAAGGATCGCGATACCAATCCCGATCCGAAGTCCGAGGAGGCCGAAGCGGCGGCGCCACCCGTCTCGGCCTCGTCGTCGCGATCCTCCTCCTCCTCGTCCTCTTCCTCCGGGCGCTACTCCAAGCGGTGGATCTTCCTCAAAGATCTCCTCTACCGAAGCAAGAGCGAGGGGAGAGATCGGGGGGCCGCCAAGGAGAACAAGTTCTGGCACTCCATCTCCTTCTCCCCATCCTCGCGATCCAAACCCCCAACGCCGCCGCCGAAGCCCAACAACGGCGCCGCCCAGTCGAAGAGGGCGTCGGCGAAGCGGGCGGGGGCGGCGCCGTCGCCGCACGTGCGGCACTACGCGGCGAACCGGGCGCAGGCGGAGGAACTGCGGCGGCGCACGTTCCTGCCCTACCGACAGGGTCTCCTCGGATGCCTAGGGTTCACCTCCCGGAGCTACGGCGCCATTAACGGCCTCGCCAAAACCCTCAACCCCGTCTCCTCCCGGTGAACGATCCCTCCCGCAAAATTAGCAGTTAAAACCCAATATATGTATTCGGTGGAAACAAAATCCCTAAACTAAGCGGTGTATATGTATTTTATAAATGGTAGTTTTTATTAGGGTGAAAATTTAAGAATAATGTGTTGATTGTGTGATTACGAATTTTAGTAGATTAGTAGAATTAATCGGCGTTGTTGTTGGTTCATTTTCTCGCATTATGTTTGTTTTGGGATGATTAGAAATAGACATGTGCCGGCGAGACGACATGCACGTGCTGTGTTGGAAGCGAAGCTTGTTTGTTAGCTTAAAATATAGGGCCACCATTAGACTTTTTCCATTTCTTCTAATATTTTCTTGTACGATATCGTAAATCTGTTAACATGTTCAGTTTTTAGTCTCAGTATGTAACAGAGAGTGATTAACCGATTATAATGCTCTAAAATAATTCTTTTAAAATAAACTTCTTTTTTTTTTTTTGAGAGAAACTTCTAAAATAAACTTCAGAATAATAGTTTTGGATGCTATAAATCTGAGTCCCCAGCTCCGTGTACTGGTTCCCTTTTATATATATATATATATATATATATATATATATATTATCTGTACAGTCAAAAATAAATTGCATATCACTCCACATTTTTAAAAATCAATAATTTTTCAAAATTTTGAGTTTTAAAAAAAATAAAATTATGATAAAACTAGAATCATAAAATTAATCCTTGAATGGATGAAGTCAAGTAGCAGTGCTATAATTAAAATAAAAGGATTTAAAAAAAAAAAAAGTAAAGCAGATAAGGTGATAATTGCAATAAATAAATACCTATTATGATGCTTCTTTTCCTTAGAACGTGTGCACCTGAAGCATTANGTCCTTTGTGGTGGGCCTCCATGAAGCTTTGGATTCTTTTTGTCTTGTTCTTGATTTGAGTTTAATATTTAAAGATGGACAGCGACAGTTAAAATTGTCTACCTGCCCTTCTTGTGAAAAGTCATTAGTAGGTCTAATTTGAGAGCGAGTTGGGTCAAGACCGGGTCAAAGTTTAGTCCGGATACATCCCGACAAATCTTAGAACAGGTCAAAATGGGTTGGGCATTGGTCCAAACCCGGCCCGAAATGGTTTCCGATCATTAAAGTCGGTCCAACCCATCCCATCCTAAGAGGCCTAATGGGAAAACCCTGTTGATTGACCCACTGGCCGATAGGCCAGACCCAGTGAAATGGCGAGAAGCCTAAGCTCCTATGGCTAAAAGATGCCCATCGGTGGATCTTCCCCTATAAATTCTCCGTCTTCACTAGCAAAACTGGAGCCACTGCACGAACTCTCCGTCCATAAGTTTGCAGTGTCCATCGTACTATTGAAGAAGTAATGTGGCTTACTGTCTATCGATAGGCGTGATCAGTGCACGGAGGCACGGCGATCGCCAGCCATGCTTTCCTCCTGCACTTCAGCAGGATCTGGTCAATGTGCCAAAGCAATCTATGAGAAACCACCGAAAAAAGCGGCAACTAAGCCACTCCGCAAAGGGTGGCCTGAGATGACGGAAACCACCAAGTAGGGCAGTTTCGCATGTCGGTGCTGCACCAGCACCGCAGGCTAGCCGCACTGACCAGCAAGTCGGTAAATATATCACTCAAAAGGGCGATATACACAGCTTAAGAACAGTATCAACTGACAATATAAGCAAGCATCTCATAATACGAAATATAAAAGATCACAGCCATACTAATTTTCCATCTAATCATAATATATTCGAAGAACAAAAGTCTCAAAATGCCATATCCATATACGTACCCAGCTTGCGACGTCCAACTTTCTTTTGCTTAAGTAGATCTTCTGAGATCAGGCATCCGGTTCATCAGAGAAACAAGTTTTTGAATTTACCGTTAGCAAGTTGGCATAGTCCATTGTACGACACAGTATCTGCCACAAGTAAAAGGTCAATTAGAATGATCAAAACTAAGAGATAAAAAGTTTGATCTATATGTGTAACGAACACGTACGGAACAACTTTTACAATTTATAGAAAAGCAAATAGACAATACCAAAACAATTTTTGATGGAAAGGAACTGCAATATTCAGGGACCAAATTTCTAACTAAAAACAAAGAAGAGAAGGCGTATATATACCAAAATTGTCGCCAAAGTCAGTGCATATCTCAGCACGAATGGACTGATTTCCATCAGCAACACCTATAACCTCGACGAAATGCGAAAGAGGGAGAGACTGAGCTCCTTTTATGGTCAACTGATACCCATCAGTGGATTGCCCTATAATGACTCCACCTTCATTTCGCATTACTTGAACCACTGCACGAACTCTCCGCCCCAAATACATCTTTAGGATCTCCCCATTGACAAATACTGCAGGGCTTGAGGTATCCATTATCTGCAAATTTAGCCTCCAGAATCATATCAGCAATTCATTATGATTCTATAATGTGCAGTTTAATCTGCCGATGTATAATATGGACTATCAAGCACTCAAAAGATGAGGACTCGATTAACAGTATTCCCTGAAGGATATATCTTATGGGTAGATATTGAACCTAAAATCTTATAGACCCCTCAAATACATAATGATTTAGTTTAATCCTTGGATTTCCCAATTGAAGCTTAAATTAAACTTACCTCTCATTATAACATAGCAACCTTCTCTAGGAACATTCTAAATTGTCAAACAGTACTGAATTTTGAAGTAGGATGTTTCTTTTTCCTTTTTTGAAAAAGAAGAGATTCGGACAAAAATGATATCTATACTACCGTGAACTGATATATAAAAGATAACAAAAATGATGTATTTTCCGCCAGTTCAAAAGCTTCTGTGCACAAGTTATATCCCTCAATTCCACAAAAAGATGATGTAACTTTTCGAAGTCTATTAAGTAAATCAGATCCTTCAACCAATAAAATCTACTTAGCGGCCCGTTGGAGAGCTATATTATTTTCAATTAAACCATCATGATCCATATCAGTAAAGAAACGGGATCCTTCTGCTGTGAACTCGGAAGCCTCAAATTGAAATAGAGTTTTTCACATTTTAAGCATTTGCCCAATTCAAAGATGTAACGTCTGTGTATAATGAAAATGAACCAAGAAATGCAAATTGATGAAATCGTGATGCCACACTTCAGAAAGAAACGACGCGCAAATGACTAAAGATCACTAAGAATATCACTTGAAAGTTGAAGGTTGTCATATCATTTTATTCTTTGATTTATCCAATCTCTCTAGCGAGCTGTCAGAAAACATCAGTATTGAGCAGCAGATTATTGTGCAAGTAGTTTTTCATGTCCTGAACATCAACTAGGAAAGGTAAAATTAAGTTTATCATATGCTTCCATTTATAGTCCACAAATTTCAGAGTTACTTTGGAAGTCCTATTCTCATCTCTCTTGGATCTATCTTCACTTTTTCTGTCTTTCACAAGATTATGATATGAGATGCACAAAATCACTTTCTGAGGTAAACTGTAAAGCTTGAATGGAAAAGCAAATATTAACAACAAAGGCGGAAAAGGCTAAAAATCCTCGTGTAATAGATAGCAAAGAACCTCATCATCACATCTTTCCTCCCTCGACTAAATCTAGACAAAGAGAATTGTTCAACTTTTTGGAGCGAATAAATTAGATAAAATGTTACAAACAGCATTCTCGTTTGAACTGATTAACACGCAACAGTTGATGCAACGAAGTTCTGTAAAAGCAAAAACAAAAACAAAAAAAAAAAAAAAAAAGATCAAGTACACTTAACAATATAAAAGCATGTGTTATCCATCTACCATTTCCTCACAATTTCCAAGCTAACAGTTTATTAACATCTCCACCCTTTCTCATAAAGGGAAATATCCTCTTCCGCAGGCCTAATTTAGATTCCATTGATCTTTTCAGAAGTTTTATTCAAATTTAGCCGGTTTTCTCCAAATCCCCTTTTGAGTCCTTAATGAAAAAACTCTTTGGTAAATCACATCCAGTTATAATTAGAAGTATTGAGTTAGTTAATCACCAATAAATCATCAATAAAGATAAATTCTAAGTCCCGTTGCTCCAAATCACATCGATCAACAGGGAAAGATTCATACAAAAACATCGGTATTATACTCAGATCAACAATTCGAACAAGCATTCGCTGATCAACACAGTGAGAAATCCGATCAATATCAGATTCATTTAATCTACAAAAAAAAAAAAACACTAAAAATGGTGCAAAAGAGATCGATCATAGAGGGGAAACACTCCAAACATGATCTAATCTAATCAATACATTTGATTTAGAACCAGAGAGAGAGAGAGAGTGAGAGAGAGATTGACCTGAGGAATCGAGCTTCGGCGATGGTGGAGGTGGAATTGGATCGTCGCCGCCGAAGAGGGAGAGAGTGGAGGGGGGAGAAGGGTTTTAAATAGGAAAGGGTAATTTACATACAGATCCCTTCCAGTTCAGATAATTTAAAAATATGCTAAATTTTCTCTGATAAAAACTTTACATGTATCTTCGCAATTTTAACTTTTATCCTTTCGCCCTTATAAATGTCATACACAGCCTCTGTTTATTACAATTTTATCCTTTTTATCAAAGAATCTATTTTCATGATCTTTAAAAGCATCTTAAATTGAAAAAATAAAATGATAACTCAAAATAAAAAAAAAGATATTACTGTTCACTACTAAAAAGTAGCTCGATAGGAATTAAAAAAAAAAAAAAAAAAAACCAATATGTAGGATTGATATGAAAATATTAAAAAAGGAAAGAAAGAATCTTTGTTCTAATATTTAAAGTCTAGGGATCTCGCTACAAATTTGAGGTGATCGTATTGGCGGGAAATAATGGAAAATTTTGGGCCTTTAGCGCGCTTTCTCTCTCCAATCAGATCATGCTCTGTGTTCAAATTGGATCCGACCCGATAACTAAGTTGGGTAGGATATTTGAGATCAAAACCCGATAAACTCGTCAAATTTCGCCTGATTTAGAAGAAAAAAAAAATTAAATTAAAATCATCTGAACTTTATCCAAATTGTATACTTCAAACTTCCAGAGTTTACAATTTATCAAAATTTACAAATTCATTAACTTACATTACTTGGCTAATCAAAGTTAACTGTATTTTCCACAAAAATCTCACAACTAATTTGGTGTTTAACTCTCCGCCCTATTCAAGTAATTTAAATTATCCACAAATAATTTGAAAATCATAATTTCAAAAATAACGAGAAATGAAATGATTGGATATCGACATTTACGTTTATAAATTTTGAGTCTCAGAAAAAAATAATAATTGAATTATATAATACATTTTTTTTCCCGCCAAATTCATCAATTTTTCATTAGATTCTAAAAACACGTGGGCTTTATAGGCTCAGAGATTGTACGTTTGCAAAACTACTGGGCTATTTGGACCTATAACTATTCCTCATAAACGGCCTATAGCACTTAAGGCCCCGTTTTGTTCAGAGGATAAGCGGGGATAAAGAAAATTATCCCCGCTATCGGCTATTCCACCAAACGGGGCAATTTTTTACCGAAATATTTTATTCCCGATTATCTCGGAATAGTAAAGATTTGCTATTCCACTATTTTGGTGAAATAGTGGTATTCTAATTCTTAATTTCAAACTTCATGAAAATTATAAATTTAATTAAAACTAAATTATATAAATATAATATGTTATATATTATAATACATTATTTTTATTATAAAATTATTAATTGTACTATATTAATACATATTATTTATATTTAAATATTATAATAAATTATTTTTTAAAAATTTAAGTTTAATTAGAATTTTTTAAAAAATTATAAATTTATTATAATAAATTATTTTTATTAATTGTTCCTATCCCTATTCTTATTTTAAAATTTTAAAATTTTAAATTCAAAATTTTTAAAATTTATAATTTGTAATTTTAACTTGCTATTCCCAATTATCCCGGAATAGCAAAGATTTGCTATTCCACCATTTTGGTGGAATAGTGCTTTTCCAATGCTTAACTAGTGAAATACCCGCGCGATGCTGCGGATTTAAAATTTTTTTTAATAAATTTTAGTTTTTTATATTTTTAAATAATTTTATAAGTCTAACTATTAATTCAATAAAAGTTATATAAAAATAATTTAATAGTTAATTTTATTTAAATAAAATTTATTAAAACGACAACTTATTTTATAAAGATTTATGCGAAAAAAGATTTGTGATAAATATATCAAAATAATTTAAAAAAAATAAATAGAAGGGAAATAAAATAATGGAAGAATTTGTTTAATAAAATTAATTATATTTATACACACACGCACTATATTTCTAAAATATTACTCAAATTTAAATTATGTATTTTTTTATACATCGATCAAATTAGATTTTATTATGCGATTTATTACGTGTATTATTAATAATATTAATTAATTATATTATATACAATGAATTTATTAATAAAATTAATTAATTAATTAATTTCATAGAGTTTAGAGATTTAAAATTTTAAATTTTGAAGTTTTTAAAATTTAAAAATAAATATTTAAATTAATTTAAATAAAAATTTAAATTTTGGAAAAGTACTAAATTTTAAATTGGATATCAATTTATTATATAATATATAATATATATATAATATATATATATAGAGGGAGAGAGAGTAAAGTGGGGGTTTTGGGGGGTTTTTTGTTTTGGTGGGGGTTTTTGGGGGGGACAACGTGTCAACGCCAAGGTCCCCCGAAACCTCCTTTAATGTAGAGAAATAGATTTCAAAACTTAATTAAAATTATAAATTGCATTAAAACTAAATTATATAAATATATTATGTTATATATATAATACATTTATTTTATTATAAAATTATAATTGAGCTATATTCAATACATATATTTATTATTTAAATATTTATAATAAATTATTTTTATTAATTGTTCCCATCCCTATTCTTATTTTAAAAAATTTAAATTTAAATTTTAAATTTTTTAAAATTTATAATTTGTAATCTTAAAATTAAAGTTTATTCTTTTATATTCTAAATTTTAAATTTTAAATTTAAATTTTGATATTTAAATTTCTAAAATTTAAAATTTTATATTTTATATTTTTAAAATTTAAATTTGATCTTAAATTTAAATTTTAAATTTTAAATTTTAAATTTTGAATTTAAAATTAGAGATTTTAAATTTTAAATTTTAATTTCAAAGTTTGTAATTTCAAAGTTAAAATTTTAAATTTAAAAATATAAATTTTAAAATTCAAATTCAAATATAATAAGAGGGTAATATTATTATTTTTTATTTCTAAAAACTCACTATCCTTCTTATTCCATCTTATCTAATCAAACGCTATTTTTTTTATTCCCATAAATAACCCAATTTTCATTCAAACGTAAATTTAATCTAATCCCCCTTATACCTCAATTTATAACTATCCTTAATTTGAATAGTCACTTTTTGTTTATCCCCGAATCAAACGATACCTAAAAGTTTTAGTTAAAGCCAAATTAGCGATAATTTCATTAATAAGGACAAAAATGAATAAGCTAAATTGTATATACGTATATACGCATATTATTTTTGTGAGAAATCGACATTTTTTTACAAAAGACATAGGTATAGCATCTTATTTTTGACTCTGTCAAGATTGAAAAAGAAGAAGAGAATTTGGGACATAACGAAAGAACAAATACTTTGAATCTGGTCAAATTTATCATGTGGCAATGACCGACCGTCCCTAAAGCAAGTGGCAAAGGGCTTGATGGTTGGTATCCGAGACCAAAGTTCGAATCCTAGTTGATTCATATTTCCAGCTAAGTTTATTTCTAAATAAAATAAACGAAGCGAATCGGGTAACGTGCTACCTATCTTTAAAAAAAAAAGAAAAAAAAAGAAAAAAAACAGACATTGACCAAGTACATTGAACGTGCCACATAAACAAAACATGCTATAAATGGCGGAGTAGGTATACTTCATTATTAAACGAAAAACAAAGGAGGAGGTGTGGATAGCATGCTACCTATTTCTCAAAAAAAAAATAAAAAACAAAAAACAAACAAACAACGGAGGAGGACACCAATTAACTTTTTTTTTTTCTTTTGTTTTTAGGCTTTTCAATAACCACATTGACAACTACATGTACGTTTACCAATAAAATGAGTAATGATAGATCATTTTTTTCTCCATTCAAATGTGGAATTCATATTTTGTCTTACATATGCATATTATTTATATATAGAAGTTCCATACGTGTGGAAGAGTTCTATTGACAAAATATGCACAATACAAGTCTAATGTTTCCTTAAATTTGACAAAATTTTATTTCCGAATCCTCTCAATCAAATGGACGATGCATAATCTAATAAAGCCCTCCAGTGAGAGAAGAGCAAAGGAATAAGTGTTATATACGGCAAATTAATATCGCATTCAAAAATTCAAATTTTCTCACTCTAAATTGAGGAGAGAAAATGAAGTTGAAAAGACAATTAATCTGCCTTTTCACGCCAAAGAGACATGTAGCTAAACGTATATCATTTTGCCAACGGCTATGCGCATTTATTACAATAGAATGATCTAGATTATGGTGTGGTTGGTGAGTTAAAGGTGAAGTTTAGCATTTGTTATTATTAAACTGAGACTCCACTTGCAGAGGCAGTAACATTAGACAAATAACATTAGACAAATAAAATGTCAAAAAATTTAACTACGTCAGGATGTTAAGTTAGAATTCTAAGCCTCAGTAGAAAAGCCTTCACTTCAAACTCGAACACAAGTGACAAAAGAGTTAGATGGTTAGTACCTGAAATTTTAAGTTCATATTTTCAGCTAAGTTTATGTTTAAAAAATAGATAAATCAATAATATATCACCATTTTGTCCAAAAAATATATATATATATTTTCTAACATGCATGTAGTTTAAATAATTAGAACAAATAATTGTATGTTTAGTAGTAAAACGCTATAAGTACTAGTTATATAGTTAAAATGACAGCTTACTTATAAAGCTTCCTCAAAAAAAAATAATTTAGGAGTACTAATAATCTTTTGATTAATGGAGAGAAAAATCTAAAAATTTCAAAATAACTCGAGAGGTCGGTTTCAGTAATACTATTGGTAATTCTGATCATAGTGTCCATTCACTGTACTG
Organism: Ananas comosus; assembly: GCF_001540865.1. Classification (NCBI taxonomy): domain Eukaryota; kingdom Viridiplantae; phylum Streptophyta; class Magnoliopsida; order Poales; family Bromeliaceae; genus Ananas; species Ananas comosus. Next base: position 944,979 of record NC_033624.1, on the reverse strand, counting down.
AGTCTAATGTAGCATATAGAAGTCCAAAAAAGATAGCGAAATACACGAGAAAAGATCAAGTTTTGGAATTACATAAAATTTCAGTTCCATTTAGATTCTTCTAACTGACCAGAAAGAGAAACTTAGCCCCTACTCTAATTAAGATCTTTTGTCTCTTTGTTTCTCTTTTGTGAATTTCTGATTTAATCATTTTCAGCCTGCTTAGATATAATTTTTTTACTTTAGTTTTTGTTCCTTAACTATTCATTCTACATTAGATTAGGTAGATCTAATCTAATTAGGTAGATGAGTCCTCCCATATTTTAGTACAGTTTTTTTTTTCTTTTTTTTTTTTTGGAGAATGAGGTAGCTGCTTCATTCATTAAATAAAATAAATTAAGCTTACAAGATAGAAGCAGCTCGGCCTCCTAGATAACAGAGTAGAAACAGCCAAACAAAAGAAAAGGAAAAAGAAAGAAGGAAAGAAAAGAAATAAAGAAATAAAACAAAACGATAAGCGGGAAAAAGTCTTGGTAGACAATGCTCAGTAGGATTTACTCCAGTCACTTAGATAAACTTGCACACGAGCCAGCGAGTGTGAAGGATTGGGATATCTCATTTGGAAAATAAAGTTATTTCTCTCAGTTCAGACTACCCATCATATAGCTGACAGCCTGACAGTAAGGATAATCTTTTTATTCTCTTCTTACCTGCCATATTTTAGTACAATTAAAAACATAATTGATAAGACAAATGAGTTAATAAGGACCATAAGAAGACTTAGTGTAAACTTTATTAGAATGTTTGTATACACTGTTTAACCTACTTGCGTACTGGAATATAAAGTAATATTATGTACTTTTTTCTCATTTAATAAATTACACAAAAACTATCTTCATTTCCTGTTTTTTTTCCAATTAAAGAAAACAAAAAAAAAAACATACATCACGAATACATCACGAGATGTGGCCGTGGGCCCAGGGATGTCGAAATAATTAATGTTATAAATTTGGTCGTATGTCAAAAGAGAGAATATATTGTCACCCGCTCACATCTATTCGAAAATCAATGAACTTCGATAGATACAGCTTGAATATTTATAAAATATAATGTTATGTGCTGATACCAAAAATCTCTTGCTAATTTAATCTACACAGCACACGAATGTTGGATATTAATATTAAACACGTCGTTTAATGGCGGCTAAAATTTATGGAGACAAATTGAATGCTTCACAGTATAGTGCTTCTTATTCAAAGGTCAAAGGATAAAAACTTTACTCACTACAACAAAAACGGTATATAGCGACATTTTTAAATATCGGTACAGATCGAAAAAAATGCTGCTAGCTAAATTACCGACATTTTTCAAAGTGTTGCTATATGTGGGATCACTAGGTATATAGTGATAGTTAAAGAGTATAGCTATAAGCTAAAAATAGTATTGTTAATTTACCAACACTTATTTAAACATTTAGCAACCGCCGGAACTCTACCTCGTTGGCTACGGTGGCGGAGGAGGACGAAAGGGAAGGGCTTTTCGTCTAGGATTTCAGCGGATTAAGGAAGGGAGAAAAGAAGATGGTAATCGATTTTTTTTTTTTCTTTTTTGTTTGTAATCTGGCTGAATGGGCTGTGTGAGGTGGGTTGATTAGAATAACCATTTCTTTTTGGTTGAATTGGATTTTATATTTAGGCATTATTATATATTTTTTTTAGTTTTTGTATAAATATGACACTTATACAAAAATATCATAAACACATGTTTCTACAATCTAATTCTGTTGTAGTGACTGTCACAAAAGTTTGAAAACAAAGCAGGCTTAAGCGACATGTAATATGACAAAATAGTTTTATTCGATATAATTTTCAATATTGGCATAAAAAGTCCATGCATTAATAAAAGAAGGCAAGAGCAATTATTAGACTTAGACATGCTTGAATGTATATTAATGAACACACCCTTAATTTCTACAAAAAGGCATCAATATATCTAAAGCTCTTAATTTACAACGTTCCAAACGTCGGTAAAACAGCAACAAGGTAATCTCTCTCATGCACCAACGCGAATTTCTTGTAGCCACACTAAACCCTAAGTCTCTGTAACTGCTTCTTTAAGAAGCCAATTGCTAAATGGCTCCTCTGAGTAGTCATTCCCCTCCATCCCTTGCATTCCCACCTGCACCTCACTCCCATTAATGATCTCATCATCATGACCATCCCACATCCATGACCACATCTCCCCCTCCTCATCCCATAGCTTCTCCTCCATGCCCCTCAAGTCCCAATCCAACACACTCTCAACTTGGGTTGAGACCACTTCCTCATTTTCTCTCTCTTCATTATGGACTAAGGGCTCACTCTCTCTCTGATCCCCATTTAAAACAAGAGCACTATCACCCTCTCTCTCCTCACTTGCACCCCATAGTAATGCTTCCATTTTCAATAGGTCGCTCCCTAATGGGCTTGATGGGCTCAAAAGCCCACTCACCATCTCCTCATTTGGGCCCAACATGGGTTCATCAAACCCCTCAAATGTGACACTACTAGCCTGGTTGTTGTTGCTGCTGTTGTTGTTGTTGTTGTTGTTGCTGCATGGGTCCAAAACCATGCTTTGTGCTTGTGATGTTGCGGGGCTAACAACAATCTCTTCAGATCTCTTCTCTTTCTTGCTGTGTTTCTCTGATCTCTTCGCCCTTTTACTGCTTTCGCCGCCCTTTGTGTTACTCTTCGCCGTGGACCGGCCGCCCCTCCGCCTGCTGCCGTCGGGCAGACTCTCGAGATTGACGACGGTGGATTCTTCGCCATCCTTAACGCCACTATTGCCTTCAATTTTTCTGAAGTTGTGGAGTTTTCTACTGAGGTGGGAGTTCCAGTAGTTTTTGATCTCGTTGTCTGTTCGTCCTGGAAGATGCCCTGCTATAAGGGACCATCTGCAATAATTTAATGCACGAGATTTCGTGAGCACCATAATATGATGTCTCGCATTTACTTTTACCATTCACAAAAAAAGAAGAACAACTTTTTATATATATATATATATATATATAAAGTTGGACTGGGCCACTATTAGTAGCAAAATTTTATTATTGCTATCAGTTTTTTAGCCTTTGGATCAATTCTTTTCATTATTTCTAACCATTAGATTAAATACTATAACCCAGTGGGGACCACTCAACCCTAAGAGAACCACTCAACTCTAACCGACTAATATCATCCCGACCCTACAATTTTTCATCCAAGGGTTAAAAACTTGATAGCAAAAAGAGCGTTTTACTATTAATAGTATTCTAGCCTAATTCTATATATATATATATATATATATATATATAGTCTGGCTGGTATACTATCGGTAGCACGGAGGCCTCCATGCTACCAAGTTGTTTTCAATGATACAGTTTCGAAGTCGACAATCGGCTCCGTTAGACTTGATCTACACTATTGAAATTACTTGGAAACTAAATTTCATAATTTTTCAACATCATTTACTTATCGTTTGATTAGTCTAAAAATGAACGGTTGAAAATAAATATCTCATAAAAATTGATGAAAAAGGACTTGAATTTAAGATCAAATTAATTGGTCTACTCTAAATAGTGAAAAGAATTTTCTGTAAAAATTTCATCAGATTTGAATATTGGCGTACCAAACTAATAATAAAACTCTCTTTATTACAGAGAAAATAACTCTCACATATAAATTATTCTAACTCACACACTCACTAATACATACACCCAAAAGACTACAAGCCTCACACACTCACTTCACTACTTCACTACACCTCACAATACTTCGTCACCTCACACCACCACTCTCACCTTTTCTTCACTACTTCTCACTCTTCACTCTACCATTTGGTGTGGAGGCCTCACCTATTTATAGGCTTCATCCTATATACATGAGTACTCTAGAGTATTCTAGAGCAGTTATTTCTAGAACTTTCTTATGTGCTCTATTAGCAAGTAGAGAGCACTTGTTTCTAAAGTGTTCTATAAAGAGAGAGAATATTTATTTGTAGAGTACTCTAGAGTGTTCTATTAGTAAGTAGAGAGAACACTTATTTTTAGAGCATTCTAAAGTGTTCTATATAAAAGAAAGAGAGAGTTGCCTCTTTCAATATATATATTTTTTAAACAAAGCACAATCTATTTGTAAGCGAGGTCTAGAGACTGACTTTTGCTGCAGAGTCGCAGGCAGGCGTGCGCGCGGACGCAGAGATTTTTCAAACTACAAGTTTTCAACAACCCCTGTGAAAAAATCGCACAAACGTGGTGTGAACGCACCTAAATTTGACGAACACGTGTCGAGTATGTAATTTGACTGCATGGATAGATGGATCCTTCCAGAAACACCTAATCTTCTCCTCCAAATTAATATGAGCCGGTGAGAATAAAATGTCAACCGTGCCAACCCTGACAAAAATATATATATATATATATATATATATATATATATATATATATATATATATATATATATATATATANTAATAGTATAATCTAACGGGTGGAAATGATCAAAGGGTAGATCTAATGGTAGAAAACTCAATAGTACCAAAGGCTTGATACTATCAATAGTATAGTAGCCGGACTCTATATATATAGAACTAGGTTGGAATATTATCAATAGTACCAAGTTATTGGTGCTATTGATTTTTTAGTCCTTGGATTAAGAAATAGGTGGTTAGAATAATGTGGGTCCCCTAGGGTTGAGTGAGTGGTTGGTTGAATAGTATAATCTAACGGATAAAAATAATCAGAAGGTTAAATCTAACGGTGGAAAACTCGATAGCACCAAATGCGTGGTGCTATCGATAGTACCCCAGCCGGATTCTCTCTCTCTCTCTATATATATATATATAGAATTATGCTACTATACTATCAATAGTACCAAGCCCTTAGTACTATTGAGTTTTCGGCCGTTGGATGAAAGGATGTGCGGTTAGGATGATAGTAGTCCCCGGTTAAATTGATAGTGGTCCCCTAGGGTTGAGTGGGTGGTTAGTTTAATAGTATAATCTAACGGGTGGAAATGACCAAAGGGTAGATCCTACGGTAGAAAACTCAATAGTACCAAGGGCTTGGTACTATCAATAGTATAGTAGCTGGACTCTAAAAAGTGATGTTTAAAGAATTTTCGATATTGTTTTCTTGTCAAATTTCATACTTTTCCGATATTGTTTTCTTGTCCATCAAGTGGGCGTAAAAATGAATGGCTGAAAATGAATGTCCTCTAAAAAGTGATGATAGAAATTTTGTAATCATGATCGAGAGTATAGATCTTGTTCTAAATAGTTTAAAGAATTTTCTAACCAAAATTCAATTGATTTGGATAACTTTACACCGTTAAACGAGAAACCCCTCATATCAACCATTAAAATTACTAATTTTGAAACCCTTTGATCATTAGGTAAATGATATCGAAAAGATTTGAAATTTAATTTCTAAATACTTCAAGTGATATAGATCATGTTCAATAGTGCCGATCGTCAATTTGAAAGCTCCATCATCGAAAACAAATGGGTGGCAACAGAGCCCGTTTGCTACCGATAGCATTCCAGCTCAACTATATATATATATATATATATATATATATATATTGAGAAAGAGAGAAAAAGAATTGATAGGACATGTGAGTAATTTTTTCAATAGAACTGTTCACAGATCTACAAACTTGTTAACATAATACGTCGTGTACGTTAAAGAGTTCCCACCTCCTAATAATTAGTTGCAGAGTAGTCAAAGAAATTATTATTAGGTAAAGTGTAAGGCTTAATTGCTTTAACTATCACCCATGTCGATCTAATTAACTATCTGACATTAAAAAATTTTAATTTTATTATCTAATATTTTAATTTATTAACTTAAGCGGGTTAGTAATCCTTGAATTTTAAAATTTGAATGCATTGTTTATCTTTGCGAGTTTAGTTAATATATTTTATATAATTCGTCTAACTATAAATTTGTTAAAACAAGTAAAAATTTTATATCCGGTGATAACTATTCAAATCAAATAAATTTTAAAAAAAATAAATACTAAAAGTAAAATTTTGAAAGGTCAAATTTGTGGGACTAAAAAAATCTATAATTCAGATAAATTTTATATAATTTATTATTATTATTATTATTATTATTATTATTATTATTTTACTTTTTGTTAACGTTCTATACTTGGCTGCTAAGGATACGTACTTTTTGTAGAATAATGAGGTAAAATACTAAAATTTGTGGAAAAAAGAGGAAATAAACCGCACATGGGAAAAGGACAAAACAGAGAGTCGGTGACGTGGACGAAACGGTAAGTGGACGATTTCGCCCACGTGCATCACCACCGACGGCGCACAGGACGCCACGTCTGCCGCAGCCGTGGCGGGGCCCACCCCCTGCGACCCGCGCAGAAGGCCGCTTCTGATTCGCTAGCTCCGATGCGTGCGTGGGCCCCACAACCACCCCGCACTCTGACTCTTCCCACGTTGTTAAACATAAACAACGCCCTTGTGGGAAACGAAGAACAAAAAAAATAATAATAATAAGTGAATAATTTTATAATAACAGCATCAATAATGGTACGGGACGTGTGGGCCAGGTCTCGAGCTTTTTTTATGAAAGAGAAAAGAAATAGTGATGTAGTGCAGTGATATTTATGATATGTACGCAGCTGTACGTATCGTTTGAGTAATGCTTTTAAGAGAAGCATTAGATCGAAACTTTTTTAATTAAATATTTAATTTTAAGCTTCGTAATTGTTATTATTATTATTTCTTAATATAGCAAAAGAAAAGATGCGATTGCTACCGAAAGCAACAGTGGAAGCAAATCTCAATATGTTGTAAAAACTATGACTAACTCAAACACGAGCTCTAAGGACGGTCTGAGTTACAATTTTCATAAAAGGATAAGTTTTTATAATTTTTTGTCTTAGTTAATAAGCGCATTTTACCGTGCAGGATATTTTTTTTTTAATTTTTCTTTTTAATAGTGTTTGGATCTTTTCAGAAAACATAACCCAGAGAAGGTAATTAATTTAAGTAGTGAATACTATATTGAGTTTAGGTACCAAACACAAAGGCAAATAAATTTCCCAACACAACCTCCAATTAATTATATCCAACCTCACATAGTTAATTTTGATTAATTATAATGTTATCATTCGGAGAAAAACCCAGTAAAATGATGGACGTTTATGGTAAAAAATGCAGGATGGTGAGCATAGAAAGAGAAAGATATAGAAGATCCATAGTACCTGTTCCCAAGGGTGGCATGGAGTTTTACTATCATCTCCTCCTCCTCCTGAGAAATATTTCCCCTCTTTAGATCTGCTCTAAGATAATTTATCCACCTTAACCTGCAGCTCTTCCCACACCTCAAAAGCCCTAGTAAAAGGACGAAGAAGAAGAAGGTGATGATCAACTTATGATGAGTTGGGTATATATATATATATATATATACTATAAAGTTTCTCTAATTCGGTGCGAACTAATCGCTAATCTCTAAAAACTTAAGTTGCGATGAAATGGTACTTTAATTATTCGTATGAGAATAAGAATCTGAAAAAAAAAGACTTGTTTTGAAAATCTTCTGCTCTGGTACCATACATGCATGCATTTATGTGACAAAATCATTTGTCTCCAAAAGCAAATATCTAGCTCCAACCAACATTTTTAGAGAGAGAAAGTAGAGATAGAATCAAATTGAGAAGTACTTGCTTAGTGGCATGCATGTATATGTATTGTACCTGCATTCTTAGGCAAGGATCTCCAAGAACCTTCACCATGGGTGGTAATATACTTAACCAATATCTCGTCCTCCTCTTCAGTCCACCTCCCCTTCTTCAACCCCACCTTCTCACAACATGGAGCTCTCCCCATGCTTTCTCTCCCCCCACTAACTGGTTTAGAGAGAGAGAGAGAGAGAGAGAGAGAGAGAGAGAGAGAGAGAGAGAGAGAGATTGTTGGTGATTGGAGAGGAGTACGATTTATTAGTTTCAGTCCCTAAGAATTGGTGAGGGACTTGTATATATATATATATCTATGTGGAAGGGCAAGGAACAGAGATCATGTACAGTGGGTTATGGATCTAGTAGGGCACATAATAAATAATAGAAATGAGGGGGAGGGAATAGGAGATGTTGAATATAAATATTAAAAATATCGCTTGTTTCGATATTTTCGAAAATAATAACTGCTTGTAGGAACACGAGAATTTAAATTTAACCCAAAAGTGATGGTTTAAAATTTTGAAGAATAATACTTATTATTATTATCATTACTATTATTTCACATTGTTTCGCAGAAGAAAGTTAATAGGTATACTTTTTATATTTACAAACTAGTAAACAGCTATATTTTATCACTCCCTACATTATAAAGTATGGTAATTTTTAATTTCATTTAACTACAAATTTGTATGATAAAATACAAACAAAATTATATAATACAAAGTAGGAACTTTCTAGCTTACTTTGTAAATTACTACATGAATAGCCCTTCTCATAAATAAGGGTCACATGCCTTTTTGTTTTTAAATTATCATCATATGATAACTTATAAGTAGTGGATTTGATAATTTAGATAAAAAATACAAGTGGCATGCATCCCAATAAAGCCCAAAAATATTTTCGGTTTCAGTGTCCCAGTCAACGTATAAGTTGTTTATTTATTGGCAAACCTATATTGCGTCAGGGCATACATAAATTATTTTAAAAATATTTACTTCCTATGCATTAATTAACATGCTGCTATTATTTACTAATCCATATTTAGCTCCGTGCTCATGCCACTAAATATGGAGCTAAAGTGCATGAATAAAAAAATTGAGAATTTGTTATCTTTTATTTCAAATTAAAATGGTTTTCAGAGAGTTGAGATTAAACGTTCAATAATAATTCATTTTTAATATATCATAAAAAGTTTTATATCATAAGAAAAAAATTGCCACTAGGCAAGGTTCCGTGCTGACCTACCAATTTCATTATAATTAAAAACTATAAAAAATCAAAATAATTAAATGATTTAAAATAATAAAAATATAATTAATGAAAAAATTAAAATTAAAGTAAACAACAAAAGTAAAGGACAAAAATTTTATGGGCAAATTTTCCAAACTAATTAGTTTGGAAACTATACGGATCAGCGCCATGTGGCCCATTGGACAGCCACGGATGAAAAAAAAAGAAAAAAGAAAAGTGAGCCCTGTGTTTTTAGAGAGAAAAAAAAAAAAACTGAGAAAGACACTCGTCTAATCAGTCATGTGGCGCCGATCTGTATAGTCCCGAAACTAATTAGTTTGGAACTATGCCCCTAAAAATTTTTGTCCAAAAGTAAACATAGGTGCGCTTGACATTAAAATATAGTCGACGTGGAGAGTGGACGGGGCATGAAACGTAGGGTGAACGAAAAGGACACGTGTCAGTAGATGAGCATGAGATGGCGCAGCCGGTGGATTGACCATTTTAGCCCTATCCGCCCTTTGAATCACAATGGATACGACTTATTTGAACTTTAATTAATTTAATTTATTTTATTTTTTTAGTAATTTAATAACTCTTTAGATGCAAAATTTAAATTAATTATATATTTTAGTAAATTTATAGTAAATTACACAACATATATTATCTAAATCTACAAAAATAAATAATAAGGTAAAAGGTTATTAACTGATTCAAATAATAAATTAAAATAATAGGTAGAAAAATCAAAAAGCTTTTTCACACTATTTATATAGTACTAAAGTTTGCGCAAAATCTTCTCTGTTATAAATGATTTTGAATTTAATTTCTTCGTCCACCATTTTTATTAATATAATTTTTATTTTCTGATAATTAATTATTTCTCATTATTTATTATTATTATTATTAATTATTATTTAGATTGCTTGTAGATTCCTATTGTTATCCCGTTAAATCTCCAAATACCATGTCCCAAAAAGCAGTGAAAATAATAAAATAATTATGCGTAGAACATGGCAAATTTAATTAGCTGATCTAATGGCCTAGTTATGAGAAAAAAAAACAAAATTAAGATGCACCTAAGAATAGGAGCCTACACAGAAATAGTTAATCAACTATTTTTATATAATGATTATTTCGTAACTAAATCCGTAATAATCATTTGAGAGATTAAAATTCTAGCATAACTATTAGACAAAAGAAAGGGATTATAAGCTAGAAAAAATTGTTACTTGATTTACGAGATTCTTATTATTGTACATATTGATTCTGTTGTTCCACGATAAAAGATCAACTCTATTTTAAAATATAAAATTAGGTCAATTTTAATTTCTTTTAATGTTTTAACACCGGAGGTTTTGCGGAGAACGCAAATACGACACTTATTAATTTTTGTTATTTTTTGAGAAATTCACATGTTTGCATTTTCCACGCTCCTCATACTTTATTACTAATTTACTATCACAAGAGATGCTTTGTTTAGAAAAAAATATATAATTTTAGTAATGTGCTACGTACCTGCAATTAATTAATGGTCGATAGTGACGATACGTGACAGCAGGCGACACTTTGTGAACGTGCACTCATTTTACTTCGTGTCAGTGTTTAACTGTAAATACAATGTATTGCACTATTTTTATTTAGGGGCGTTTGGTTGTATATCGTTTTAATTGTACGGCAATTATAACGGTATAAAAATATAAATTTGGTATTTGATTTAATATACTTAACTCAACTGCCGCAGTAAAAACCACAAGAGGAGGTCCAACTGCAGCAGTTGGAATTATACCCAAATTGGCCGCAATCCCAACTGCAGCAGCAGGAGAGAGTAACTTTAAACAAAATATAACCTTACCTCTTTAAATATTTTTTAAATTTTTTTTTTTTTTTTTTACATTGGAGGTAATCTCACCATCATATATATAAAATGATAAAATTTTAAAAATTATTTCTCAACTGCATGCAACCAAACAAATTATTTATAGTTGTAGCGCTTTTTATTAATTCAACCAAACATGATGCATGTAGTTGTTATTGTTATGTTTCCAACGGTATGCATATTCAATTACACTGCATTTATAATTATATCAAACCAAACGACCCCTTATATAGTATTTGTATTTGCAAAATAGTATTTGAATTTTTTTTAAAAAAATTTATAAATAATAAACATATTTTGGAAAAAAAAAATGAAAATTTATTATAACAGAAAAAAATGCTCAAATCGTCAAATCTTTGAATCTCTGAATTTGCTTATTTTTGTGAAGTTGAAATTTACCAATCATATATTAGAGCAGGGCTACTATGCTATTAGAAGTACAGCTCCTTGTGTTCCTAACTTTGTAATCGCCCATCAATTTTGATAAGTGGTTAAGATGTGAGAGAAAAGAGATATTAGAGAGAAATTCCAAAAGAAGAGAAGTTAAGACACCCTGTTTCTTTTAAATTTTTCTTTTCTTTCTCATCCTAACCACTCATCAAAATTGATGGGTGGTTAAAAAGTTAGAAGCACAAAAACTATTGTACTCCTAATAGCACAGTAGCCCTACTCCATATATTGTATTATACAATTACTCTATAAGAGGTTTTAAATGATATTCCACCTTATTAGAGAGAATTTTTAACAGGGATTTATTAGCTTCTATTGATTATCTGACTAAAGCAATGATTGAAAGGTCGACAAAGTGCTTTAATCCAGTTTTTTTAATGTCTTAAATAAAATATTTTTTAGACTAGTTACCAATTTTGTGTCTTATAAGGATTGACAAATTGAAATCAAATAAAAGTTTAGGGAACGAAGTACTACATCAGTTTTTTTTTTTTAATGCTTTTTACCCTATAAATTAAAATAATTGGGCAACTAAATGGTTACGATTGAAACTCTAAAGATGAAAGTGAAAATCCGAGTTGAGCTCCAATCCAACCAAAAAATTTTTTTTAAAAAAAATCAATTTGAAATGTCTAATTTTGTTACTAATTTAATGAAAAGATTCAAAATAAAACTCCATTTAGATGGCACATATGTCTTCAAACTCCGTTCAAACCAAAAAAAATTTGAAAACACTTTAAACTTTTGCTGATCAAATATTTGACTCTCACATTTAATGGTGTTTATATATGTTACTCGATTTATTTACTGTATCGCAAACATAATTATTTGAAATTAAGCAAAGGAAGCTAATTTCCGTTTTAGGAATAGCAACTTTGTTATTTTTCATATTATTATCCACAGCTAAATGTAATAAAAATAACACATAACACATAAAGCAAAAATTAATAGGCCGAGATATATCTTTTTATAGCACGTTTAAAATACAAAATATTTAAATTAAATATTTGTTTGAAATTAAATACATAATTTTTTAAAGTGACTACAGCAAATTGGCTCCACGAGGCTCGAAAATCGAAGCCGCGAAGCACGGAAGGTACACAAGTGTACAGGAAGGAAACGTTGTCCCCGCGTGTTACGTGCGCATCATATGGTGGTTTTTTTTAACATATCTCTGTTTGGATATATTGAATAACGAATATAGTTTTATAAAGTTTAATTTGTATATATTATTTTTATAAAAATTTAAATATTTTTAAATGCATTCTTATTGTTAGAATTCGTTATAAAATTTTAGTTAATTATAGATTAAATATTTAATTTTGATTAATTTTTGATATTTTTATTTTCTAATATTATAGTGTTATAATTTTTTAAGGAACATATTTGTGATGGTAAAATTGAAAATATTAACGATTATCTAACGATAAAAAATCAGAGAGATATATTTGAAAATACTAGAATTTTTGTAATGATAATATATAAAAGTTGAGCTTATAAGAGTATATTTGTCATTCACTATATTTATAAGGATATGTATAAAATTAACTTTTTTTTTAATTAAGTTAAAGTTTGTACGCAATTTATTAATAAAATAAAGTTTAGTTATTTTGTTAAATAATTTTAATATTTAAAATAAATATATATTTTTATAAAACAATAAATAAATATGCACTCGTTCACGTGCTTGGCCGGGTTCACACGTGCCAATTTGCCACCTCGTGCACCACGCCAAGTACAGGTCCCCTTTGACGATGCATGAACCGCCGCAGTGCAGAACAACACGGTGTGAGGCAATTGTTAGCTGGGCCTGGTGCACCACGTCATCATTGCACCGAGGCCGTAAGATGCTGTGCACCTCATCTTACACTCTTGTTTTTTTATATTTATTATTTTTATCCTTTTCTATTAGGACAGAAGCGTTGGTGCACCAGATAATTAAGGTGTATTCCCAAATTTAAATCTACAACAATTTGCATGCCAATTAGGGCCCGTTGGTGGCATTTTCTCGATTCAAAATTTACTCTCTTTGCTAATGAGTTAGATGATTAGAAGACGAGTACGAAGATGACGAGCTAGTCGCGCTCAATATATATCAACAGTTTCTTTCTGAATTGCAGCACTGTCAGCTTAAAAGGGATAGCATCTTGTTTTTTCACGATAAGTCAGATTGAGTCAGGTCACGTTTGAAATGACAGGAGGTCAGGTCGAAGTGGTAAGAGGTTGGTTGGATCGAGTTATAATCGAGATCCGTGAACGTTGTATCTGTACGTTTTAAGTAAATAAGTTATATATTTTTAGCAGCTCGAACTTGTGAAATTAGTGATTAGCGCCAATGATCCGACAAAATCTGACACTACAACAGAATTAGGTTATAGGGACACATGTTTGAGACACTTTTGAGTAAGTGTCCCATTTATGCTAAAACTTAAAAACACATCTACTAATGGCTAAATATAAAGCCCAATCCAACCAAAAATAAAAGATTACTCTACTCAACCCACCATACCTAGTCTATTTGGCCCGATTACAAACAGAAAAGAAAAAAAAAAGAAAAATTAATTACCATCTTTTCTTCTCTCTTCACTCAATCCACTGAAATTCTAGACGAAGAGTCTTTACTGTCGTCCTCCTCCGCCACCACAGCCAACGAGATAGAGTTTCGGCGGTTGCTAAATGCTTAAACAAGTGTTGGTAAATTAGCAGCACTCTTTTAGGTTATAGCGACGCTCTTTAACTGTCACTATATACCTAGCGACTCCACATATAGCAACACTTTTTAAAAGTATCAGTAATTTTAGCTAGCAGCACTTTTTTGACATATACCTACATTTAAAAGTATCGATATAGACCGTTTTTGTTGTAGTGTGAACTTAAGATTTAAAATCATATTATTTGCCTTTTGTTTCAGTAGAATAAGTTTGTTTTCCCTCCCTTAATTCAGCACACCGGAAGCAAAAAATAGAAATAAACAAGCACTTACCACATGTAATATATTGAGGTGATTTAAAAAGTTTGAGAATTTGAATCGAGGTTTTTGTTACTATTACTAGCATTATTATTATTATTATTATTATTATTTGTCCTAGTGTATTAAAAATGTGGCATGGTGCCAATTTAGACATTTTTTTAATTATGGGCAATTGCTTATATATTCCTGAAAAATTATCGGCTTTCTGAGTTATTTTCTTAGAAGGTTAATATTAAAAATACATTTTTTACGTTCCAACTATTTCAAATATATCTATAGAGTTAAACTAAATTCTGTTAATAAACAGTTTGCAATAGTTGTTATTTATATAAAATTACTATTTTGCCCTTTCAAATATACCCTTCCACCATTACCAAAATTTCTTATTTGTCCTTAAGTTAAGAGCAAAAGAGCTATTTTGATTTTTTAAAATTTTAGTAGATATTTAACTCACTTTTAACCCAAATAAACTTAACGGATAGTAACTGTAGGGATATTTTGAAATAACGGAGGAATATATGAGGATTATATTGGAAAGAACAAAATAGTAAAGATAAATGCGGTATTTTTAAAATTTTGAGGAATATATAGGTAATTATTATTATTATTATTTTTTTATTGTTGGTTAGGAGATTGAATACGTACGAAGGGCACCTACTAGAGTAATTGTAGAAGTAGAGACATGCAGACCATTAAGGCCTTCTTTTTAATTTATCACCATATATAGTTCTACCAAATATATGATGTCACATTTATAAAATGCATGGTACCTTTCATATTTCCTCTCCTCTTCAAGTTTTTATAGTTAGAGGTAGAGATCCATATATAGCTTATTCCTGTGAGTACATAACTAAATATTGATGTTCAGAATATTACTAACTTTTCACATTTTCCTAAAAACGACATTACGGGTGTCTTCAAAAGTATAGATGATAATATAATAAGATTACTTTCTCACGTACTACAAAACACTGTTAGTGTATCAATAATACTTTGGAAGTTGCCTAAATCTAAAAACGTGAAGAACAACTATGCGGTATGATGGTACAATCCAACCACCATTATTAGATTGTCGTAAGGAATTAAAATAGCTAGAATCCACGTGAATCCATAACCTGAAAATGAAATCGCATAATAACAAACGAGTGCAATGCAAAATTAATCCAAAAGTGAAAACGCATAATAACAAGCGAATTACATGTATGTTTATTTAAGTTTGGAA
The DNA here is from genome assembly GCF_001540865.1 of Ananas comosus. Lineage (NCBI taxonomy): Eukaryota > Viridiplantae > Streptophyta > Magnoliopsida > Poales > Bromeliaceae > Ananas > Ananas comosus. The sequence goes on along the minus strand of NC_033624.1, from coordinate 929,533 downwards.
TCAAGTGATACAATTTTAAACAAAACGTGTAAACCGAGGCACAAAACTGAATTGTCACCTATATAGAAAGAGAGAGAGAGAGAGAGGGAGAGAGAGAGAGAGAGAGAGAGGTGCTTAAGAATCCTCCATTAATAGTGCATGGTCCCCAATTATTAGTTCAAAACTCATGATGTGTGGACAATTCGTGAGTTGAGCCTACAACGCTCGTGGCCACACCCACGGCGCGCATAAGCTGATGTTGTGTATATAATCATCACCACGACTAAGGCCATGATCTTTTCGTTTTCCATCGTTGTCGTCGATGTGAGATTGAATTGATTTGATCATAATGATTCAAAATTTAAAAGCAACTAGGGGTACGCGACTAATCATATATAGTACAGTTGATAAAGAACTTGGTGGCTGGTACTCGAGACATATAGTTTGCTATTTTTCTCTTAAAAAAAAACTAGTCATTTGTGTAACCAAATTAAAAAATTTCAATATATATTTTGGGATGCAAGTTAAAGAACCATTTTTCTTTCTATTTTTCACGCCCGTAGAAATTTTGCTAAGTAACAAAAAAGACAGGTAATTTGTTTTAGATTGCTACGCATCAGAGAAAATTAAAGTATTTCTACGAAAGAATTTGTTAAACAGTTTTTATTGCTACATAATATTTCTGTATAGAGTCAGTCAAATAATATAGAGCCATTGGCCTGAATTTACAACCCTACATGGTGTGGCACGCATCGTGCTGCAGTGACAAAAAGCTTCTCTGGGAAGCTACTCAAAGCAATTAAAGTCTATACTTGCAAGTTGTGCTAAAAGCGCGCCGTCAAATTACTCACTTCTATAGTTGGGGCCGACAATACAGAGTGATCGATTAAACCGGACCAAATAGGCCTTTGTAACTTCAATTTAATTAAGATAACACCGCATTCGACATGTAGTGCTTTGCATATTACAGTACTTTATCCAACAACACTGTACTTTATAGGCGAGCTGCAAATGGAGGCCTAACATTGTGACAAGTTTATCTTCCAGATCACACCACTTTAGAATAAAGATAAGCAGCCACAGAGTATAGTGCGGTGAGGAGTTTGTATTTTGAGCGGTTCATCGACAAGCCAACAAGGTGGGGGTACTGCCTCAATATTCGTGCTGAATTTCTTTGGTTCAAAAATTGGAGAGCGTCTCTTATTGCCATCACCTCTCACAATTAATTTGTTCCATGCCCCACCTCATTACGACCCCCACCACTCTCATTCATTGATGTTTCCACGAACACCTAGCCTTGAAGAGAAATCACATCAAAGAGACCTTTTGGTCGCCCAAGCTTTCCGATCGTTAATTGCTGTAGCGGTGTTGAGTGATCGTTATTCTGCGCTAAATTATAGAATACAAATTCAAAAAGCTATCGAGTAATGTTCATTGGATGTAAATCAAATTTATCGATATACAGTATTTTGTCCAAACATTTTCTGATTACCGTCGCCTTTTAACTGAACAAAGCCATTATTGGGGTTATTGCGCCACCACGGTATAAATTTGGTCCCTAAAGTTTGGTTTAGATCTTAAATTTATTATCGTAGTTTCAATTTTAAATAGTTTACCGCATGAAGGTTATTGCATGTAAAAATTAAGCCCTTTAATTAATCTACAAAATGTTAGTTCAACATCATTATTACACTTTTTCAGGGGACCCAAAGTATCTAAGAATGAAACTAAATTCAAGGCCAAACTTAATTTAGAAAAGAAGTAAAAGAAAGGCTATTTTCGGTATTAAAATTTTAAAAAAACGCAATTATGAAATTAATTAAGATTGTACATACTCAAGCTTTACAGACTAAGTTGCTACAGTGAAGCACTAAGAGTAAAATTAAAACACCAAATTTTAGAGAATTATATTAGGATGATGGTTATTAGAATCATAGTTATCTCCTCTTTCAGGGAGAATTAATGAATATGAATAAAATGGGCCGAATATGTTTAATGCGACACAATGCACTAATCGGTCATTTGCGATCAAACGAGTTTCCAAATACCTTACAGTAAAACGCGCATGCCGTAAACGTGATTTTGTACTTCATGTTTGGAGAATAGAACAATATAGCTTAAATTAAAAATGAATCGTAAGTGGTTCAATGCATTCACGGCCAATGTTTTTTAATTTATGTCACCATTTTCAACGTGGTTATGAAAAATAATCGCGTTGGGCATGCACCATTGCACCGCCAACTTATATATATGCTAATTAATTAAGCTCAATAATATACACAGCTACCGACCGTCTCTAGAGCAAATGGCAAAGAGTTTAGTGGTTGGTATTTGAGACCCGAATTCGAATCCTAGTTAATTTACATTTTCAGTTAAATTTATTTTTAAATAAAATTAATGAAACGAGTAACGTGTGCTACGTATCTCTCTCGAAAAAAATAATATACACAGCTAGGCCTCGCGTCAAGCAGGTCGCATGCAAGAAGCCAAGTTAAAGCCCTACCCTACCACGCACCTATTCTGCTTTTCCAAGAAGCAGTAGAGTCGGTTTCCGCAAAAGCCGAACCTCGTACAGTAACATGGCTATCGGGTAGTCACGTGTTTTCGCTTTTTCGCGTTGCGCAAGATCAGCTTTTCACCAACCACCCATTAACTTTAAGATGCGATGTATCAGAAGAGAGATGTACTCTAAAAGTTTAAGCTTTTTAGAGTACAACAGTTATTTCACATCGTATCAGAGTAAGAAGTACTGAGTTCGAGTCACGACAGGCTCCTAGTATATTAATTTCCTTCTATTTAATTCAAGCCCACGTCATGAGCCGATTAAAAAGTCTCGATTATAACTCGGCTCACCTGGCCTCACGCCACTTCGAACATGACTCGGCCCAACCCAGCCTCACGCCATTTCGAACATGACTCGGCCCACATGGCCTTCCGCCACAGGGCAGGATGCTGGCCCATTTAAGCCAACAATCCCCCCTCCAGCACCTGTACACATTTACAGCATACAGGAATCGAACCCGTGACCTCTGGATCTGATACCATGTGAAACAACCGTTGTACTCTAAAAGCTTAAGTTTATAGAGTACAACGGTTGTTTCACACACTATCTGTTTCGTTTTTTATTTTATTTTAAAATAAATTTAGCTAAAAATATGAATCAATTAGGATTCGAACTTGGGACCCTAGATACCAACCACCAAATTCTTTGCCACTTGTTATAGGGACAGTCGGTGATGTACCTTTTATTTACTGATGGTGATCGAGGACATAGCTTTGATACTCTCCCGGTGGAAGAGCAACGATTGGAAAGTAATTTTGTTTATTTTCTAAAACGTAAAAGATAAAAAGTTATTTAAATTATGAATTATTTTAATTTAATTATTTATTTTTTTAAAATTTTTTAATTTTACTATCCAATCTTTCAGCATGTTCGATTTAAGCCAATCAACGATACTTTGACTTTAATATGTATAAAAAAGAGTTGATTAACAAAATTAAAATTTTGAAACACTACAACAAAAACGGTGTATTTATAGCGACATTTAAATATCGGTACATGTTAAAAAAAAAGTTAAAAGTGTTGTTATATATATATGGGGTCACTATATGTAGGGCCGTCTTGATGTTGGACACCGACTCCTCCTGTAGCGATCTGTGGCTGAGGGATACGTCGCGATCGTAGCCCTCTACGGTCCTGTGAGGTTCTTGTGGCCGAACTCTAACCGTCGGAATCCTACCTCGTCAGCTGTGATGACGGAGGAAGAGAGGGGGAGATGATGATAATATTTTTTTTCTATTCTATTTGTTATCGGGTCGAGTGGGGTTGGTTGAGTAAAGAAACTTTTTATTGTCGATTGGATTGCATTTTATATTTAGATCTTAGTAAATTTTTTAAAAAATATTTGATATAAATGAGACACTTACATAAAAGTATTCCAAAAATATATCCTTATAATTTAATTTTATTGCAGTGAAAATAATGTATTATTCAGATAAATTTTGAATGTTTTTCTCTTTCCAAAATGGCAACATATATCACTTATATTAATTGTACCAGTTTAGCTAAAAACAAGTAGAGAGATATATTTTTATATGGTTCGATACCAAATTCTTTCAATTCAGAAGCTTTACACGGCTCTTAATACTAGACCCGTGTGTTTTTAATGAATTTAATTTAATTGTGCATAATAAAAATAACTTTGTTAACGATACTATTCATATCTTTACACTATTAGCTAGTTATATTTACTACTCATTAGGTCTACGTTATTGCGTACATGTTTTTTTTTTTTTGAGAGATTAGTAGCATGCTGGCCGCTTCAATTTTTCTTTTTTTTTATTGAGAGATGCTACCCACTTCGTTTGGAAGAGCCATTTTAAGGTTTTGCTAGACATTTATTGCAACGATTTTTAAAAAAAGTTGAAGAGTTTTTCTACGGTGAGAAGCTCAAGGTGAGATTTTGGCACGCAAAACTAATTTCTACTACGACAAGAAGCTATAAATATATTCGAATTAAAAAGTTATTGACGATTTTTCAAAAAAAAAAAAACGCACAAAAATTATTTTCACAGAAGCTAATCTTGCTAAACCAGACAAGTTGTTTGAATTTGAGTTAAACTATGACGGGTAATATATAATGGCACGCGCGCCACCCGTCTTGCAAAATAATCAATTTTCTCCAGCGTAACCAAATAAAGTGATAGAGAAAGCCATTACAAAAAATTAAAGAGAGTATACATATATATTTACTAGTTGTTATGAAATAACCGCACTTAACATAGTTGGCTAAGAGTCCGGTTATTGTACTCTTATGAGTATAAGAGTACGAATATTTTCGTACTCATAAGTCGTTTTCGGTGGTAGAGTTTTTGAATTGACGATTCATACCGTTAAATAATATCTAAAGTATTTAAAATTTTCAGAAATCAAATTTTATAATTTTTCGACATCATTTACCTTACAATCAAAAGGTCATAAAGTTGGCAATTTTTAACGGTTAATATGGGATACTTGCTACTTTAACGGTATAAAAGAATTGAAATAGATTGAATTTTTGATAGAAAATTAAATTCATTATCTAGATAAAGATTAATAACTCCGATCATAAATTGAAGGATCCGATCATCCATTTTTAGGACGTCGTTCGATTTTGACTGTTCATTTTATACCTATTTGACGGACTTTAATTATTATAATTTTAAAAAATTACGAAATTTATTGTTTTAAAGTTGCAAATACTCTAGCTTATATTTAACGGAATGGATCGTCGATTTAGAAGCTCCATCATTAAGAACAACTTAGAAGTACAAAGGACTCTATACTCATAAAAGTATAGTAACCCTACTCGTTGGCTAAAAGCATTATAATTGGCATTTGAGATTCCAAGTTCAAAAGTGGTTGCTTCACGTTTTTTGCTGAGTTTATTTTTAAATAAAGCGGTTAACTTCGCTTGTTACGTTTCTCTCAGAAAAATTTGTTATGAAATATGTGTAATATTTTTTTGAGAGATAGGTAGCATGCTATCCACTTCGTTTACTTCATTTAGAAATAAACTTAACTAGAAATGTGAATCAACTAGGATTTGAAGTTGGGCCTCAGGTACCAACCATCGAGCCATTTGCCACTTGTTTTAGGGACGGCCGGTAATATGTGTAATATTAATGTGGTATGGCTCACTAATTGAAGTAGCTAGGCTTCATAAGCTATGTTGTTTGTGCACAAGTTACTACTGTATTACAACTTTGCCATGGCCTGATCATTGGCCTGAGGAAATAAGCCATGTTGGGTCCAACATAGCCCAAAGTGCTTCTCCTTTATAAAAAACACTAGTGCCATGATTCACCACCCCAGGTGATCCAGGTTGTCCCTTTTGAGGAGCTAAAATCAAGAGAATCATCTCTACAGGAATATATATAAGGCATGCACACCACTCAATTAAGTACATACACCATGTGACACCTCTGGATTTGAAACATCAAAGCCACCAACCTTTCTTAGGTATTTCTTAAGAAAGTGTTTTCTCACATGTACCAAATTAGGTTATTATTTTATTTCACCAATCAATTTTTTCCTAAATTCTACAACCCTTCTTCCATTCAAGGATTTATAAAAGACCAACTAGATTTTTAGTTTTTTTTTATAAAAATTTTGATACGACAAATAAAAAATAGTAGCTAAGATGGATGTGATGTAAAGTATACCTCTAGCTTAACGGTGTGTAGATTGCATAGCTTTTTATTTACAAAGACACTGATGATATACTACTTATATCACTACATATGCGTTTAGAAGTTGAAAATGCATTTTTTTGTACTATATATCGAAATATATTGATGTGTGATGTCCTTTTGCTCCTGCTACTACTTAGATCTACTTTTTTTTTTTGTTATTACTAGTAAAATTGCCAGTAAATTTTGGAACTTCTACTATAACGGTATACAAATCTAAGTCTTAAAATCAAAGTGTCCCATTTGCAACTTTTGATTTTGCCCGAATGATTCCAATATGCTATTTCTTCGGTCAGAAAATAATTCTCGACAATTCATTTTATTCTTTCTGCCGCAGCTAAATATTGAATATTTGATAAGCGCAAACTTACAAATTTCCACTTTTTAGAATTGTTTTAAAAAAGTTAATTAATCCATATTAATCAAGTTTCAAACCCTAACTCCTAATAATTGTTCAATTTTTCTCAATTAATAATCCAACAAACCAATCAAACTCACAAGATACGAAAAATAAGTCCTAACACACAAGAATTTTGTGTTCATCTCACTTCTCCGTGGCTTTTTTAATCCTTTGTTTCCAATTATATATATATATATATATATATATATATATATATATATATAGAATCCGGCTATGGTACTTTTAAAAGTACCAAGTACTTGGTGCTTGTAAATTTTTTACCGTTAGATCTCTGTTTTTGATTATTTTTACCTGTTAGATTATACTATTAAACCAACCACCCACTCAACCCTAGGGGGCCCATATCATCCTAACCGCACATCCTTTAATCCAAGGGCCGAAAACTTACAAGCACCAATGACTTGGTACTTTTAAAAGCATAGAAGCTCAATTTTATATATATATATATATATATTTATTTATTTATTTATTTATGTTAAAGGGTAATAAAGGTGCTCGTAAAAAGATGATGCATGCATGCATCAATAAAATCGGTAGGGGGAGAGGTACCTTAGTTTTGCCAGAGCTGCAGTGAATAGCTTGCTACATGATAGCCTACAAGAACTTTGGAGAATAGGTGACAAAAAAGCCAGTGTGCACGTGACCCAATAAAAGAGTGTTGAAAATAATTATTTAAAAAACATCAGTTCTCTCATCATTAAAGATTCCAAGAGTGTAATAATTATTTCATATTATTTAATACAGTATTAGGAGATTCTATATTTGAGTTCAATTAAACTCCTAATATTATTTATTTTTTTATTTAATTTAAAAGTTTATTTTCAGATAAATATAAATACTGAAAATACCATTCTTTCACACTTTAAATTTTTAGAAAATAATAATAATTTCATATAATTTAACAAAGAAAAAGTAATGTACTCGACACCTTGAACTAATTATTAATATGTATTACACGCCAATGCTGACACATCAATAATTTTTAAGATAATTACATAAGATTTCCGTTATGAGCGTTGAATACGATCATGCATGTTATTTTAAACCGCCAAGCTTAAGTAGATGCAACAACTCCCACCCATCTAAACAGTAAAAACAACTGCATGCCGATAAATTAATTCCAATCGAGATACAAGCATGCAACTAGAGTGTGAGTAGGTTTTGTTTATTTATTGTTATTGATTATGTACGCTATATATATATATATATATATATATATATATATATATATATGCCTCAATAAATAAAAGGAGAAACAACAATATTAAACTTAGATGGAACATATCTGCAACATCGACCTAGATTTACTCTGTTACTTTGGCTTTCGCCCTAATTAACTATTCATAGGTTTCTCTTTTATACCTTTAAAGTTTGAATAAGTTGTTGTGTATTCGAAGGGAATGAGGTTCGGAATTTTTGTGAGAATGAATACTTGACCGCGATAGCATTGAAAGCATCGGTAGGATGATATGGATCCCAAAACACAAACTCCGATCGGTTCCGACACTGAAGAGGCAAAATGGGCAAGCATATTATTTGGCCCTTCGATCGCCCTCCCCCACAACATGCTTTGTTTGTATACTTAAACCCTACAATTTTGTAATAATAACAATAATAAATCAAAAGGGAGAGTGATGAAAGGAGGAAATCGAATTTGCAGCAAAAAATAACACATCCAAATCGATTAGTAAGTTGTGTAGGAGAGGATTACCAAAATGTGAGGAATTTTTTATGATGTGAAAGAATATGTCATATGTGTCCCAAAAGAGGAAGTGTGACCCTCGAAGGTTTGTATTTAGCTCTCGAACCATCATTTTAACTTCGTTATTGAACCGCATGACTAACCAATTTGTAGAATTAACACACGAGCCTATGTCGTTCCCCGAATTTGCTATTTGGTTCGGAGTGCACCCGATCGGAGGAACTCCGCCGATCAAAAATCTCCTCGCTCCCAGCTCATACAAATCCTAATCAATGTCGAGAGAATTTGATAACCCATTCAAGAAAATATCTATAATTGGATCGATGTTTAACTTCATAATTCTTATGTGATAAATGAATATTAAAACAAAGTACCATGATTTGCCTGGTGTACTCTTGAACAAGTAGCTGAGCATAAGCACTTGGAGTATGCGTTTTGGACTTGTCTGAGAATGGAAGCAAATAGTTATTGATGTAGTCATTAGCTCCTATGCAAATGAAAAAGAGAGATCTCCTTAGAAACTCTCCTGTCCCATTTTGTAACAGTAGGTTCAAATTTTGCACTGTTTCTTTGTAGTTTCTCACTTGTTCATCCATAGTAAAGAGGTCCCCCTAAGAACAAACCAAAGTGAGGATCTTAGCTGGAAAAAAAATATATGGTGCAAGATATATGGAGCTACAATTAAAGTACCTATTTAGCAAGCTTCTAGAGCAGCTTGTTTACATCAAGAAGCAATAGAAGGTGTACAAACAAAAGAGCTAAAGCACTTGCTGTGACAACAAATAGTCGCGATCTTATTGAGGACAAGAAACTCAGTTTTACTCAAAAGAAAAATGTTAATGCATAGTCCGTTAACTCTATTCAATTAGTGCTTCTGCAAAATTTTCCGTAGAGAAGCACAAATGCGTCCAAAGTTTTGAAGAAATGGATGTTAAGGACTCACATAGAGCAATCCAGTGTCACTAAGGATACCAGAAGCAGCTGATGCGAAATTTACTCCTTTTAGAATGTTAGAACCAGTTGTGCCGGGGTTAGTGAAGGGAGGAATTAGCGGTAGCCCAAGAAGAGCACCTGCATTTGAAATCGAAATATGAAGCAGAAAAAAAAACAACATTGTCTTGATAAACTTAATATTTAATACATGTTTGATTTTGATTTTGTTTCCGCATTCATTAGTAAAGATTCTACTTCTCTTACAATTAAGTTATTGGAGGGATTTTAATGCAATTTTGTTAAAGTAAGCTCTCCAATTTGAATAAACGGCCCAACTGTCGCAACCATTTTTGGACCCTTTTGTATCGGGCTCGTCGTGGGCTTGGGTTTTGACGAAATTGCAAAAAAGGAACTGGACTAAAAGCCCAAAACTTTCCGAAGTTAAGAACATTAATTAGATAAACTCTAATCTAGTTTATATGCTGATTAAATGGGCCATATCTCATTTTTATTAATTACCTAAATGATCAGCCATCGTTCCACCATTGCAGTACCTTCCTGTAGCTGCGTAGGGGAAATCAATACCATTTGGATAATAATTGGCTTTCGCGAGGGTCACCAGATTGTTATTGTTTCCCGGATCAGTTAAAGAGTCTCCGAACACGAACATCGCCGGAACATGAGCCGCTTTCTCCACATCGACCGCGCCTAATAGGAGTGCGGCGGCCATGAACAATGGTGTGAACATGAGAGAGAGAGAGAGAGGACGAAGAAGATACGGGAAATGGTTTAGAAACTTAAAGGCTTAATATCTGAGAAAATAAGTTGTGTGTATGCAAGATACATCACATAAATTACGAGTTTGAATTGAATTGTGTTATTTTTTTTTTTTAAATGTAGCCATTTATTTAAGAAAGCCGATTTCGTGCTAAGGAACCTTTGAATACAGCGAAGATAGCATGCTTTATTAGTTTTTAACTTTTCAACGAATTCATGGGAATAATGTGATGAGAAACAACAGCATTTTACTTCCTTCAATGCAATTGTCGCATGAATCATTTAATTTGTCTCCTCCAAAGAGTGCAAAATTTTCAACCTTGTGTCTCAAATACTATTCTATATTCTATATAACACAGTATACTAATTTAATACTATATAACTGTGTAAAATAAGTACCGCATTACCATTTTTAAAAAAAACTTAGTCAGATATTAAATTATTAATTATTAATTGATAAAATGGCTTAGCTCGTTCCTGCGAACTCGATAATTGGGTCGGACTCGGACCTAACAACGGCTTCTTGATGGAACCCAATTTGACCCGAGCCTACATGTAACGTCAGAAGCCAATCAAGCGGACGATCACTGCCTTACGATTCGTGCGACTTCTTTCTATATATGCTACCATCTCGCTCAGATTCGATCACACTGGAACCCACCGGAAACCCTCAAAATTCGCATCGATCGACTCCTAACCAAAACCCTCGTCTCCTTCACCTCCCTCCTCATCCATTACCTCATCGCCGCTTCCTCTCCTTTCCTCTCTCTTGCGATCGACGTGATCCACCTCACGCTGCGATCTCCGCGAAGGTACAAATCTCATGATCGTGCAACCTAGTAGATCTTTACTTGGTTTCGGAGCGATCTCGTATGTCTAATCTTTTTCCTCGCAATTAGGGTTGCGATTCATCATTATTTGTATTGATTATAGAACAATTAAAGGTTTGTGCAGGGTTTTGCTAAATTTCGATCAGGATTATTCTTACTTGCGTTTATAATCATCCGAACATTGTTTCTGTGCGCGACGATGATGAAATGTGCTATTTTTTGTGGTTAGAAATAAGATATGTACCCGTCGAAGGGTGGGAACCCTTACAGCCAACAACCATATTCAGCGCAACAGGCGTATGGACAGGTCGTAAGATCTCAATCTTTGCTCCCTTTTTGGTTAAAGATTAGCCTCTAATGTTTGTTTGGCATTGATTTCTCATTGTTGTACACAGCCTGGTAGCGTTTATGGGGTTGGCGGCCCCGATGCTCGGCAGGTAGGTCTTAGTGCCGCTCAAGAAGCAGATATTGGCGGATATAGAAGCCATAGTTCGCAAGCATCACAGTATGGAGGGCCTTATGCCTCCGTTTATGGATCGTCTTCCTTGAGCAGTGCTCAGCAGGTCTTTTTTCTCGATGTTTTTATTTGGAAGTTTGCAGTTTTAGGATTTACCTGTACCATTTTTTGTCGTATTTAACTGTAGGTGTTACTGCGACCATCTAACCGTGTTTTCACCAACTTCGGTTAAATTCATTCCATATTTCTATAGAGTAATTTAGTGCATTTATTTTGTGGACAATCAACATAGTTAATCAACATATTTTGTTTTCCTACGTTTGGTTTGTAGTATGATTCGAATAAAATAAAATCGCAAGCAACTACTCATACTTTATCCCAGCACAAGTTCGAACCCTTTCCTGATTCTTTATTTGCGCTTATTTGCTCTCACATGATGTTTAATGATTTAGTTTTGTAATTTCCAAAAAAAAAAAAAAAATGAAGATGAGACCTTTAGGGCTCGAGATGCCCGATATCAGAACTCACCTGGATGTATGCTGAAATTGAGTAGCTTTTAGAAGTACATTAGACATGTGGATTAGGTATGGAATTGTATGAGAAATATATTATTAGAAATGAGAACCAATATAAATTTTACTATTTTATCTTCGGGAAAAAGGGAATAATTTAAGTAATATGGTGACAAGTTTATGTGTTCCACAATTTCATGGGCATCCCTAGGAGTTATCGAAGTAGCTTTGTTTTCGTACAGGTTGGTGGAGTTAGCAGTAACCGTGGATATAGTCAGAAGGCAGATCAATATTCTTTAGTGGCAAGTTCTGATTATGCCTCGTTGGACAGACGGCACTATTCTGAAGCTCAGGGTAGTTATAGTGGGAGAGACTTGGCGAGTGATTCAGTTCGAAGATACCCTGATCCAGTTTCTCTAAGCCACCAACATCAGGTTCGTCTATGAACCTAGTATATGTAACCTTTTGATTGCCTTTATTTTGTACCTTCTATATATAACTAATACTGTAATGCCATTGTTTGATAATTGGTACAGCCTGAGATCCACGATCACTTAGAGCAGGTAGTTTAATTCTTTCCCTTCTGGTTTATTGTTGTCTTAGTGGTGTGAAATCCTAATGACCTCTTTGTTGCACTTTTCTATAGACATCACTACTGCGGCAACAACAAATACTAAAAGCTCAATCCCTGCAGTCTGGTTCGGATATAAGGTAAGTCATCTTCAGAAATGCTAAAGTGCTATCTAACTGTTTTTCCTTTTATTCTTTTCCATTGATTTGAACGACCATGTCTTTAGTCCTCCTTTGAAAATTGTTATCTCCAAAGCATCATTTATGCTGTGTACTGCTGCAAAATGTTCCCAATCGGTGTTGTTGCAGTGCTGATATATATATCTATTATACTTCTCAAGGCTTGTTATATGGAAATCTTTTTGCCCACAACTCCTGTCCACTGAATAAAGAATTGCATACATTTCTGGACAGACAAGCTGACTACTATGCAGTGCGGACTGCTTCGATTCATAACGGATCTGATCAATCGTATGGAGGAAGATACGATGCTGATCCTCGTAGCACATCTATACTCGGAAGCGCGCCATATGGTGCAGCCCACGCAGCTTCGTTGTTAGGGGGAGCTCCAAGGAGAAACGCTGATGACCTCATCTACACACATGGGGTGGGTTTGCCCCCCGGTCGGGATTACGTCACCGGAAAGGGTCTTCGTGGCCCCTCGCTCGAGCGTGACTACCAAAGTAGTGTTCTGTCGCGTGCACCGCATTCCAGCGTTGGACTCTCAATGGTTGATGACAGAAAGGATGATAGAAGCGCCTATCGACGAGAGCTCGAGATAAGAGAGCGGGAACGTGAAAGAGAAAGGGAACGAGAAAGAGAGCGCGACCGTGAAAGAGAACGTGAACGGGAAAGAGAAAGGGAACGGGAACGAGAAAGGGAAAGGGAAAGAGAACGGCTACGCGAACGGGAACGCCGGGATAGGGAGAGAGAACGGGATCGGAAGCTTGGAGCAGATCTGAAGAGAGAACGAACTCCACCACCTAGAGCATCTAGGGATCGTAGGGGTTCTTCTTCTGTAAGGGATGAGAAACCTTTGCGTCGAGTTTCGCCACATCGAGATGTTGCTGTGCATAGGTTGCCCTTCACGATTTCTTTCTTTTTCTCAGCTGTGGATTCAAGTAGGTTGCTGCTTCATCTACTGGTGCAGCTTTCTGAACTAACTGTTTTACTTTTTAATTCTCGTGAAGGCATCGTTCCCCTGTTAAGGAGAAAAAGAGAGATTATGTTTGCAAGGTAAAATTATCATGAGTCTTCGCGGATAGTATTAGCCTAGGCTTGGTCAATCACAAATTTGGTGCTGCAGGCATCTTCTTGGATTCCTCGTATTCTATTCATGTCCTTGAATCCCTTTTTGCTTCCACTCTTTTTTGAAGTTCTCCGTATATGACCTTGGGCTATTATTTCTTGTTGAACATTTGTGTTCAAAGAGGGACGTCTCTTGTTTGTCATCCTTTTTATTTCTAGCTCGCTTTGGCTTTCCTAATGGTGCTTCCGTAATATACATTTACTCCCATAGTTGGACAGTTGTGCCCACGTATTAAGCTTTTTTATCCTTTTTTCCCCTTATTGAAAATTTGATTTCATCTCCCTAGCTTTTAAGCTTTCCTAAGATGATGCTACCCTTAGGGTTTTTTACGTGATGTGTGCTACATTATCTTATCATTTTTGTTAGCCTTTTCATTTGTTTGTGTTAACTTTACATGAGTAACCTGTATGCAATTGGTTGCTACAACGAATTAGGTGGTCTTATTTATTAGGAATTAGCTAACCAAGGTATTTTCTTGAAATATGTATTAATTATAGTGGTCTTGACAGGTCTTCCCGTTTTGCTTGGTGGATGTTGAAAGAGATTACTTATCTTTGAGCAAGCGATATCCCAGGCTAGCAATAGCTCCGGACTTTTCCAAGGTTGGTTTGTTTGTTCTTTGGAAGTCATGTATATTGGAAGATTAGATGTCAGTACTTCAATAAAAGTGAGGATAGTTTCTTATTCTGTTAGCTTTTGTCCTTTATATCCTAATCAAATCGTCATGCCAAGAAGATCAGTTCATAAGAACTGCAAAATGATTAAATCTTTCGTCTGTAGTAATATAAGGCTCCATTTTTATTGTTGACAAGTCATTTTCTCAATAATCATTTGAATCACTAACCTTCAGCATTTCTTTCACTATGAAATTTATTCATTTCTAGGTTGTCTTGAACTGGCCAAAGGAAAGCTTATATATTTCACTGCATACTCCTGTGAGGTACACACACACACACACACACACACACACACACACACACATATATATATATTATTTGGGGATCTCTTTTTTCCTGTTTTTTGGTTGTATGATGTTTCCTAATGCAATTCGGTGTTTACTACCTATGGCTTGTAGCAAACCTTACAAATTACTACTTTTCTGTTTTGCATTTTCTTGACTGGAGCAGTTTTGAGCATGACATTGTTGAAGTAGATGAGAAAGCCGATGAAAACGGATTAGTTTCCTCTAGTAAATCTGCAACGCCCAATGGCGGCGATACTGTTTGGAATGCCAAGGTATAGAATTTAAGTAAATTATTTAGTGTAGGTATTTTATTCCATTATAAATTTAATTCATCCGGAAAAGATCAGTTGCTTAAATTGATCATCCCTTTTTTCATATGTTACAACAATAAAATATGAATAGCTCTATTTTTTTGTTCATCTGTTATGGAAGAAAACTAGGTAAAATAGTATGGAGCCCCTCTCAATTATAGGCCATTTTGAAAGACTTCCTAACGCTGTTTTTTCTGATTGTCGCACCCTAGTTCGATGTGTATACTGTTAACATTAGTTTCTCTGATAGCTATCAGCTATTGACTGCTAAACAGAACCTGCAATCCCATCAGCTGAGAGGCAACAAGAGCTGTTGCAATTAAGCAAGTAACAAAAACACTGCCAATGGAACTTCCAATATAACCAAGACATATAATTTGATTAAAAATGGGCAGGAAGTTTAAGGGTGTCAATTAATTAAAACTTTTGGATCTATTTCAAAATGGCTTATTATAGGCTTATAGCTGAGGGTGTCTTCATTCATTTTTACCAGAAACTATGCAGCATGTAATACAAGCTTCTCCTAGCAGGTAATCTTGATGAGTGGCATTAGCAGTGAAGCATTGGAAGACATATGCTCCGACAAGAGCACGGAGGGACGCATCATCCACTTCAACAATGTTCTCAAGTTTGCTGTTCTCAAGAAAGATCACTCTTTTATGGCAATTGGAGGGCCATGGAATGCTGCGATTGATGGCGGTAACCCCTTGATTGACAGTTCTTGCTTGATTCAAACAGCTTCTAGGTGTGTGTTGTATATATAGTATAATTTCATGTGTTGCATCAATTGTGCTTTTGTAAAGAATAGTTTCTTTTCAGAACTTATAATTAGTTATGTTCTTGCACAGATACGTCAAGGATCTGACGCAGCTTGATCTACACAGCTGCCAGCATTGGAATCGCTTCCTTGAGGTATATTTTGCTGCATCTTTTCATTAAAGAAAATGAGTTTTACCTTTATCATTTTTACAAATTACCTGTTACCACTGGCCCGACATATTTAAATGATAATGCTCACTCCTGAACTAGTACTCGTAGTTGTCTCGTCTTCTAATATGAGATTCATCAGTTAAATTCTTGCGCACACTTCCAATAATTTTGTTGTCAAATGTTGTTGAGGTAACTACGACTTCATTGCTGTAAACTTCTACTTCATTGACTACTTCTGAAATCATGATAAAGAAGAGAGAGTTTCCTTTTGTAACCCATGTCCTCTAAAGAACTAACCATAATATGTATTGAAAGCATGATTTGGTAACTCATAAGATAAGCCAAGTCTCATGCATTTTGGACTACCTTAGTTACAATCAATTTTTTCTTGAAAAGCTTGAACGCTAATTTCTTTAATTTATCAGTACAATTTTTTCCCCCATCAGTTTTGACTTGGGATTTAGACTTTCCAACTCAGTAATAGTGCTTCATCATGAGTGTATTCAGGTTATTTTGTTTGTCTTTTGCAGTTGTTGTTACCTTTCCATTAGAGTGCAACTCGAGCTGCTTTTTTTCTCATTCTACTTTGTCTGGTTATATAAGATTGTGATGTTATTTGCTGTCCTTCTGTATGTCATGCTTGTGAAGAGAATCACTGTTTTGTTGTAGCCACCTTAAAATGAAGTTTTTTTTTTTTTTCATTTTCAAAATGTAGCTGCATATTTATGAATTCGCATTTAGGGACGAGAGTTTTATTTTTAGTTTGTCTAACTGGTATTATATCCTGATTAATCGATTATTTTCTGGTATTATGTCCTGGTTAATCAATTCTATTTTGGCAGATACATTATAATCGAGTTGGCAAGGATGGACTCTTCAGCCATAGAGAAGTCACTGTGTTATTTCTACCTGATCTGTCGCAATCCATCCCCTCAATTGAACTATGGAGAAGCCAATGGCTTGCATTCAAGAAGGAGATGGAGGAGAGGGAACGAAAAGTTACCTTGAAGAATGAGAAAGTTTGTTTGTTTTAATTCATTTCTGAATTTTCTTATGATTAAATTACGGGCACCCCCCTTTAGATATTGCTATTTTCACTCTGCCTCTTTCTTTAAGTGTACCATTAGTATGTTTTTATCACTTTGCTTTGTAGATCAGTGGGTTAAACTGAAAGTTCAGAATTCTAGGTGGCCAATCTGAAAATAGTGAAAGTTAAATGTGCTTTTCCTACATTTTTAGCCTTAACTTGCTTTGCAGCTTCTGTTTCTAATACTCTTCTCCCTTCATCTCAGAAACCTGATCAGAAGAAGGAAACTGTCCAAGGTAATTCCCTGAATATAAGACTTTCCCGTTCATGTTGTACCTTTGGTTTTAATCTTGCTTCCCCTTTTAGTTGTTAAACTTTTTAGTTCATATCTTCAGGGGATCAAAGTCAGAAAAAAGCTGCCAAAGACGATTCCATTAAAAATGAAATATCTAACAAAGCTGCAAGCAAAGTTGATAAAGTTGATCAAAAAACAAACGAACAGAAAAAAGATGGCAATATTGGAGCTAAGAAAAATGTAACTGAGAATAAAGGAGAAAATCCTGCTTTAAATGAAAAACAGATCAAGAAGAAGGATGCAGAAGCTGTGGATGCTGAAGGCATAAATAATGAAACTTCAACTCCCAATGAGGCCCCTGTGGTACCAGCAGTCAAGGGTAAGAAGCCCATAAAGAAGAAAATCATTAAGAAGGTGGTTAAAGGAAGGGTAATTCGCAAGAAAGCAACTCCAGTTAGCGGAGAAGAGACTACTAATACCATAGGGGAAAATAAAGAGGATAAGACTGTTGAGACTAAGACTGAGGAGAAACCTGAAAAAGAATCAGTTACTCAAGATAACAAAGGCCAAGGTGAAACAAGAAAAGATGGAGTTAAGACACCTGGAAAGAAGAAAATCATTAGAAGGGTGGTTAAGAGAAAAGTTTCTGCCCCTAACAAAAGTGATGAAGCAAGCAAAGAAGGCATAATGAGTCAAGTTGGTCTAAAAGAAGAACTCAAGTCCCCGTCTGTTGAGAAAGAAACCTCTAGCGATAAGAAAATGAAAGAAGAAAAAGGAGGAAAGAAGGAAGGCCCTTCTAATGAAAGTAAATCTACTACGAATAAAGAAGGCACTAAGAGCAATCATGAATCTGGAAAAAAGGATTCTAAGGAAGATAACAAAGATGGGAAGAAGGAAAATACAAAGGATGAGAAAGAGAGTAAGAGCAAAGATACAAAGAATGAAAATAACAAAGATGGAAAGGATGAGAAAGAGAGTAAGAGCAAAGATGCAAAGAATGAGTCCTCCAAGCAAAAAATGAGGAAAGATGTTAAGGAAAAAGAGAAGGTAGAAGGACCCCCCAAGAACCCAGGATTTGTCGTGCGGACGAAACGGGGCAGGGGATCTAAAGTATGATTTCATTGAAGCTTTTAGCTTCTTATTTTTGTACAGTTGGGACTGTTTAATTGACTTGCTTGAGTTGATTCTTTGTCTGATTCTAGTTTATTTTGCAGATTCGCTCAATGGCACTTTCGCTTGTTGGGCTCCTTGATTATAATGAGAAAGACATTGAGGAGTCAACTTTTGAGGTTTGCTTTTTTTTTTTGCTTCTCCTAATAGGCAATTATATTGAAAAAGTGTTTGCGCCTTTTATTTTTTTTAAAAAAAAATAATTGAGATTGTAATTAGAGCCCTAGATAGAAAGAACTTTACCTGATTATAAATTTTTTGTTCATTTTGTTAGCTCTTGTAGTAGTTGTAGTAATATTTGGGGACATTTATTTATTCTGTTAAACTTTTGTAGCTTTCACTATTTGCTGAGACGTTTAATGAAATGCTTCAGTACCAAATGGGATGTCGGCTCTTGGCTTTTCTCGAGGTACATTTCAAATCTTGCTTTCTGTTAAATTCTTTATTATCTTTGATTGGTGCTCTCATATTTATATTTTCAGAGATTACGGAGAAGATATGTAATTAGAAGAAACCAACGTAAAAGACAGAGAGATGAAAAATCTGAGAAAGGTGATGAAAATGCCTCAGAAAAACGTGTGAAGACAAATGATGAGACTCCAACAGAAAATGACCCTACAAAATCCGAAAAGAAGGATGCATCAAACCAAAATGCTAATGAAGAGAATATGGCTCTAGATGCAAGTGGTACTGTCCCAGATGAGCCCAAAATAGAAAACAAAATTGAAGATGATGATGTAGAATATGAAGAAGAGGAGGAAGAAGAAGATCCAGAGGAAATTGTTGAGGAGGATCAGGAAATGGATGATGCTGCCGCTGCCCCAAATGATGCTGCAGATCAGGATGTAATTATTCTTTCTCCCATTCTCTGTTTTCAGGCTAACATGCATAATCCTCCTTTGGACTATTATGTTTTCCGCAATACCCCCTTGATAAGAGATCTTTAGAAAATCCCCTCAATTTTACAAGAGGTTAAGTTTAACGTTACGATAAATCGGTCGGGTTTTTCTGCATTTTATCCTTTCTGTTTTGTGTTATTCTAAAATATTGGAATTTCTAATGCTGCATGGTTTTAACAGTTTTCTATTATTTTCTAGAGAATTCTTCTTAGGGACTCTTGTTCTACTATTTAAGTAGGAATTTTTGCATTAGAAACTTGAAGTGCTGAACATTTTGATTTTTTTTTTCCCATTCTGCAGGATGCAAATGCAAACAAAACAAATAATGTGGAGGCTGGGCAAGAAAAAGCGACTGACGAAAATGATAAAATCAAAGAAATTGTGAATGAGCAAAGCTTGGATCAAACTGCAAAGGGTGATGAAAAATCTGGTACAAAAGGGGATGGTGCTCAAAAAGCAGCACGGATGGATGAAAAATCTGATGCTAAAGGGGATAAACAAACTGCATCAGAGAAGAAAGATATGGCAAAGGAGGATGTTGTTGATAAGGAACTATTGCAGGTAACTGTCTGCTCCATTTTTTTTTTGTTCTAAATCTTTATTCTGGAATTTATTCATGCAGAGTAGAGTTCCTTGAAGAAGCGTTGTCTGCTTTTTCTCATTGAACTCCCCTAACAGCTTCTTGCTGCGTAAGCAGAAGCTACAAAGTAAAGCTTGTGCTTTTGTTGCCTAACTACTCATTTCAGCATCTGTCAAAGCAAAAGCTTAGTCTTTTACCCAAGCATGTGCTTAGAGTAGAGAAGTTTCAAAAGCCAGCCGAAACTAGGCATTTAAGCACTTTGTTCATTATATATTTCTCTGCTTTATTTTTCTGATATGTTTACCTTTGATGTGGCTCTGGTATTCATCTTAGGCATTTAGGTACTTCGACCAAAATAGAGTGGGCTACATTACAGTAAGTAATTCTAATCGTTTACTTTATTGGAATCTTTCATGGCATATCTTTCAATAAGTAATACCGAATTTACTTATTGCAGGTAGAAGATTTGAGGTGCATCATTCATAATCTAGGAAAATTCCTTTCCCATAGGGATGTCAAGGTTAGTAGTAATACTATTTTATATACCAAATGAACATGCTAAACTGGGTTTTACTTCCTTTTTTTCACTCTACTCCCATGTTTTTTTATAAATAGGAAATGGTACAGAGTGCTCTATTTGAGAGCAATTCTGCAAGAGATAACCGCATATTCTACAAGAAGCTCGTGGGGCTAGCCGATATCTGATCTACCACATCCTAGAAAGATGATTCATAGTTCTATAGAGTCGTGCTTCTCCAGTGTACTGCTCTAGCACTCTTTTTAATTTATCCAGTGTAGTATAATAAAATTTTCTCCTAGTGAATTGATTTATAACTTTTGTGCATGTCGAATTTTAATGTTGATCGGTGGTTGACAATGAGCTGGTCTTGAAAAGCTAGTATTTAAGACCATTGCTAGGCGTTTAGTGCAAAACACTTATTGCTAGCCTACAAGGATAACTTGCGATGTGCCTTTTATTTTGTAGTGTAAAATGTCGCTTGTACTGTATGTCCATGATGAAGCACAAATACATTTTTAGTGGGAGTAAATTTCCGAGCTGGAAATTTTTAGCATGGGCGAGCTGATGAGATGGTGGTGACCATTTGTTAGAAGGAATAAGGTGCGAGTATTTGGAATTTGAAGATGATATCTGCTTAGAGTAAATTTCTTCCTTTTACGGGAGTAATTTTGTTTCCTTTCTAGTGAAATCTGATTTGCCGCTATTCCAGTGCGAGGATACCGACGCATTGGCTGCGCAACAAATTAGAGACGAACCAAGTTATTTCTCTTGCGGGAATTGAAGAACGTAGGGGAGATGCGGGAGGCAGATTCTTGTTCTTCTCGTTTCTCTTACCCACCCAGTTGGTGCAGGATACGTAAACAACACAATTAACGTTGGTTAAATTGTTGTATTGGGTTACCGTAACTTGTACTAAATAATTCTTCTTTTTAATTTCTGTGGGTCTTTGGGTAAACCGGGACAAAAGTATTATTCTTGGGTGGGATGTTTATGTCGTAGCGGTGACATTTAGATCTGGAAGATAATGAAGGCAATTTTAGCCGGGTCAATTACTGGGGTGGGATGTTTATGTCACACTGCTGACATTTAAGCCTGAAAGATAATGAAGGCGATTTTAGTCGGTTCAATTACGGGAGATGCATCAAACAATTAGGCTCCAAATTAAATATATATATAAGATTAATTAGGAGGTGCTATAAATCAATGATTCTCCTTCTGCGTTGTGGCAACCAATCCATGTGATGGGATGAGGCGAGTTGCCAATGAAGAGCTAAATGACCAAAGTAATTTTTGATCTTCTGAGCGTAATGAACTTTGGAGCTTCATCAGCGGCTTGTTTTGGCCTGGTTGGAGGGGTTTGTACTGGTACCGTGGAAAAGCAGAGGTGCGGCCAAAAATGCTCTTACCAACACAATTTTGTTTTTGAAAAAAAAAAAAAGGAAAAAGAAATTGAGAGTAAAACTACTCTTATCAAGTCACAGCTCATTTCTATTAATTCTTGAAGGAAATTGTGGAACATGCATACGAACGATATCACCTTGGGATATACTGCATCCAATCAAAGGGGTAGTGGGTTCAAAATTCATGTTTACAATCTAACAACCTCCACTTCTCATTTAATAGTGAACAAGAGTTGTACTACAACTGTACAAGTGCTCGCTAACTCAATAGAAGCAGAGCCCCACTGATCACGAACATCATCATCATCATCAAACGGACGGTGGAGATGTCCAGCTTACTGCCGTGATCGAAGTATCCGAATTCACCGGGATGGTCATAGAAGTCTCCCTCTTCATGGTGGTGCTCTTCGTCCCCGTGTACTCCGTCCCCATGTTCGTCGCCGTGTTCATTGTCATGATGGCCTTCCGGGCGCTCCGTAACGTCGTCGAAGTCTCCTTAACAGAATTAAACAATCTTTTCATGATTCAAACGCATGATACTTTTGCGTTGCAAATAGAACAATCTTATTCAAAACTTGAGAAAATCAAACCTCTATATTCTCGGTATCATGGCGACAACTAGAAAAATCATCCTGCGTCTTACAGTCAAAAAATTAAAGTTGAAAAATGATAGGCACCTCTTTTATCAGTGTGGCTACACCCTCTTTGGAGAGCATTCCGTGCGTCTTCCACCGATGCGCTGTTCTCGAACCTGAACTCACCATGCAGCGTGTTGTCGATGCATAGAAGCACGCGCATCGTCTCCTCGAAGCATGGCCCCTCGCAGTACTCGTCGGTCGCCTCCGGAGCGACCCCGATGATCCCTTCTGCTTTCAATCTGTACTGGTCCTCGCAGCTGCTGTATATCTTTTGGCCAGTAGAAGAGACACATGCATATGAAGAGAACTATAATTATATATGTTAGCTAGGACAAATTCATTTTTGAACAGTTATATTCGCTCAAATTAAATTTTCAAAGGTATATTATATATGTGCATGGGTGTGATTTCTCTTATCCCTAGGGGATAGTATATACAATAGGAAAAGCAAACTCAAAATTTTACATTTTGCTTTGTACAGTAAAATTAAGTGCAATATAAAGGAACAAGTAATGGGTGCAAAACATGGCAATGGCATTAATTATTGTTCTACATTCAATGACGTGCATGCATAATTTTCAATTATGCTATCATGTATGCATGTAGAAAAGTAAGCATGAGGGATCGATTATGCAAAATTCTCAATTATGTTACCATGCGTGCAATGTAGCTAGATTAGTTAAGAATATAAACGTAAGTAATATAATTATTTGAGAATTCACGTGCTATGATCATGCACTCACGTAGTTGTCGTCGAAGCACAGCATTTCTTTTCCCGCTTCTCCAGCCACTTGATCTGCATAAGTTCATATTATTCATGTAATGAGTATTAATTGACGTCGACAAATATGATGAAGATTTTATAGTAATACTCTCATCTTGGGATTAATGGATAGTATAATCAATAAAAACGAGTAACTACAGATTATGTACATCTTGTTTGGCGCGTGTAGTAAACTAATCATATTTCAGAAAAAGCAATAGCAAGAAATAATTAAGAGAAGTTGCAAAAACCTGCATTGGACCGAGAAGTGGACAAGCAAATTAGAGCTACATATATGTAGAAGCACCAAATTTTCAGAGAAAGAGACGAAGCCATTTTGACAAGGGCTTCTCACTTCAACACTTCACAGAGAGAGAGAGAGAGAGAGAGAGAGAGAAAGAGAGAGAGAGAGAGAGATGAAGAGGCCATGGTTTTCATGGGATTGCCTAGTTATATATGTATGCATGTACTCCAACATTATGATATCATGAAGTGCACGCAAACTAAACCAATTCATTCTTTTTATTAATTTCGATGTGTCCTACAAATTAATTATTTTCTATTGCTATTTGGTTAACTCATAAGCCTGTCATTAGTGACCTAACTGACCAGAATAGCCCAATAAATTAAAATATTTTGTTGTAACTAAGTGTATTTTTGGCCCCCTAAAATAGTAAAGGCTTATTAATTCATCAGTAGATATTTTTATATTAATTCATCATTAATTGGATGCATCAATAAATTTTTCAAGAAATTGAAGTTTCAAATTCAAATCCTACTTCTAGATATTTAGATGCTTAATTCTATTTATCTGAGTTCGCACAAGAGTTTCCTTCTCAAAAACAATGTCGAACACTCGAATTAATTTATAGAGTTTTCAAAATTGTTGTAAACCAAAATTAGGATCTTTTTTTGTTGTTTTACTTGTGTATATATTTGAATAAGCAATACTAAGTAAGCTCCTTAAGTAGTATAGTATTCTTCTGTTGTAATAAGACCTATTATTCTCAATTTTGTCACCAAAAATATTTTCAAACAAAGTATTATTTCCGTTATGCAGTAAAATCCCTATTTCTATCACAATTATCAATTATTAAGCGTACTTATTATTGCGATAATCAAAAGTTCGACATTAACGTGCTCTAAAAAAATTATTTTACATGACATGGTAGTCAACGGAAGGTCGTTGAACACTTTGACTACTACACACACTTTTTTTTTTTATATACAACCATTTGAATAAGAAATTACTCTTAATTCTTTCCTTGTACAATTCAATAGAACACGTAATCTCTAGCGCAAGCAACTTAAAAAAAAAAATATAAAAAGAACCAACTAATAGTGATATTAAAAATGGACCTAAGGTTCTCTATGGTTCGTACATTAAAAAGTACTAGTTGAACTAAATTATTTTAAAACAATTTTTATTTGTTAAGGAACATATGTTAGTACACAAATGTCTAGAAGCAGTTTATTCTTGGGCCGTTTAATGGCCGGGCCCAATATACTGCATAGGCTCGAAATAAGCCCAAGAAAAATCCAATACCAGCCCATTATAGCTGAGCCCATTATAGTGGCCTTCTAGGGCCTTCCAGAGAAAGTTATGATCTACAAAGGCCCTAGAAGGCCAGATAAAGTTGTTTTTTTTTTAATAAAAAAATATTGTGTGAAAAAGTACTCGGTTCTTTTCCATTGAAATCTAATCAATCGTCGGATACTACACCAAAATTCGAAACAGAAACTTTAAAATAAAACTTAAGATGTTTTGAGAATCAAAAGTTTATTTCAGTTTCTGTTGTAACAAAAGTTTTTGAAAGTTTAGTCAATCAAACAATCAATTTCTAAAATTTTCTAAGCTAGGTAAATACGCACCATCTACCATATTAGGCATCAGTTAATGAGAAAGGTCACTATCAATCCACCAATAAAAAATATGCAAAACATTAAATGATGAGACAAATTCCTAAAGTGGGAGTTATGAAGCCTTGTGTAGGTTTGATTATTGGGTACTTGTGAAGAAACAAAGTCTTTGAGACAAGTGAAAGTTTGTTGATCGTTGTGCACCAAACTCTGCATCCTCCCCCTTCAATAAAAACTACCAAAAACTAACTTTAGGTTCGCCAATGTGGAATTAGTGGAAACACTCCACCCACCTCCTTATGAGCTCATATATTACTACCAAAAATTGGTAAATCTCAGGTGTTAATGCCAAATTAAATGATAAATTATGTGGCTAATTACTGTTGGTGAAACCATAGTAACAGCAACCAATTAATGCATGGTTTTTTTTTTTTTTTTCTTTTTCTTTTAACACAAATGGTTGACATTATACAAAATAGTTCCTATACACAAGCAATGTTGAATAGGACTTTTAACCTAGCTACCAAGGATCTATGTAGGGTGAATTGCTATTTGATGAAGTATTATTGAATATATTATCAAAAGAAATACCATATTTAATTCCTTCCAATAGTTCTTCTCTATAGCAACTGTCTTTTAGCATAAGTGGCAAAAGACTTGAGGGTAAATATCTAAAGTCTCAAGTTTATATTCTAGGTACTTCACATTTTCAGCTAAGTTCATTAATATATATAAATATATATATATCATTAAATTGAGATCTTTCTCTTTAATTTTTTTTTTCTTTGCAGCAGATAAAAAGAAGCTAATTTGGAGCTTTTGCTTTTAGATATTACAATCTCATTTCTCTTTCTCACAACAGCAGAAGTTCTGAACTTCCATATTTTTTATATAAAAACCAATAATATTGTTGCTACTGAACGTAGAAGTATAAGTAGGACCAAACAAGCATAATTATTACGACTTACGAAAAATTTGAAACTATGATCCCTACATAATTAAAAGATTTAATGAGGACCGACTTTGATACCATGCAAGAAAAAATAATGAGAAATGAGAAATGACCTAGAAATAGTCATAGTTTTATCTGCTTGAAAGCGATAGCTAGGTTTCTTGGTGCAAATTAAGAATCATGGGCAAGTGTGTGTAGGTTGGATAATAGTTCCCTTCCTATGTTAATAGTGCATGTAATAGGGTTGCTTATATATATATACATACAACCTAAGATGGAGGTGAAATAGTGCTCATTTTTGCTCTTGTTGAAGAAGCTATTCCTTCTTCAATTTTTTTTTTTTTCATATGGCTTCTCTCACTCTAAAGCATTTATTCTTTGCAGCTGCTCTACTTTGCATTGCTTGTTCCCGTTGTAGAGGTAATTTAACTTCCTCTCCTCTTGTAAATTAAGTCACTCTTCCCCATATCTTTCTTCTCTTTCTTATCTTATTTCTTATCATTTTTTCTTTTTGTTGGTGTTTGAGATAACAAAAAGTTTTATCTAAATCTCTCTCTTCATTTTATGATGCAGCACAAGATGCAGTTCAGATTGTAGCCAGCGCAGCTCTTTGCTTTGACAATCGTACAGTAAGAACATCTTTACTTTTATACGATAATCATTAAAAACTGTAATAGTAAGTGCTGTTTGAATAGAACTATTCAAAAAAAATATAATTCGCAAATATTTTTCTTCATTAAAATCCTTTCAAATAAGAAAAGCAAAAGTTTGAATCGCATCTTCTGCTTCGCCAAACACTCAACTACTATTTGTAAGAATAGAAAAACTGTTTCTTTTTTTTTTTTTTAACTTTAGGAAAAGAATTAAATTTGTCGATTCAGCGATTTGGCTCGTGGAATCAGTAAATACCGTCTGATGAAGGGGCGGCGGTCCTCGCCGATTTGGCTCACCGAGTCGGCGAGAATAGCACACCTCTTTACTTTACACTTGCATAAAACTTGTAGGTGATCAATGGGTGCCTCCAATCAATGGGAATAAACTTGAATGGAACTGCAAATGCAACTAATGCCAATACTAGTAACCACACTACTGGTGCTCCTCCTGCTCCCACTGGGCTAATCCCTTTCAAGAAAAACATTACGGCGTCTACTTCGACATCTAATGCGACCGCGGGATTATGCAATGGGCCATGCTTTGGGCAAATGATGCTGATCATGAACTGCGTAAACGGGATTATGGCCAATTTTCAAGGGTACAACCCAGGGCTCATGCAAGGAGTTATGGCCATATTTCAAATGTCATGTGGTGTTGGTAGTGGGAATAACAGCAGTGGTGGCTCTCAATCGGATGGCGGCAGTGGAGGTGAGTTTTCAATTCTCTTGTTGAAATTTAGAATTTAGAAACTTGTTTGGAATGTAATAGAATTAGATTGAATCAGATAAGACGAGAGAGAAGGAGCAAACATAAGATTACGTAGAATTTTAGATTGAAATCTCATTTTTATCCTTGCCTCTCTAGCGGGTAGGGATGTTAACTAGTTGGATTCGGTTTGAGTTTTCAAAAACTCGAGCTCAAATCCGATATCAAACATGAAATCTGAACCGGAATCTGAGCTTGGCGGGTTTTAAAAATCTATATCCAAAATTGAACCCGACCAAAATTCCAAAAACTTGAATCTGAACCTGAAAATTCAAACCTGAAATAATTATTTTTTTACCAAATTTCACAATATATTATGTGAAATCTAATTTTTCAAAATATAAATTCAAACATCACATCAAGTAATCATATATATTAATATAATATAAATTATATTTGGGTTCGGTCTGATACCGACAAAATTCATATCCAAATTCGAACCCGTCAGTTTTTCCTTTTCCTATATCAGATAAACACGTGCCATTTAGATTCGAAGTTAGATGAACTTGTAGGTATCGGCCCACAATTGACATACGTACTAGTGGGATCTAATAGTCCTATTCTGAAAACCAAACTGAATCAAACCAAATAAATGTAGTTGGTTCTGTTAAATTGGTTTTCGTTCCGGTTCCATATGGATATATATTTGTGGAATTTCGATTTTTGGTATTGGTTCGCTTTGGTCATCTCTACCAACCGAACCAAGTTAGTGTTGATGCTTCTATTTTTAACTACTTGGGCTCTTTATCCCGTAACCAATAAATTGATCCATATGATTAAGCCGAACCAATTACACCCGTATACCGGTTCGACCGAACTGGTTACGCAGGCTAGGGTTTGCTCAAGCACACTCCTAGTTTCCAAACTAGTGCAATAACTGCAGGTTCAGCTCAGCTTCCCGAATAACTTCTCTTTGTTAACATAATTAGCAGGTTCACTTGCTGCGGCTCATGCCGGAAACATGACGATTGCACCGAACAATGGGAACGAACTCATTATTCCTAAACTCATTACATCATGGATACCAATATTTTTGGCTACTCTTTGGCTACAATGGAGCAAGTAATGAATGAAGCACATTGATGAAGAAGAATGTAAGAAGCCAATTCCTTCTATAGCAATTTGGAGGTATCAGAAACCCTTCATGCCTCCAAAGATGAGAGAGAGTGTGTACAATAAGAAAAGATGGTGAGGATGAACTTTGATTGCTGTAAAATTACATTCTTCTTGCTTCATTTATTACATGTACAACATCATGTTTCAAGAGATGTAAAACTTTTCACACTTGTACTACTATTCGATTGACGGCGTGGTGTGTTTTAATTACTATGTTTTTTGTTTCTCTTTGCGCAATTACAAATGAATCTTACATGAAACAATGATATTTATGAGGCCAAGGGTGATATTCAATCACTAAATTACATGAATTATTGTTAAGATTTGCTCATCAAGTTGAGCTTGTGTCCTACCTCAAAAATAAAAATAAAAGGTAAACTTCAAATACCACCCCGGTGATTTCGCACTTTCTCACTTTAATACTATGTGGTTTAAAGTGTATCAATTTAGTACCTTGTGGTTTTTTTTTCTTTTTTTTTTTTGTCAGCTCCTTCATTAACATAACATTTCGTTAAATTATATACAAAAAACTATAGATACTCTATCTAGGTTTATCAAATATTTAATTTAGTATATTTTAGTTTTAACTAAATTGATGCACTTTAAACCACAAGGTATTGAAATAAAAAAATACGAAATCACATGTGTGGTATTTGAAGTTTCTCCAAAAATTAATTACTTCTCACTATGGGGCTAGGTTCGTTGAGTTCGGCGCACCAACCAAGTCGAAAATAATATAAGCATAGAGATCTTATATCCAAACTAGATTTGCACACACATTTTGACTAAGCTCATCAGGTGGATTTGGCTTGGCCCATATACCCAAAGTAAAAGGCATCTGAACTATGATCTAGCCCATGAGGCCCGGTTGGAGCGACAGAAGTATTATTTGAGCAAAATTGAACCGCAGTTGACGTAAAGACTTTCGCAGATTGAAACTTTCATTTATACTGGCACTCTAGAACTTTTTTGTCATAGCAAAAGCCCCGACTTTTTATTTAGCTAGTACTTGAAATAATTTTGTATTATAAAAGTCTGTTCATAAGTCATGTGAAATTTGCAATAAGTGGCTGAATGATACAATATATGATTTCTTTCTTAAAAAATTTGGCCCGCTAAATTAGAGATTGTATAATATATACTACGAACAATAGATAAAAATGATAATAGAAGTACTTTTCCTAAAAATATCCTCTTATAGGACTTCTTTTTATAGTGCCTCACAACTTGATCGGCGCGCATTATTATCGGCTTTCTTAAACAAAGCGTTATTTCATAAACTTTAAGAAATAATTTGAGCTTAACTTAAGATACTCTTTTACTCTTTTGTCAAAGCAATCAAAAGGTTATATTTCTAAAATTTAAACTAACATTCAGATCTCCTTTCAAATTAATACTCAAAACTGGTCTCGAAAAGCCAATACAAGCATCAAATCTCACTCTTAATACACGTGATCTGATCCCTTCCGTCCACATGGGCGAATACTTTACGACCCTCAGATCTCGCGCGTGGGACATTTTTCTCCCTCCTCTTACGTGTGTGTGTGTGTGTGTGTGTGTGTGTGTATATATGTTTGATTTATCACAAGATATAGTGCCGTTGAATAAAGTGTTACTTAAATAGCATATTTTAAAAAATATATTAAATTAAAATTCTCTAATAGATATTTCTTGTAGTTGAAGCTCGGAATGGCAACAACAACATTAGATGAAGCGTACGTTTGGAAAAGAAAAAAATTTAGAACTTCAGCTATAATGAAAAATAGAAATAAAATTAAATCGAAAAGAAAATTGCTTCAATTTGATATTTTTAATATTGCTATAATTTTTAAAGAATATTAAAATAATGTTCATTCTAATAGCTCGGGTAGTATAATATTCTATCAAACAACATTACGCATTTACATCTGCTTAATCTAATAATCTAAATTTTTTATTTTCATTGCCAAACAAAAACTCTTTTAAGTTTGGTAATCTTACTAGCGATGAGCTCATTTGTGTGAAAAGGGTTTAAGCCCTGGTCAAGCCCCATGTGAGATCTGACCCATCCGCACGTGCCATCCAGCCCCAACACCCAGTGAATCTTAGCTGCAACCACCACCTTTAACACCATATTTAATTAATTCTCTTAATTATCCCATTAAACCTGTGATTAGTAAATATTTAAATCCCAACACTACTATTCCTATTCTTGGTTAGTGTCACGTGCCTTCAATCATCACCCATCACATCCCTCCTTCCATCACATGACCCAACCTCGACCATTGCCCTCTGTTCCCTGGAACACTAGCAGTGCCCGAATTGACTAAAACACCCCTAAATCACATCCTAAATGTGCTTACCTTGAAGGGCATATTTGGGATCTAAGAGGAAGGAGAGTTTGAGTTTGGCCAAATTTTAAAGTTGACAATTTTAAGAGAATTAGCTCTATTTTTAATGCCCACTCAATCCATAATCTCTCTATATATATCTTAGGAGATATATAAATAATAACTGTTGAACTAACTAATAACTTCTAAAAAATTTTCACTTTTAATATTTTCAAAAAATAATATTAGTTAATATTTTGCCAAATATATTTTAACTATATTTATAGTGTGAGTTAGGTTATATATATAGTGCTTGTAAAAGTACAAAGCACTTTGTGCTTGTAAGTTTTTTATCGTAAGATCTACCATTTTGATTATTTCTATCAGTTAGATCATATTATTCAATTAATATCAACTCAATTCTAAAAGATCATTACCATTCTAACCATATATCTATTAATTAGAAAAAACGAAACTCTACGGATATTAATGATTTGATACTTTTAAATAATACAGGAGTTTAATTCTTATCTTTTGTTTTCGTAATAAATAAAGTTAAATCCCTAATGGCAGTTTGGTAATATTACCTTAGTTTGGGTCCTTTTTTTGTAGAGCCGTAATAGTTGAATTGATGTGATTTGTGTGCTCTCCCCCTTATACGAAGCTGTGCATTATTCTACTTTTCCTTCGCCAAAAGATAAAACAAAAATCCATTATTAGTTATGATAAACTGGATTTGTCAGAATTATTTAATACCATATTTTATCATTGACTCAATAAAATATGATAAAAGTTATAATATTATATTCGAATTATTAAAATTAGGTAATAAAATAATTTTGTGGGGGTGGTGAGAATATGTTGCTTTACATGTCCGCATCAACATGATAATGCCACCCCTCGTTGTTCACACCTCACTAGGTGACAATGCATTAAGAATGTTAGTAGTAATTAAGTAATTAGTATATTAGAGTTATAGCTTTGCATTTTATATTCTTTTTCTTTCTCTACAAGTTACATACGAACCAAACCAATGTTACCTGTAAAGATGTGCTTCTTATCTGGAGATTATCAGTGTGGCTTATGGGCTTGGTGAAAAGATGAAATCGCTCTTATAATCTTTATTTATGTCACTGCTACTATCTACGAGTGAGATACTAAAACTTCATACTAGAATCAGAAAACTATCAGAATACGATTGGATCATTAATTCGAAGAAACATCACTGTGTATGAGAATCATGCATGTGAGAATCACGTATCTTATTATTCTTACTTCTAAATTTGAGTTTCATTATTTGACTCTTGAAATCGTAATTTATCTTTATATACAATATTAATTTAAAACTTTGATGTCTAAATATGTTTTATTTTTTAAGAAATTAATCTCTAGTTAACAATAGGAATACATGGAGACATGTCTATGCCACTATTCCTCGTGATTGACTCCTCACTATGAGAAAAACACATAAAATACTCCTACAGTACGTACCACTACATTGTTCACCCCCACGTCTCTTAATCAAATAACAAATCAAGTAAAAAACAGATATGAAAACAATAAAATATTAGTGATTTGCTTAAAAAATGCAATTTACACTATAATCCCTGCAATTAAACAATAGATATATATCTATATATGTATACAGGATATGAAAGAGAAAATTTTGCATTTAAATTGCTCGAAGTTGAGTTATTACTATGAACAGCTCTTAAAAATTAGAACTTGCTAGCATGCTATCTTTTTCTCAAAAAAAAAAAGAAAAAAAAAAAAGAACTTGCATTTAGATCTTAAGAAATAACACATATTTGCTTGCGTGCTTGCCGAAATACATAATAAGCTATCTTTATGTTCTTTGAAAAAAAAACTTATGGCAGCATGCATATATCCCCATTCAAAAAATTTTACATAATGAATGTAACTATTGTACTTGATTAAGGACTTAATGATTGATATTTGAGATCTAAAGTTTGAAATTAGTTGTTTTATATTTATAACTAAGTCTATTACTTAAAAATAAATGTAGCAGCTTGCTATATTTTCCCTAAAAAAGCAAGATCTTGCATAAAACTAGATGAATTTAAGGCAAAATTGTAGCATTCCCAAACAACCATCATTAATTTCATAATAAAAAGTTTTATAGCAGAAACTTGCACCCAAAATATAATATTTGAGGGCCTACTTATGTATATAAATGAACCCTGTTATTCCCAACTTTTGACTATCTGTATATGTGATATGCATATTTTGAGGGTATTTGCAAATTAAAATCTCTTTTGGTTATAAATATTTATACAAAGAATTCAAATTTGTTGGAATGCGCCTTATAATAATAATAATAATTATTATTATTATTATTATTATTATTATTAATCTAATAAATTAGTACTGTATTGGCTGGGTGACACCTGGAAATTCGTGCGGCCCATGACGGTAGGACACGTGGGCCGCACGTCGCCCTTACCCTCTCCCCGCATCGGCTAGCGTGCAGGGAAAAGAAAGAAAGTGGCTCTCACGTCATGATGACAGCTTTATGAAGCGTCCACGTGGCGTACTCTCATTGGGTGTGACGTGTCCTTGGTGTTCTTCCCCATATGGGCTTTGCGGGGCCCGCACGGCCGCACCCCCCCCCCCCCCCCCCCCCCCCCCCNAAATTTATTTATGCAGTTAATTTAAGAACATTTTTTTTAGATTATTTTCAGTTTTTTTTTTTTTTAAAAAAAGAGTAATTAGATTTTTTTTTTTTCTTAGGCACGTTCATAAGGAAAAATAAATTGAAGGGGCAGATTTTAGCAATATTGATTTTATGGTTTTTCAGACTACAGAAATAATTCACAAAAAATTTAATAAGAACCAAATTAGGTTCTCAAATTTGTTTTGCAAAATATAATGTTTTACCGAACAGTTATGACACGAAACAACAACCGTTTGTTTTAAATTATGCACCAAACTGGTTTATCAAGAAATTTAACACAAAAAGGTGTTTGATTTTTAAGAGGCAGCTTCTCCGATAACCCCAGAACAACAAGCTCTTAATTAATCTCTTTATTAATTTGCTAATGATGTATTAACTTGTAAGTAGGTTTGGCTCTTTGCAAACACAGTTCAGATACCAAAAGGTGTGAAAGAATACAGTGGAGATTGACCCAGAAGAAGAGCAGTAGTCCTCGCTTTGAATTTTATGCCCATATACTGCACGAATTTGTCCAGCGCTAGCACATGATGCAGGAAATGAAATTATACATAAATAAATCTTTTATTCTATAATAAGATGACAACATCCAAAGAGTGCTCCGAAGGTTAGTCACGTGTTGAGCACATGTTTACTGTTCATTTGGATTGAATTATATCTTAATAGGAAGTTCAAAAACACGGCGTTTCTATTCCATATAAAGACGCTGCTCGCCTAAATGATTGACTGAGAGGCACTGCAGTGTCTGTGTTTTGGGTCTATTTTTTCAGCCAATCACAGTTTCTTCTTTTTTTTAATAAATAATTGTATATTCCGTAGGATTCACTTGTTTTTGTGAACGTGGAAAATTGAATTCGTGACTTCGAAAAAACTGTTTACATCAACACGTATTTCAACGGTGATATCGTAAAATCGCTCAAACTCTCGTTCATAATTATACATGACTCGAATTTCCGACTTCGGTGGTGTAGCGGACGAAGTCGAATTTGTGAAACTCATAAATTTTCCGCGTCTACGTAATTTTTAAGAATCTTATGTAGTAATTAATTATGGCACGCATTAGGAGCTCGAATTTTCTTTTTTAAATACACAAAAGTGAATTGAAACCAACCGCCTCTTTATTAGAGTACATCGAGGATGACTACGAAAGGAAATGCTTTATGAAAGGAAAAGGAAAGAGGGGAGAGCTACAGCTTGGCCTCGCTCTACCGGATCAATGGGCTGTAAAAGGGATGGGATTGATGTCGACGCGGAAATCAAAGCAGGGGCTCCCACACCATTTTTAGGGGCGAACCGGGAACGCCACCTCACGTACACAAAGACCACGTGTGTACGTGTACCTCTTGTACTGTGGCTTTTACTCTGCATGAAACTCAACCGCTTGCAGCTTTAGCACTTCTGCGGTAGTGACAACAAATTGTGAATCATGTAAAAAAGAAAAAAAAATTTATCCATACACATTTGGCTTCTAAGATTTCCTAACAGTGTCGTTGTTATCATCGTATGCTGAATTTCACTTTCTATTTTCCATCGTATTAGTAGGCTAAGATGACGTTCTCGCAGCTAATAAGATACCACAAGATCATAAATTAATTATGTTAGGATAAGATTTTAGTACTTCTTCAACACTCTAATCAATTATTCAAACAGAACTTTAACAGAAACTCCAGCAAGTCCAAACATGTTCTCATCAAATGTAGACGTTCCGATTATTTATCAGAAAGAGATTCGAGGTAACTAAATCTTTTACATACCAAGTAGACATTCACAAGATCAGAGTCCATATATAGATCTCCAATTGAACTGTACAAACACAGGAAGAAGCAAAGGCTAGAAATTATAGCAAGAGCAGAGCAACAGAAACTTAACTAAGAAAATAACAGTGAATAGTGGCGATACGACTAGTTAACAGCACAGTAACAACAATGAAGCACATATTGTGGAGCCAAAATTTCCCCTTCCATAACTTGTTACCCTTTTCCCCTGTACAAACGCGGACAACCAATTCAAACCTTCCCGCCCTTTTTTTCACGTTCCTGTCAGCCCAGACCAATCACATATTTGCCACAACGTTAACAGCTCAGCGCCTCATACTTAACCGGAATCGCCCTATTGAACCCCGCCTGCGACAGCAGGCTCCCCACCACCGCCATGTCCCGACAGAACACCCCCTGGTACACCGGCGCCGTCGCGGCGACCGCAGCTGCGCCCGAACTCTTCTCCTCTTGCAGTGCGACTTTCGATGCGGCCGCCACAGCTGCAATGGCGACTGCTTGCTGGGCAGCCGCTGCGGCTGCTGCGGCCGCAGTTTCTTTGGCACGCTGCTTCTCGGCCGCCTCCTCATTCATAACCATCGCCATGATGCTGGCGTAACCCTTTTGAAGCATGCGGCACAGGATCAGCGCCGACATCCGCGCCTGGTCGCGGACGGCGTCCAGGTCGCGGTGCTCGTCCGCTAAGTGGATGCGGTCGACGAACGCGACGGCCTTCTCGGGCTTGTGCTTGAGCGCCAGCAGGAGGTGCGCCCGCTCCAGCTCCGAGCGGGTGCACCCGCGCGGCACCCCGAGCAACTGATAGTAGTCGACGCGATTCCCCCCATCCCCGGACGCCACGTGGCGCCGGAGCTCCTGGATCCGCGCGCAGAGGGCGCGGAGCCCCGCGGGGACGTCGCGGTAGCTGACGTCCCGGTGGGCCCGGCGCCACGTGGGCACCCTGCGGTCGCGGAGCATGGCGTCGTAGAGGAGCTTGAGGTGGTCGAGGTCGCGGAGCGCGTCGGGGAGGGCGCCGAGGGACTCGAGGAGCGCGGCGCGCGCGCGCAGCGCCGGGACGGAGGCCGGGTCGAGGGCGAGCGCGCGGTTCAGGTCCGCCGCCGCGTCCGCGGGGCGCCCCGCGGCGCGGAAGGCGGCGGCGCGGCCGACGAGGCACGACGCGGCGAAGGCGCAGGGGAGGCCGTCGCCGGCTCCCGCGGCGGCGGCGGCCGAGGACCCGCGGCGGCCGTCGAGGATCTTCGCGAAGTGGCGCACGGCCTCGGCGGGGAGGCCGGCGTCGAGGGCGGCGCAGGCGGCGGCCCGGCGGCGGAGGAGGAGCTTGATGTGCGCCAGCAGGTGGGACGCCGACTCCGACTCCGGAGGCGGCGGCGGCGGGGAGGATGCGGCGGCGGAGGCGAAGCTGTCGTCGGAGACCAGCAGACGCTCTCGCGGCGGAAGGCGGCGGAGGCGAGGCGGCGGCCCGTCTGGAGCAGCACCATGGCGTCCTCCATCAGGCCCAAATTGTAGCAGGCCTGGCCCAATACCAAGTACCTACACGGGCCCCCCCATCCCACAACAATTATTAATTATTATTAGAAATTATTAAAAAAGACAAACCAAACCGGGTCGAACACCGCGGCCGGTTCGAGCGCGCAAAAGCGGAACGGATGAATCGCAAGGACAGGCTCGCGGTGTGCTACGGACAAAAGGATCTGATAAGATGTGACGTACTGCCACAACCGAAAAGACCAAATTGCCCTCTCGTTTGAGGGGCACGGATTAGGGGCATATCGGTCATTTCCCTTCGGGCGCTTTGGTTTCGTGGGTCGGGGAAATCCAGGACGAGGATTGCATTGCGTTGGATTCGTTCGTCACACATGAACTGTCCTCCGTGACTCAATCTAAGCTCCGTTGATATTATTATTATTATCATTATTATTATTATTATTATTATTATTATTATTCCAACTCCCAAAAAATTACCAAAAATAAATTAATTAATAGCCTTTGTACAAATAAACTCCATGCTGGTTGGTTTCAATACAAGAAGATGTAATTAATTCACTAAAATTATTAACAGTTCTACTTCTCAAATTGTTACTAAAAAACAAAAAAAATTTATTTTACGGATAAAATTTATGGATTGTCCGTCCAGTGTACCATTCAGATATTGAGAGATTTTTCTCCCGTACAAGTTTTTTTTACGTGTGTTGAAGTTTTACCCCGTGCCCTGTAAGAAAATGTGATTTTTATTGCTGAGCTGTTTTTTTTAAAAAAAAGCCTTAGTTCAAGTATAGGGAAATAAGAAGAAGCATTTTAAGAAAAAAGATAAAATGGCTATTTTAAGGAAAATCTATATTTTGTTTTTCTCGCGATGAGTCGTAGATTGCAATAAATAAAGCAGTTGGGGGACCAAGGAGAGTTAAAAGTGAAACATTTGAGGGAGTAAATTGCAAATAATACCTCCACAGGCCTTCTCTGTGGTCGTTCCTAGAAAACCCGGCGAGGACGCGGCGCTTGAGGTCGGAGACGGAGAAGCACCGGAAGGAGCCTCCGCCGCCGCCGCCGCCGAGGTCGGATCTCTCGCGCTCGGGGGAGAGGAGCTTCGCGCGCGACGACTGCTCGCCGGAGGAGCCGCCGCCGCCGCCTCCGAGGGACCCGCCGGAGGAGTCGTCGTCTCCGGCGCCGGCGCCGCCCCGGTAGCTGGGCATGTACTCCTCGAGCATCTCCGCCACGTCGCGGTAGCGGCGGAGAGCGAGGAGCGAGCGCGCCCGGAGCTCCAGCGCGGCCTCGAGACGCGGCGCCACCGCGAGCGCCGCGTCCAGAAGCCCCACCGCTGCCGCCACGTCCGACGCGTCCCGCCGCGCGATCAGCGCTCGCGCCTCGCGCAAGTACCTGTCCACGATCTTAAATCCCCCAACCCCAACAAAAGAGAAAGGGAAAAAAAGAAAATTTCACGTTTTGACACTTGTTTATATCTTAAACTGAGTGGAAATGGCGCTATAGAGATCACAGAGCAAAGAACAGAGGAGGTTTGAATGTGACTAAGAGGAGAACAATGGAGAGTACTTTACACGTAAATATGTCTTCGAAACACAGTGGAAATGGCGGCAATAGAGAGCATAAAACAACAAGAGACAAAGCTTGAAGCTTTCAACGTGATCAACGTGAGAACAGTGAAGTTCCTTGGAATAAAAATGAGATTTTTATTTGCTAATCGCATAACTGAAGAGAGAAATGGACTGGAGAAGTGAATAGAAACGTGGGGAAGGAGTTTTTTGGTTTGTATAGATAGAAATAGTAGCACAGTGTAGACACCAAAACAAAGAAGAGGCTATTGAGGAAACTAAAAACCATAAGAAATCAGAAGCAAAGAAACATCCGCTCGTGTTCACCGAAGTACAAATCGAAACAGGGAATCCCAAACTAGAGGCTCCAAAGCCCCCTAGTCCAATGGCGAAGAGAGGAAACAGAGGAGGAGAGAGAAGAGAAGATACCCACCTTCTTGTTGCTGAGCCACCAATGCTTCTTCTCCGCGGCCAGAGAAGGGGAGGTCGACATTGTTCCCTACGCATCACCTTCCTCTTCCCCACGCGAAAACACGAAACCCCAATACAATACCAAACCTAGAAGGAGGAGGAGGAGGAGGAGGAGAAGAAGAAGCAGAGGAGGAAATAATATATACACAAAAAAAAAAAAAATTAGAAAAGAAAAGAAAGCCAAAAACTGGGTCGAGGAAAACAAAAGAAAAGAACCCAAATCCCCTCTCTCTGTCTCTCTACTCTAGAGAGTGGTGAGGTGTGTAGAGAGGGGCCTTAATAAGGAGGTGTGAGGAGGAATCGAGGACCCCCTCCCTTCCCCAGAATCAGAGGGAGAAGAGAAAAGGGGAGGGGGAAGGGGTGCAAAATGCCAGCTTTGACCCCCCCACAGCTTTCCCTTTCAGAGAAAGCTTCGATCCTTCAACTTCCTCGCTGGCAAAAGATGCCCCTCCAACCCCCGACCTCATCACCCAAATTATTGTTCGAAAGATAAAGATCGTATTTTTATCCCCCACCATCCTCAAAATTATTCCCAAAAATACGAAAATTTTACGAGAACGAGACAATGGATGAAGAGCAAGCACCACTGTTTAGCAGTTAACTAAGCTTCGGTGGTAAAAAGCGCTTATTCTCACCGCAGGAAAACCTTTTTAACCCTCTTCACGGGTTCCAAACTGCCCCAGAGACTCAGAACAGAGTAATAAGAGAGAGAGAGAGAGGGGAAAAGGATAATAGAGTAGAGAGAGAGAGAGATAGGAAGAGGAGTCGGGTGAAAAAAGATGGATAGCCTCTTATTAAATACGCTCGCGCGAATTTACGAAACTACCCTGATAAGGCCTTTACATTGCGTAGATTTCAGGTTAAAAAAATGCTCGGAGGACCCTCAACTCTACAGGGTTTTTCAATAGCCCCATCGCCTTTATTATATGTTTGGATTTACACTGTCTTAGCTTCAACTTTTTTGAATTGAATTGTTTTAATTATATTAATTAAGAGTTTTATCAATTTCAGTGACTTTATTAAGTGTTATTGAGTGTTAATTATTTCAGTTGAATAATTAAAATTAATTAATATTTAATTTATCCGGCTCAAATTATTGAATTGCAAAAAAAAAAAAAAAAAAAATTTGCATTTTCACTTTAAAGAGCATCGAAGGGTAAGTTGGTAAATTCACTTGGGGGCGTATTTATGGAAGAGACGTGGGGGAGGGGAGCTTAAGCCACAAGAATCCTCTGCATCTCTCACCACTTTTTCCTTAAAAAAAAAAAAAAAACTAAAAAAAAAGGGGCTTAATTATTCCCCACTTTACCCCCACCTTTTAATGGGGCACATGTTAAATGTTAAACCGCGACCGTGGGGCCCACCTGCGTAGTGATCTGCGCAATCGGACGGTCTTGATTGGCAGGAAAGGTTGTTCGCTGTGCGGTGCGTAGCA
Source organism: Ananas comosus (assembly GCF_001540865.1). Lineage (NCBI taxonomy): Eukaryota > Viridiplantae > Streptophyta > Magnoliopsida > Poales > Bromeliaceae > Ananas > Ananas comosus. The sequence goes on along the minus strand of NC_033624.1, from coordinate 889,245 downwards.
GCGGATCACGGAACAGCCCCCCCGCGAATTTAAGAAGGGCCCCTGTTCGCTTAACTGCCCACAACAGCGCCTCAAAAACCGTGTATTTTAATAACTTTTTTAATTTTGGGAGGGGTGTGGTGGGGCCCGCATCGTCATGGCATGCCCGCCACGTCATTAATGGGGGACACGTGGAGGACAGCTGGTGGAGGGATGTGGGGCCCGGAGGCGTCCATGGTGGATCCAGGTAAGCCTAAGGCCTAAGGCCTAAGGGCTTAGTCTTATAATTATAGGGGCACGGGCCTAATAATACGGGGGATAAAACTTAATAAAAGGCCAAATTAACAGTTTTTTCTTTTTAATCCTCATAAAAATAAATTAGCATTTTTTTTTCTTTTCTTTTAATAAAAATATATGGAGAAGTCTCCAGAGGCCGTGCGGAATTAATTATATTTTTTTGATTCAGACCCTTTTTTGATTTTGTTTCTTTTAGTTTGTATTCTTTTAAGCGTTAATTGATTAATTTGCTTAAAAAGTCAGAGGTTTAGGTGAATAAAAAGGTTGTTAACGCATAATAATCCCATTCACTGAATCATTTGATGGTTACATTTGATGGCTACACTCACGTACTATATTACAAAATAGGTGTTTATTTTTGTGAAATTGTACTTTTTTTTACATATCTACATGAGCATTTCTCTGTGTATGTATTTGTATATGAATTTGTGTTAGTTAAGAGGTGTTAATATTTTAGATGCATTATAAAGTTTGAAGATTTGCTTTCAATATATATATAAGTATATATATAATTCAATGACTTTGTGACGTCAATTATGCATAACTGTTGTGTTTCGGCCAGTTACATTTCAAGAAAACTCTTGTATTTTTGTTGAGTGATTATTATGCTTTTAAATAATTATTATCTCAAGGGATCGATTTACTATCGATACACGATTTTTAAACATATGAATGTTGATCGGCAAGAGATTAGACGCGAAAGAATCTAGAACTCGAAAATTCATGTATGCTAACCAAGGAGCTTGGAGATGATGGTTGTTACCTGTGTAAAAATTAAGTTCATAATCCAGTACTTAACCATATTTAGGTGTATAAGTTGATATTTATTTTGAATTAAGAAGAGGCATCTTAGTACAGTAGTTGTGGCGGTTGATGCAACTAATAGTATCATTATTTTGCCACCTGTATGTTTCTATCTATATGCGTATGCAATTAAATGAGCTCATTTAATCTTTAGTCAACCTCGAGCTCCTTAAAATTAACTTTATAAGAAGAACATTGCGTAGAGAGCTAGCTACATCTATGATTTTTATTATTGTAACCCTTTATCAAATGAATTTTGCTGATTTTTTTTTTGAGAAAATTGAGAATATATAATTAATTTTACTGTGTGCATGTGTTCCTACTTGAATATGTATGTTCAAATTGAAAAGCTATTGTGTATTCATACAATTTTTTTTCATTCTTAATAAACAATTTTTCCCCTCTCATTTTAGGAATTAGGCTGCAATACATCACACACTAGTGCGAACAAAAATAACTTATCCTGTAATTAAGCTTTAAATATTTAAAAATTCAATCAAGTTATAATATTCACTGTGTCATTGAAAATTCAAATATTATCTTACTTGCTGACCACGTTTAGATAACTTCCATTTCAATGCAACTTTGATTATATATATATATATATATATATATATATATATATTGCGGCTAGAATGCTTATGGAAGCACGGAGGGCTCCGTGCTTCCACTTTATTTTCGATGTTCGGACTTTCGAATCGACGATTGGCTCCGTTAGACGTGATCTAGAGTATTTGAAGTATCAAGAAAATAAATTTTGCGATTTTTCGATATCATTTGCCTAGTGATCGAAGTGGCTCAAAATCAACTGCTGAAAATAAAAATCTTACAAAATATGAAGATATGATATTAAGTATTTAGATCAAAGTTATTTATCTTGTTTTATATAGTATAAAGAATATATATATTTGAACCTCTTTTACACGTCCAATCACGTTGAAGGTGCTGTTCATTTTCCTTATTATTTAATACATATTTTTAATATGTTACCTTTTTAGCATTTAAACTGGGGTATTAAAATAAGGGTATTAAAATAAGCTTCTGACCAAGTTGGATCTGGTCACCCACTTCAAACCCAAGAATGGGCAACAGGAATCCTAAGCTGGTTTCTAACTTGAAGTGTCAATTCAAGCAGTGCATGTATAGTCAAACTTTTCCTTTTCTGATCTCTCAACGCTAGCTGGGTTGCCTCAATCCAAACAAAGAGAACAATTTTAGTACTAGTGATCAGCAATTAGTGCTTAATTATCACTCAACTGCTGCATTAATTTATATGTACACCCTTATTTTCAAATTTTTTAACTTTAAGCAAAAGCTATAATAATTTCGTATAATCCCTTTATTACGTTATCTCGAATTGATAGAGTAGTTCAAAAGATTAAAAGAAAAAAAAAAGAAAAGTTGGATTATATATACTTTTGGTTCTCAAGCTATGAAGCACGTGGTATTTTGGTCTTCAAATTTAAATTTATTATAATTTTTAGTTTGAACATTCTGAATTATAAAAGTAAAGTCTCGTAATTCAATTTTATTACTTGACTAAATATTGATATATTTTGATGCAAAAGTCCCGTAACATCAAAATTATTATCACACCAGCAGTGGTAGCATTTTTATATTACTTGGATATCAACAATTCATTTAATACGTAGCCAATTAAAATGAATTGTGAGATTTAATTGTAATAATTTAAAAAATTATAGCCGTAAATTACTATAAATTAAAATTTGATAATCAAGGCGTCAAGCGCTTCATACTTGGAGGACCCCCGAAAAAACAAAAAAGAAAAACTCATCTATGAAGTAAAGCTTCTCATGATTTGAAATCCATCCAAACCACACTACATTATGTGCACTCTCGAAAACTTCTGGCATACGAGCTAGCATGCATGTATAAAATATGTTTGCTTGGTTTGTACATGCGGTCGTCCTAGGGCCAGGGTGTGCCAGCACATCAGCATCATCTGGGAGCCACCTAAGGCATAGCCAAATAAGCTAAAGCATTTATCAACTTAGAAAAAAAAAAAAAAAGAAAAATCGCAAGCTTTGTCATAGCTAGCTTTTATCTAGCTAGCAATACAACAGTAGTCTCTTCCCCAACAATTTGATGGTCTGCCACATGAAATGTTTTGGCGGGCAAAAAAAATTAAAAAAAGAAAAGAAAAAAAAAGGTCACCTACTAGTGAGATATTGGTTGTATTGATACGAGGACACTTGCCGATCTCTTTGCGTTGTGTTCATGCATGGGTCACCTTCGTAGTACCATTGTTTGTTTGTTCGGAGATGGATAGATACATATATAGCCCATCCATGCATATAAGGAGGGGGACCGATATTTGGATGAACGCTTGTTGTGACTAATTGCATATATCATGTCTTTGAGCTTCATGGCGGAGCATGCAGTTTCTGATGCGGTACATCACAATTTAAGAAGTGTCCGGGAGTTTGCTCCAGAGCTTCTAATTTTATTGGTGCCAGCAGCCTGTATTTGTCCCATTCCAATCGCGACTCTGAAAGTTGGTGCAGGTCGGATGAAACTTTTGTAAGTAATAGCGTTGTTTGAGGTGAGCTTTTCTGAAGAGTTTTAGTGGCATTTGAAGTCCGAGAACAAGTTTGATTTTGATGTTCTGCTTGCTTCAATTATAAGGTTGTGCTCTGCAGGCGGGTTAATTTTTATCTTAACGAGAATTTAGATGTTCTATACCTCAATTTTGTTTTCAAAATCTTACACGTTACTTTTTCTTAAAAACATAAAAAGGTGCAAAGTGATAGCATGTTACAGTTTTAGAGAGCTAAGTACAATTAAAACAATTATAAAATTTACTTCATTTGGTGGGGTGAGGAAATTCCTACGAGCTCGAATCGTACGCTTGAATTTATTTTGTTGCTAAACATCTGAGGGGCATTAACTGTTCCACAACAAGAGAGAAATGGATATATAAGAAACCACAAAAACATGATATTTATTGTTACTGTCAAAGAGTTTTACAGCTTATGCTTCACTCGCACGGAAACAGCAAATGAGAAGTTACAACTAATTAATTATTAACATATAGGCTTTTAATTTATTGTGCCGCGGTACTTTTGTTGCAGTATTAAATGCGACTCATTTTTTTTATCTCTTTTTTTTTAAAATTAATGCGACTCTTTTTTTTCATGTGAAAGATTAGTTGCAACAGACAACAACAATAAATACGAGTTTGGTGAAACTCATTAAATCATAAGATTAGGATTCTCGTGAGTGTTTGTTACATTAAACTTGGTATGAACCATTGCACATACATGCAACTTTTTACATGGATAAATATGATACATAATTGTTGCAAACTCATAAACTATTTACCACTTGCTTGTATTTCCAAAAGAATTGAAACCCATTAAACTTTTAGGATACCACGCAAAAATAGGCATTAATTGGTACGGAGACTGCCATCATTAATAATTGTATTTGCCATTTAAGCAGAGGCACCATTTGTTTTGGGTCCAAAAATAAAACAAGCTCAACCTGGAAAAATTTAGGGTCCTCAAGCCACCACATATCAAGCTGGCCTAATTGAAGGCAAGCTAGGGATTTTTCTGGGGATCTCTCTCTCTCTCTCTCTCTCTCTCTCTCTCTCTCTCGCGCGCGCGCGCGATTGATTGATTGATTGAGCTCTCGTGCAACTCTTGATCCTCAACTTATGCATAGTAGCAATCACTTATATAAACATCTGATCAAGTGGCAAAGAATTTGGTGGTTGGTATCCGAGGTTCCAAGTTCGAATCCTAATTAACTCACATTTCTTGCTAAATTTATTTTTAAATAAAACAAACGAACCGGATAGTGTGCTATCTATCTCTCAAAAAAAAAAAGAAGAAACATCTGATCATACTATATACAGATTGATACTTAATCGATAAGGTACTTTCTCGAGTATGAATCACATATAGCATCGAAATCATATTCTCATGCTTATTAACTCTCGTCTAAATATGCGCATTCTGAAACCAAACCAACACGCCCATTTCTGTTCAAAGCAATACTTGAACCGAGTCATCTCCGAGCTAGCCCTGAGACGGTCGAGCTTGGTACGTACCAAGTTAATTACAAACCAATTCTACAGGAGTGGCTGCAATTATATAGTTTCGACAAATATGCATGTACCTGTTTAGTCAAAAAGGACAACAAATGTACAATTCCATGGACTCTAAAATGAATGGGGGACCTGTTGAAATTAGAGCAAATTTAAGCACACGGACCATATATTAAAAATGTTGGGCCCATGCATCCCCACTAACGTCAAAAAAAAAACCACTCTCTCAGAGGATATATAGGAGAGCCACAAGGAAACAGAAAGGTGGCAGTAATAATGGGGCGTCCTCTCTGCGAGAAAAAGGGAATCTCTTTTAGGCCATTAACAGTTTTTTCCCCTTCCCCCCGGAGGGTGTCGTCTCCTTGGCTCTATCGATCTCCTGCACGTGCCGTGCGCGTGCGCGTGGGCGTGGGAGGTACCGGGCAAGGGTTTCTTAGCGCATGTTCGACTCTGCTTCTGCTTTCGCTTTTAGCTTCACATATGCATATTCAATCGACCGATCGATCGATCTCAATACAGCGTCCGGTAAATAAGAAAAACTAAAACCTTCACTAGGTTGGAGAGTTGAAAACTTAAACAAGCTGTGCACACTATTTGATGAAAGGATAAACAAGTAATGCTTTTAGGAAAAACATTATATTATTGAATCCATGATTGATTTTTTTTTTTTTTTTTTTTTTTTTTTTGGGGTTTCCGATAGAAACAAAAAAACTTAACAACTTTCGGAACCAAACATCAACTATGCTCGCTAGAGGTTACTACTACTAAAAACAATAATAAAAGCAAGATCAGACGAACTCTTACAATCAACAAAAACCAAAGATTACTGATGAGGCATTATTACTCCAGTATATTATTTCTCTTAATAATGCCGTTGAAGTAATAAAATTTTCAAACAACCTTAGGCCTTATAGGATGCCGCTTATACGTACTGTGCATCAACTATGTAAGCACCTGTCTTCTGTTTTCGATCCCATCTCTACTTTTGGTCAGCATCATGAGAGATGCTGGGGTGGTTCATGGCGGATGTGGCGAGCCGGGTCCACAAGATAACTTAGGAAGGTGAAAGCAGGGTTTGGGACCTAAGCTATAGCTACAGCTGAGGACCTGACACGGGCCCAGGGTGTGGGGTTTTGGTTAGAGCTGGAAAGAGAAGCAGTGGTGGTGCTTTTCAAAGCCTCTTCCTCACATCACTTAGTTTTACGCATCATCATAATATGCTTCCCCCTTTTATCTCCATCCCTAATTTGTAGCCACCAATCATTCATGCCTATTATTAATAACAAGCCCGACAAAGATCCAATTTACGTCTCGTTCGGTTTTCAAATCAACAGTCAAGTAGATTTGCTTTTGAATAATTCCCACCCATGTAGCTTCGACAACATCATAATATATAATGTATAGTTAGTAAATAAATTCGCATCTACCGACCGTTTCTAAAGCAAGTGACAAAAGACTTGATGGTTGGTATCCGAGATCTTAAGTTCGAATCCTAATTGATTCACATTTTCAGCTAAGTTTATTTCTTAATGAAATAAACGAAGCAGGTAGCATGCTACCTATCTCTAAAAAAATAAATAAATAAATAAATAAATAAATTCGCACCTACTTGAAAATATTCTATTACTATATATATATATATATATATATATATATATATATATATAGCAGGATTGCTACTCCTGAGCTGTTTTCGATGATGAAATTTTCGAATCGATGATCGGCTCCGTTAAATTTGATCTAGTGTATTTGAAGTTTCTAGAAATAGTTTTTACGATTTTTCGATATTATTTATCTAGTGATCGAAAGAGTTCAAAATCAATAATTTTTAATAGTTGATATTTGCCGTTTTCAAGTTTAACGGTGTTGAAGTATTCAAATCAGATGAAATTTTGATAGAAAATTCTTTATACTATCTACAACAAGATCAATATTTCTGATAACAAATTTTAGTACTATATCACTACTTTTTATAGAATTTTTATTTTCAGTCGTTAAAAATTATTGATTTTGAATCCTTTCAATTGCTAGAAAAATGATATCGAAAAATCGCAAAAATTATTTTCTAGAAACTTCAAATACGCCAGATCAAGTCTAACAGAGCTAATTGTCGATTCAAAAATTTCATCATCGAAAATGGCTCAGGAGCACGGAGGTCTACGGAGACCTCCGTGCTCCTGAGAGCACAGCAATCCTACTCTATATATATATATATATATATACCCCCAAAAAAAGGATATCTTGTTAAGTTTTTTTTTTGGATCAAATAAAAAATATTTTGTTAAGTAACAAAACATTCCTTAATAAAATTGCAGTAAATTTGTAGTGCGAAATATCATTAAGTTCTAAAAGAGAGAGATATTTAAATCAAATAGATAAAGTTTAGACCGAAAAATTAGAAATTTTCACCTAGTAATTGTTATACTTTTATAACTTCGTGTACCCTTTGATCAGCTTCACTCTCAGGAGAACACTATATATTACTCTTAAACACAGCAAAACACAAGTTTTGTTGTGGGAAGAAATTGAAATAATTTTGTAATAAAAAATGCAAAGCTTTCGACATGTTTCCTCCTGCAACAGAAAGTTTTTGGAAGATCTTCTTTTTTTTTTCCCCCCCCTAAAATAAGAAAAGAATATCTGTTAAGAAATTTAATAGACTGGGCCGCATAATGTAGCCCAACCCAATTGCTGGGAATTGTATGAAATGTGCATGTAGCAGGCAAAGCCCAAATCCTATTACCTGGGATATATTTGACCCAGTTTTAAACATAATTTAATTTTTTGGAATTATAAGCCAATTCTTTAGCATAAATGTTCCTGAATAGGAGCAAATAAGAATATTGATTTGTGGAACTCTAGAATTGTAACTCCAATTTTAGGAGATAAATTTTTTAGTTTTCCGGAGAGAAAAATTTCAAAGTTAAACTTCAACTATAGCCCTATGATTTCAGTTTCTTTTTTGTATGCTTAGCGTCGAAAAACAAAAGTGTCTATGCAGATTAATGAGAGTGTTGCTCAGGCCAGAGAACATATATGCACTTCAAACTTTGGTACTCATAAAATTGATCTTCACAAAACTAATAACAAAAGAAGCTTACCTGTTAATAAGCATATCCAAAGGAAACCCATGTTTTTGTGCAAATTTTAGGCAGGTTAACATAGGAGGACATTAATGAAAAGATGGGGCCAAAGGGCACAAGAAGCAACAAGTAATACTACCATATCAAATTAGAACTTCAATTAATACCCAGGACTGTGATAACAGAGGCACTCCATTTTCAGATGTTATTACTAATTATATACATATCAATCGTCGCCGTTGCATTCACATCTGAACTTACAAAGTGATAACCATCATCAACCTCCTCAATCTTTTATAGCTAGCTAAGCCTGGGAAAAGAAAATGACGAACGCATTAGTTTCGTATCATAAAACTAGACATGCCAAACTAATACTACAATCCGATAGAAGAAAATGAACTAGGTTTTAGCAGGATGGCCGGTTACCCTATTCTCGCCACTGGATGTAAATGTAGGCTTTCGGGGAGGGAGCTGATGATGCGGTGTTCGCTGCAAAGACCATCGATTGAAATTTCAAATTTTCATTATCTTCAACAGGAGATAGTTAAACAGTTTTGTGCGGCAGTTTCCTGCATGCCGCTCAATTTGAATATCATACATACTACTCACGAGTTTCAAATATGCGGTTTTCTTAAATAAAGGTTCTTCCTCTAGGGAATTTTTAACATTTACGACGGAATTGGACCATATGATACCTTCAACTTGGGCTTCAAGTATTCGATGGCATTCCTTGTGTTGTTATTTGCTCCTTGCTACGGAAACATAGATAACAAAGGAGTCGATATAAGATGAAATAAAAGCATGCATGATTACAGGATTCAAGCCTGAGCTACATTTTGTATTATCTCAATGGGGAATTTTTCATTACCTTGCCAAGAACCCAGTCAGCGGAATCAAAATAGGCACGCTCATGGTCCTGCAAAAACAAGATAGACACTCTTCATCGTTGATGGATTAGTGACACATCACTCTGAATTGAGCTGTTCTGAGCACTAACAGTATTCTCAATAAAACTTTTCACATCATTTTCAGTACAGCAGAAGTATTAGTTTCAAATTAGAACTTCTGCTTTGAGCCTCAAAAACTGATTTAAACTTTCTGTCATAGCAAAAGCTTCAAACTACTAGTTATCCGAACACATGGTTTACACAAGCTTTTACTTTTTGGAGTATAGAAGCAAATCCATTTACTATTATAAACCCCTTGCTACTTTGAAAGGAAAATAAGACGACTTACAAATGGCTGGCCAACTAACCATACCTTCGAGATTAAGGGCTTTTTAGGTGCAATTCCACCATACTTCTTCTCCATTGACGCCTGCAATTTTATGTACATATAAAAATCCACATGTAAGAGCAAGTATAAACTTATATCCATACCAAAAAATAGAATGCTTGGTGTCCACAAAGAAAAGCTGCAAAAATCATATGGTGTGGCCAATATTTAGCGTTCGCCAAACTCTCCAACGCATTAATTTAACATCATATCAGCCATTGAGCTATGCAGGGGTTCACAAAGATTTGTACCTTATCATGTATTTATGGAACATAAGAAGTCCCTATCTGTAATTTAATAAGATACCAGAAGAGTCGCGCAAGAAAACACTAGAATCTGTGATTATTCAGTAATTGCAACCCTTTTAGCAATGATATGACAAGGATAGCAGCGGGTGGCCTTTACATTTCTCTACCACATTGACCCAATAAGTAGTTTTTGGTTACGAAAAGGATATAGCACCTAACATGGGGATGATCTAGTTAAGAACCTATGGTTCCTAAAGCTTTGAAAATTTAATTAGTCAAAAATCTCAAGCATGGATAATCCTACACTCTTAGCTGTACAAGAGGGACCTTGTTGAGGTTTCAAGAATTAATTAGACGGTCTTTTTCATCCAACAAATTTGAGAGGATGGTCCAATAGTATTCCTGGATCCGGCCATTTTTGATTTATATTGTGTTTTAACAAGTCGTTTCTGACTCTTTGCAAGCATAATTAACTTCTTCTAATGCCCAAAGATCCAAATATATTAAGTTGCCCAGGGAACAAACAGGGTTGAATATATTAGAATAAGTGTGACATCAATCAAGTGCATAATTTAAATGCACCACATGGTACTATCCTTGATTAGGAAGCATCAACCAATTATGAGTATGAGACATGCATAAACAGAGAATACTGCACTTAAACAATTCCACCTAATACTAATTTGGAGGAAACCCGAGTGAGTATTTGGGTTGTTTAAATTTTCTCTACCTTTTAAGCAATTTGTTATACAGTTTATTTGTAACAAAGAGAGAGTATTTTTGATTGTATATCCTCGTGAAGCTTGAAAATTTTCATATATAATCTTATGGTTGATTGAGAATGGGGAGGATCAACTAGAGGATAATGCTATATATTTTTGTGACTATCATTGCATTCTCCGGTAAAGATTAGCATTAGAACCTACAATTAGTCCACATATCAGCAATTTATCATTTTTTACTTCTTCTTCTTCTTCTTTTTTGCAAAAAAGTTTCTCATTTTTCTCTGGAGGAAAATCTCCCAACAGAGTTAATCAATTCAAATTAAAAAAAAAATCACCTATGTACAGGTTCCAAGTTCAGATAATTCAGTTTTCAAAGAAAAAAAAAAAGAAGAAGAAAGAAAGAAGAGAAAGGGCCAGTTCACTAGTTTCCTAATTTGGTGTATAATGCAGTTATTGTCCCTCATTTTGCTAAGCTCACTGATTTTAAACTTACAATAAATAAATTAACATGAACTCGCATTCTACAGCACACATTATTTTACACTATATTATATATGGACAATAAACAGAGGAATTTTAGTAATAGATTAACTTGTCCAACCCTCCAAATACCAAAACTACGCGAAAGTGCAGTAAGATTCATCTCACAGGAAATTCTCATGAAAACTTTGACAAAGATTTGATCTCTTTAACAGAGTGCCCCTGAGAAACTGATAAAACTACAATAAGTTGTTCCTCCGAAAATTTAATATATTTTTTGTTTGTTAAAAAAATTTTTAAAAAAAAGAAGAGGATTAATATTACAACTTACCTCTTCTCTTTGTGGAGCTTTGTTCTCTTCATTGCAGCCTGCCATCTCCAATCCTCCACTCTCTCTGCACAAGACCCAAAGCAAAAACACAGCAAGGGAATTTAACAAAGAGCTAACATGATCATGAATTTAAAATTTTTAGTTAGAAAATATGAAGGACATATGAGAGAGAGAGAGAGAGAGAGAGAGAGAGGAATTTTGTGGTGAGTAACAAGGCTAATTAAATTGAGAGAACCTTGGAACTAGAAAGAGAGTGGTAGAGGGAGGAGGAGAGATGTGGAGGGAAAGAGAGAGGAGAGGCAACATATATAATATAGAGAGCTATGTGGGGATGGGGGGAAGAGGAGAGAGAAGAAGCATGAAGAGGTGGAGAGAGAGAGAGAGAGAGAGGGGGAAGTGGTGGGTTGGGTTGGGTTGGGTTGAGTGTGGTGTGATAAAATGAGAATATAATTACCAGAGAGAGAGAGAGAGAGAGAGAGAGAGAGAGGGGGAGAGGGGAAAAAGAAATGGGAAGTTAAAAGTGTGCGAGTTGGTTTGGTTTGGTTTTGGTTTTGGTTTTGGTTCTGGTTGGCTCATGTGAAAAGCGCCCCCACATTCAGCTCGCACGTGCGAAAGTTTTTATAATTCGGTAGCCGACACTCTTTACCTCCGTACGTGGGGGGGAATATTATTTTTTACCACCTCAGCCGTAGCTTGCACAGTTGATTAATTTTCTATTTTGTCTCCTCTTTAATTTTAATTAAAATTTATTTTTATCAAAAAAAATATATATTTGGAGAAATATTCTGGTTTTGAATTTTATGGATCACTAACGAATTTTATACCACCTTAATTTGTTAAAACTATTTAAAAATAATTCAAAAGGTAAATGGTAGATCACTGAGCGGTCCACGGCGAATCTAGTGGGCCAGGTCTAGAGAATAAGTTCTCCACCTCTCTCCTACATCTCTCCAACATCCGCATTCTTTTTTTTTTTGTCTTTATTGGTTTATTTATTTATTTATTTATTTATTTATTTGCCTTGTATTCTGCTTCTTTGGTCGATCCCCTTATCCCCCAATTCCCCTTGCTTGAAGCTTTTCCTTTTCCCTTTTTTTTTTTTTTCTTTTTTGGTGTGGGGGGGGGGAGGTGTACCATTGCGTATTCAAAGTTCAAAGTTCTTCTCTATCCTCTTCTTGCGTGTAAGATCATTTTAATTATATTTACTATTCCTCTTTGGATGGTTAGGAATTGTGTGGTTAAAGGTACGATCTTGGGCAATCCATGTCGCAAGGAAAATGACCTTATTAGATAATGGCTACGAAAGGTTGTGTGTGAATGGATCACAATAAGTCCCATCTAATCTACTTGGATATGGATATTATCCCCAAAATAAAAGAAAGAAAGCCTTTTTCTAGTGCCTAATTATTTTGATTCTTTTTTTTTTTTTAACAATTTCTGTGTGCTCGGAAAAATATCTTTTAAAATATTCAGCAGCACCAAATCATCTATGTCTCTAACCAATTTAATTTGTCTACAAAATTTATCCATCTCGTCATGATTATTATTTTTTAAAAATATTATATTTTCTCTTAAAAGAGGAATTTTTCCGACTGTTTGATGACTCGATCTTATGCACAAGTATATATTGTTTAAATAGAATTACACACTTGTTTTCATCAAAATTTTGATAGTGGAGACCGGTGAAATCACAGATTTATTACATTTGGTCAGATTCAAATAAACGAATTCGATGTATAAATAGTATTCTATTAATGTTATTACTTTCACATTGTACATAAATTTTTGTAGAATGGAAAATGTAAAGACATGGTCAAACACTCAATCACGGGAAAGCATGGTGAGTCATTCTTCAGAGAAATAATGCATGCACATCCATTCCTTAAAAGATTCGTCCTCTTAATAGAAGCTTCTTTGAATAGCTTCTCTCTTATTAGAAGGGGAGTATATATATATATATATATAATAATAATAATAATAATTTGCAACAAGATATTGCACCTTACCAGATTTTCAAAGTGGGTCAGTGCCATCTCTCTCTCTCGCCTCATCAACCCAATTTCGTGCCGAATTTGGCTTTTGCTTGGAGTTAGCTTGCTTGCGGTGATGCGACGGATACGGAGTGATTCTTTTCCATTTCTAGGATTCTGGGGTCGTCGCTTTTGGCGAGGCTCATTCATTTTTTGTGGGAGAAGGTCGGTAAAAATGCCTACCTCCGTGTTGGACTCGATTTTATGCTCGCAAATTGATCTGCCGTTCGTTCCATCTCTAATTTTAATATTTAAGAATTTTAAATAAGATAATTTTGTTTTTGAATTAAGAAATTATGATTTAGTAATCTGATCTGGTGGGCATTAGGAATATATAGAGATTTTATTATCAAGTGGATAGGAACTTTGGCTTTACGGGTAGAATTATTGGTTCCTTATGCCAACCTTTCTTAGAGAGAAGAGGAGCTCTCTTACTTTTCTTTGACTCAATGCCTGCTCTACTCTTCCAGGCAAACAACATAAAAGATGCCTTGCTCTTGGCCGAATGTAAAGTTCAAACTAAAGTAGGCTGTCGGATGAAGTAAAAATTATTATTTTTTCTTTTTTTACTGTTTGTTTGTATAGTGGTGGAATTGGGGTACCTTCAAATTTGCTGTTTGTTTGATAGAAAGCGAATGATATAAAAACCAAAGGTGTGAGATGATCATTCTCTTTTTTTTAATCCGTGATTGACTTTGGCCTCGAATGGTCCAAAGCTATTTACGTTATTTCAAAGAATTTGAGTTTCAATTGAAAGTGGAGTTACGATAAGTTTTTTTTTTGAGAGATACGTAGCATGCTACTCATTTCATTTATTTTATTTAGAAGTAAACTTAGCTGAAAATATGAATCAACTAGGATTTGAACTTGGGACCACGGATACCAATCACCAAACTCTTTGCCACTTGCGCTAGAGACGGTTGGTGGAGTTACGATAAGTTAAAAAGCGAAAGTGAGAATTTAAGACCAAAAATCACTTCACTCCTCTCTAAGCTTTACAAACTGTGAAAGCAGAGGTTCGAAATTGGAAATTTGTATTTTGTTGTAACCAAAAACAATAGGTGCGGTAAACTTATTAGTATGTTCTAAACAACTTTTCAGAAAATGGTATTTTTATAAATGCTCCAACAAGGCCAAATAGGTTCTAAGATATCTGCTATGAAGACCCACCACAAAGCTAATCAGGGGGTTGTAGAATTGCTATAACACTCTTATTTTGCTACTAGTTGCAAATTTTGTGTCCCATTCAGATCAGATTCTAAGGCTAAACTGCACCACAAAACATTGAAAAATAATCACATTATCATACAAATCCCAGAATTATCTTACATTGTTCTATTGAAAACTCATCTAGCATATTAGACATTAATTTATCTCACGAAATATGTCTCAATCTTAGGCCCACATAAACCAATACAAGTCCCTTCTTTATGTTCAGCAACAACAACAACAACAACAATAAAATGAACCCTTAAGACAACTATATGAGGAGAGAAAAAAAAAAAAGAAGAAAAAGAACAGAGATAACTACAGCAGATAACTCACATTCTACTCTTCCTAACTGGGCCCATTTCTTTAGCTCTAGCCCTCAACTCATTCTTCTTTATCTTCCCCGTTGCCGTCTTTGGCAGCTGCCCGAAGACTAGCGATTTCGGAACCCAGTATGCCGGCATCTTCTCCCGACAAAACTTCATAATCTCCTCTGCCAATGCCTTCTCATTGGACCGATCCACACCGTCTTTTAAAGCCACAAACGCACAAGGAGACTCCCCCCACCGTTCGTCGGCCCGGGCCACCACCGACGCCTCGAGCACCGCAGGGTGCCAGTACAACACGTTCTCCACCTCCACGCTACTGATGTTCTCCCCGCCTGAGATGATGATATCCTTCGACCGGTCCTTGACCTCTATGTAATTGTCCTTGTGCTTCACGCCGAGGTCTCCCGAGTGGTACCTGTTGAATACAATTAAGTTAAAATGTTGTTATCAAGGAACTTCAATTTGCAGTAAAAGGCAGTTGCTTGCTTCTTCATATGGGTATCAAAGTAGATCTTGAGTTCAAATCTCAAAATACCCTTTCTTCATATAGTTAAGAAAATCAACCTTCAGGCATTAAATTCAGTACTCCGCCTCTTAGAACTTTTAAATGGTCATGAGCCCAATGTGAGTAAAGTATAATGTTTTAAGATTTTTTATCTTTTCCTACAAATACCCGAACTTGGTGATTTGACCATGCATAACTGCCATTTATGGATGCTGAAATTATTCTTTATTTGAGCATGCACACAAATGCCAGCTTCGCGGATGTGCAACCTCACATGACTTCAATGTTGAATATGCAAAGCAATCCTATTTCGAAACACCATTATTTGACATTTTAAAAGTTTTAAGAGAGAACAGCTGTTTCTGGGTACCATCCATTTGCAAAGGCTTCTTCATTGGCCTCAGGGTTCTTCAAATAGCCTTTCATGACCAAATTGCCCCTCATGACAATCTCGCCAAGCGTGGTGCCATCTGCAGGGACGGGGGTCATTGTTTTCGGGTCAACGATCTCCAAACCTTCCAAGCCAACGTAACGAACACCTGTTGAACAGTAATCATTAAAAGTACCATTCTGTAGCAACTTAAGCTTTTATTAAAAGAGAAAGTACTGGAGTAGGTGATCCTAATTTGAATCCCATAAGAAACCCCCATTCATCCATTTTAACTCATTTCTGGCATACTATTATAGAGCCTTAACTGTAAGATATGATGGGAAGTGTTTGAATATACTTTTAAAGAAAAACAGTTTGTTCCACAATACCTTGGCGGGCGTGGAGGCGGGCTCGTTCTTCAACTGGCATGTTGTCCCACTCGGGCTTCCACGCACAGACGGTTGAAGGGCCGTAGGTCTCGGTTAGGCCGTAGGTGTGGGTGATGCAGAAGCCAAGGTTGGACATGGCGGCGAGGAGAGCAGGGGGTGGGGCAGCCCCCGCCGTCATGACGTGGACGGTGCGTGGGAGAGGGCGGACGGCATCGCTCGGAGGGGCATTGACGATGGAGTTGAGGACCACGGGGGCAGCGCAGAAGTGAGTGACTCCCTGGTTGGCTATGGCAGAGTAGATGGCCTTGGCCGTGACCTGCAACAACCATGAACAGAGGATTTAACTTGACTAGCTCATTTCAATTTACCAATATAAGTTCAGTGCTTACATGCGTTAAGTGGTACGGAAGATAGGTAAACTGATCATGCAGTCATACACAAAATTTTGGTATATCATGGAATATAACCATTAACCGCTGCATAATGGCAACCTAATAAAAATCTAGAAATATCCTGGTAAACTGTGTGTAAACGAAAGAGGATGCTCTGTTAAATTGCTTCCAAGAGGAATTTGATTGACCGGTCAAGTATTCAATGAAATGCGAAGGGCAGCGACATGACTATAACAATCAAAAAATTAGGTGCGAGACTAAATCTCAAACTAGGCTAAAAAAGTAGAGGACTCCAGCTGCAATTTACCTAAATTGTTAAATAGATAACGAACGTACCTGACGGAGACATATGCTTGTTCCACAAAGAGCAGCGAGAGCCCAGGTGAAGCACCAACCGTTACAATGAAACATAGGCAGAGTCCACAAGTAAATGGGCCCTTCAGTCATTCCCCATATTAGAGGGCCGCTAAGAGCCATAAGATAAGCACCTCTATGGTGCAACACCACACCCTTCGGGCTCGAAGTAGTACCCGAAGTGTAACCCAGAGCTATACTCTGCCACTCATCCTTTGGCGGCTTCCAATTATAGTCAGGGTCTCCACTTTCTAAGAACTTCTCATATTCGATGGCTCCTTTACTCAGCGCATAGTGAAGAGATTTTGGATCGCAGGTTTGATCGCCTACCACGATTAAAAGTGGGGGTTTGAAGGAGTTCTTCTTTTTGTTCGATATTATTTGCAAGGATTCCTCTGCTAAAGAAAAGAATTCTTGGTCCACCATCACAACCTCAGCTGAAGAGTGGTCTAGGAGGAACGCGATTGTGGAAGCATTTAGACGAACGTTCACGCAATTTACTGCTGCTCCAGCCATAGGGACTCCGAAATGCGCTTCGTACATAGCTGGTACATTAGGAGCGATCACAGCTACCTGATGAGATCGAATACGAATTAGTCCATATTTGATAAATTCTGCTTTAAATAGACTGGCAGTCTAATTGAGAGCTATATCCTGTGTGTGATGAAAATGTAATCACTACAGAAATTGTTTTATGGAAAACCCAAATAATAATCACTTAATGAGAAGGTGAAACTACATATGGAATTAACTTAAGGATCTATTACATTGCTTTGCTAACTATATATGAAATCTGCAACTCAGTTTAAAATTGATCAGTGAACACAAAGTAGAAAAAGAGGCAACTCTACGCGTGTTCTCAAAATAAAATCCCACAAAATTGTCCTAAAAGCTAATTACCTATAAATCAGGGACCCCAATTTCTCAAAAAAAAAAAAAAATCGCGTGATTTCCATCACTTCTTTTTATGCTGACGAATAAGCACAGCTGGTAAAATCTTTAGAGTTACCAATCATTTTTTAAAATTTAGAGAAAGATTCATCGAATTCCCTAGAAGTCGCCAGAAATCAGTAAAGAAAAGCAAAGCATCTGCAAATTACACACAAGTCAGTGCGCCCACAACTCCAACATAGCAAACCGCAGATAATAAGGTTACCACGAGTTCGGTAATTATCAGAATGAAGTGCTTCCTCGATATTAGGAACATAACACCATTATTTACTATATTATCCATCAACTCTTGTTTCAGCATTAGGTTCGTATCTCCAAATATTGACCCACTTCGTCAAATACGAGTAGGCCAATCTAACAAGGAACTATAACTCAAAATGATTACTATGCATGGACCTAACTCGAAAGATCATAAGATGTACTACTCATTTTCTTCCAAAGGAAGAGATTTATGTCATAAAAATGTAAGGGAAAAAAGAGAGTGTCCAGACACAACATATATTAGGTAATGAAACAAAAATAGGAATATGCCTACCACACCAAATGGTGACACAACAGAGACCACGTAAACCACAACATTTAAAGCACACTACCCAGATTTAGGACTTAACTGAAATTTGGAAAATGGAGCTGTCTCTTTTGTAGATCATTTTTGCCTCAAGGTTCCCTCCCAGGATCAGATTAATATCCGTATTAATAAATTTCAAAAAAAATATACTAACAAATCAGAGAGACAATAATATAATCAACTTAGCAACTCCTAGAATCTGCAGCTCTGTTTAGCTTTACAAATACTTTTAAATTAAATACTGCATGATGAATATTTTATAAGAATTAATCCCCTGTTATTAACTTTCCTTTCTCTGATAACACTGTAATCTAAACATTCATCATAAAGAAAAATTTCCTCTAACTAAGAGTACAAGCCATAAAATTGTGATTTATTGTGATTAATCCTCTCCTCTAACGTATACTATTTTAGCTCTTTTAATATATTATATATATAAGTTAAATCAAAACAATTTTTTCTTAAATAAAAAAATATTGTAAACAAACGTGGTACGGAACGAATATTAAATCCACTGCCTTCATTAGTTAAAACGACTATTAAAGTTAACATAAGCCAAAGAAAAAAAAATTTTAAAAAATAACTAAAGCCCAAAAAATAGAAAATTAATCTAATGATGTATCTTATTACCAAAGTTGAATTAATCGATCGGAGCCTACTACTACAGCACACTCTACTCACTCAAACAAAAATAAGATAGAAAAAAAAAAAAATGCAAAGCGATCGTACGGTGGATCCGGGTCCGATCGAACGGGTGGCGAGGGCGGAGGCGAGGCGGCGGCATCGGCGGTAGGTGTCGGCCCAGGTGAACCGGACCGGGCCGTGGATTACGGAGGGGCGGTTCGGGTGAACCAGCGCGGCCCGGTCCAGGAACCAGAGCGGGGTGAGCGCCGTGTAATTGGCCGCGTTCTTGGGGAGCTCGTCGATGTCGCGCTCCGCCCCACCACCACTCGCCATTTCCCCCAAAGAGTTAGGAGCGGAGATTTTTTTTTTTTTTTTTTTCAAATAATAATAAGAGTTTGATGATGGGATCAGCGATGAAGCTCGGCGCAGGATATATATAGCGATGGAGTGGTGTCGTGAGTGACACGTGCGGGTCTATGGACCGGGTTCAGCTTGCGGATAACTGGTACATCATTATACTCCACACTAATCATATTTTGGGTAATATGATAATTTTACATAAAAATACTGCTTTAAAAATAATTATTTTTATAATTTTATATAGGGTTAATTATATGCAGGTCATTATAAATATAGTGTATAGTAAATACATCCCAACAAAATTCACCTTTCATATATTATCTTACAAAAGTTCTGATATTTTCAAATATATTTATCTGATTTGTTATTTTTAGAGTACCGTTAGAAAATTATTTATATTTTTAATTTTGTTATTACAAATGTGTTCCTTCAAAAGTTATAATAGTGTAATATAAAAAGAATAAAAATGTCAAAAGCTAATAAAAATTAAGTATTTAACTTATGATTAACTAAATTTTTCTAATGGTACAAAATTAACTCTTTTATATATTATATTGAAGTATTTAATTGAATGTTATTATTTTAATATTTAAACAGAATATGTGGCTTGTGAGTAGCAGTTAGTTTATGTATTCTTAAATTATATGTATAAATTTCTTGTATTTACATTGATATTTTTAGAAGAAATAGCCTTTATTTATATCTATGTGTTTGAAAATAAATATTTGGTAGGTATTTTTAGAATTAGTTTCGGAGCTTCCTCTCGCTGAAACGAGTGTATGTGTTGATATTATCCTTTTTTAATTGCACGATTAATATGCATGCACACCAGGTTATTTTAAAAGTATTGATGTAAATTGAAGCTTTTGAAATGTTTATGTATACTGTATATATACTGTATTTTCAAAATATATAACATATGGGACACAACCTAAGCACACCGACCTAAATGGATTAATAGCATGTTGGTGGGCTCTTTGGGAGATCAGGAATGGAGCGGTCTTCAAAAGGACACAACCTGATCCCTTCGTTGGGATTTTTAAAATTAAACAAATGACTAGTCTATGGGAGAAGGTGGAGAGACTTTAATGTATTTTTAATTTTTAATTTTTTTATCTTTATTTTTAATTTAATTTAATTTAATTTAATTTTTATTTTTATTTTTCCGTCACTCTCGAGGTCTAAGTTGCCTCACTCATGTAGCTTAGTTCACATCCTGATTGAACGAAGCAGAAAACGTGCTATTTTTTTCTCAAATATTTATATAACATATAAAATCTTGTATTTCTAACTATTTTGAGTGGAAGGGCGAGTTTTATAATTTGTTTATCAAACTTCTATTTGTCCTCGCATTCTAATTTTTGTACTCCAATAATTACAATTCTTTGTAAATCAAAATAATTAGAGGAAGAATAATGAAATAAAGTGAAGATAAAATGTGACGCATGAAATATTTTTCCCAAAAAATTAGCATATATATGGCGATGGTTAATTTCTAGTAATAGGAGACTGGACATTTTTGATCGAGTTAAACTTCAATTAATTAGACAACTTAGGAGCTTAAATGCGTTCACAAATAAAAAGGTAGTGATGTGTAGAAAAAATGCATTCAACTTAGATAAAGAGTTAAGATAAAGCATAAATTTTTTTTTAAGAATTAGATAGAAAGTTACCTGTTTCATTCATTAAAATTTGTACTATAAAGCACAAATTTTGATGCGTGACAAAGAAGTGGGTCCCACTAAATAGCCAAAGTGAGGTGACACCGACATGTTATTTTGGCATTTATAAGATAGATATAAAATTGGATTTGTATTCTATTTTTCGCACGGTTTCTATTGTTCACAGGTACCTTCCAGAAGAAGTTCGGATGTAAAGTTACTGGTGTTATGAGTAAGTACGCGTGGACCGCGTTCACAACATCAGCCATAAATTTTTATTTAATTCAATTTTTATATATAAATTTGCATATATTATTAACTCATTTACACAAACTAGGAGGTTTGAAAAGGATTAAAATACCATAACCATGAATTATATGCTAATCTCTTGCAATCAACATCTATATGTTAATTTTCATTCTTTTCAAAGTTTATTTATAAGGCCAAAAAAAAAAGCTAACTAATACTATATTCTGAAGAAAATATTTAAATATTTTAAATTTTAGAAGGCAAAAATAATAAAAAAAAGCTTAGCCAACTAATACTATATTTTGAAATAAATATTTAAATTTTAGAAATTATAATTTACCATCTAATTTTATGATTTGTTTAAATTAATATGTCCGAATTAGAATTTATCTGTTCTTTTTGTTTTTTGATGGAATACTTTATATCTAATAAAATACATATTACTGATTAATAAGGGTTCTTAAAAATTTTAAATAAAAAAATTCTAAATACTATAAAAATAATTATACAGTCATGTATTTAAATTATAAATTTTAAAATTTAGATATCTATTATGAAACGCATTATAATTCAGGCAAGTCCTATATATTTGTTTACCAATTCGAAAATCTGTTTGGTAGAATGAGCGGTCCACAGCTAAGGTGGTGAACCACGCCCAGGGAATAATTTATTCCCGGTGGGATGTGGTACTCCGATCCAACATTTGAGTCTCGAAAACAAAGCGGGAAAACATTTAAAACCATCGAGTGGGACGAAGCTAAAAGAGATTTAAATCGGAGTAAGCCCTCGCAAATACTCTTCTCGAGCTTACGATCTCTTCCTTCTTCGATCTCCAGGTACGCCAAAATCGTCTTCGTTCTCGTGATTTGATCGCGATCTTCTCTTCCGATTCTAGTTTCTCGCTGATTTTGCTTTCGATTATAGGTCAAAGAGGGATCCGATTCTGAACTCTAGGGTTTCGAATCGATCAAATCCCTAATCCGATCTCTAGAGTTTCGTCTATGTTTTTCGTGAGCAATTTCGTCTGATCTTTGGTAGCATTAGTTTTCGATGTGATTTCGTACGGGTTTCTAGCATTTAATTGCATGAACAAAAGCCTAGGGTTTCGAATCGATCGTATCCCTGATTCAATCTCATTCCTCTATGTTTTTACATGTGTAAATTTAATCTTTGCCACTATAGTTTGGATGTGATTTCATAGAGGATTTTCTCATTTAATTGCATGAATAGAAGCCTAGGGTTTCCAAATTAGTCGAATCCCTGATCTGATCTCAAAAAGAGCTTCCTCTATGCTTTGTACGAGCAATTTCATTTAATAATATTACATACTAATAGTTATCGATTTAATTTCCTAGATATTAATCTCATTTGAGCGCACAAATAAGAAGCCTATTGATTTAGTGGAAAGTTGGATCAAATTATTAGTTTGGTAGGAATCTACAGAGTTTCCTCTGTGTTTTGGTGCTAAAAGTCCCATTCTCTTTACCACACAATTAGTTCCTATGCTAATTGTTATGCTAGGTACACGATGATTTAGCCCTAAATCTCGTGTTTATCAGGTTGATATTGAAGTTCTGGTTTATTTGTTTATTTCAAAATTTTACATGAGAAAAGAGATATTTTCTTTCTTCGTCAAATGAGGAAAAGGAAGGTAGAATCTGTTAGAATATATTCTTTAGTCTGAAAAGCTCATTTTAGCTGCTATTATAGCAAAAGCTCTGGTGTTTAAAGAAGCTGTTTAAGTGTTTTATACTGACCGTCTCTAGTGCAAATGACAAGCACTGGGTGGTTGGTACTCGAGATTCTAGATTCGAAATCTAGTTGCTTCATATTTGTTCATTTCTTAAAAAAAAAAAAACGAAGTGACCATACTTATAAAAATAAAAAAAAATGCTTTATCCTATCTTAAGATTTTCATTATCTTCTAGTAAACTATCTGCGTGGTTGAATATTTAACTAAAGGTAGTGCAGTTCATGTTACAACTGCACCAAAAAGCGGAGCTTTATTTTGAGACCACTGGAAAGAAGGATAATATATAGCCTTTGCCGCATGAGTTTAACAGCAAAATATTAGGAAGTACACCATATTTTGGGTAAACTACACAGTTAGTTCTAAAACCATAGCTTGAGTTTTTTTTTTTTTTTTTAAAAGAAAGGTAGCATGCTACCCGCTTCGTTTATTTTATTTAGAAATAAATAATAAACTCAGCTGGAAATGTGAATCAACTAGGATTCGAACTTGGGTCTCGGGTACCAATCACCAAGCCCTTTGCCACTAGCTCTTGGGACTGTCGGTCATAGCTTGAGTTTTTATTTTGATCTCTATCTTTTGATATGTTGCTTCACTGGTTGACTTTTAAAATGTTATAAATTTTGCCTTGCTATCAACTGCAATCCCCTGGACAGGCTAAAACTTGTGTCGCAACTCGTTGTTGTTTCTAAATTTATTTATTTATTTATTTATTTTTGAGAGATAGGTAGCATATTACCCGCTTCATTTATTTTATTTAGAAATAAACTTAGCTAGAAATGTGAATTAATTAGGATTCCAACTTGTGACCCCGGATATCAATCACTAAACCTTTTGCCACTTGCTCTAGGAACAGTCGATGTTTCTAAATTTGTTAGTTATGTGATTTCTGCAGGAAAACCTTGCTCAAGTAGGTCCTGCATGACATTTTTGCTGAAAATTGAGATAATCTTGAATTGAGATTACACGGTCGTATTTTTTTTTTGTGTGCATGACTAACGAAAATAGGAACAATGATTTGGTATATCACGTCAAATTTTAGTATCCTTGTGTGGCGCATAAGCTGATAACGAGACATTTTCGAATTTGAGTTGCTCAATATAATAAATTATAATTTAGAAATTAAAATGAAACTCAAGCAGTAGATTAGTGGCTAATGGTGTAATTTGCTTTTTATTCATTCCTACTCCTGCTCGAATATAAAAGCAAACAATGGAAACTTTAGCTAACTGTTTATACTATATATGATAAATTAAACATCCTTCTGGTTCCCATCAGTTGAATCACGAACGCGAGTAAGTACTAATTAGTAACTTTTTCATACATGCAAACATGACCTGTGTACCAGTGCCACGTGGCCTAAGATGCCCTCAATTTAAAAATAATAAAGTTCAACGGTCAACTACTCCCTGTTTCCTTCAACACAGCCAATGAGGCACCTTCCTAGCCAATACCTTCTCCTCTATAGTCCTTAGACTTGGTTTCCACCCCTTGATTGAAAATTCCCTGCTCAGATACTCGGGCTGCTCGAATACCTCCGTCGACCAATCCGCCTTGGTCGCCTTTTCTTTCTCGATTACCTCTTCATCTCCTGTCGCACAATTTCCGGGAAATAATGAGTTCCTCGTGAGCAAGGGCATAGATTGCGATTGAAGCATCGATCGGGCCGTCGACAGGACGCGACGTGCATCGTCGGATGACACCTTCCCCCGTGTCATTGGGACGATGGCATAGACCTTGCCAGGGTCGAGCATGCAGTCGGCCGGCAATGGGGTGACTTTGGTCCCGCATGCGGTGGTCAGTGAGTTCACGTCGATCACGAACTGTTGCGGGTGTTCGAGCATGAGCTCTGCAACGGAGATCGGCGGGTCGAATTCTTGTATAGTGCCGTCAGAGAGCACGAGCTTTCCGCCAGTGGTGATTGATGCTCGGCAGGAGATTAAGTTTCCCATGGGAGAGAACAGGAGGCCAAGGTTGCGCAATCTAGATAGAGAGGGAGGGATGGGCTTGCGCCTGCAGCCACCGGTGGGGTTTTATGTTAGAGGGTTGAAGGGTGTGAGTTGAACGAGTGCAAGGGGTTTAGGTGGCGATTTGTCTATATGCTGTTTAAGTTATATATAGCAAACAGCGATTGCTCCAACCTACGCAAACGAGGAGAGATAAGTAATACGTAGCAATTGTTGATTGGAGGAATCGATGTTTGGTGTGTCGTGCGGTTTGGACCGGTTCGAGTTAATTTGCTTGGTCCGCATTTTAAATTACAGCGTGGACGCGGGAAGGGGTTCGCTAAACTGCTCCTTCTAGTTGTGCGCGCGCGCGCGGTGGACTCGGTAAATGAGACGCGACGCCGCGTTCGACCACGGACGTCTCACACCGCCCGCTCGTTTCTTGACACGTGCACAAAATTCGCGCGGGCCCGACCGGTAGGTTTACGTGGCGGACAGAGATTGGTGAAGCAGCATGGTTGGTGCTTTGGTGGGATCATAGTTTGAGTCCGGTATGGTAGTGGGGGGCCAGGGATGGAGTCGGTGATGCTTCGCTGACCCGCGAGTAGCGGGGGCCGTGTTTCAGATGGTGGAGGCCGCAATACTATTTCTTCTTGAGGAACCAAGACCTGCGCCTGGTCCACCACACCACCGTATATGCCACGCCTTTTTCAACCGTTCATTACTTTGAACTGTTAGGATTGTAAGTATTTAATAAAATTTGTACGTTGAAAGAGGCTGTGTATAGGTTGACCTGGCGCAACTGGTGCAGGGAATGATTATTCTTCGGTTTAGGAGGGTTTGATGAGTTGGTCTTTGAGGATGACGTGCCACCCTTTTCCCGTTGGTGTCGTTGGTGTTGCCAAATTGGGCCCGCATCGAGCTGGTCTTAACAGAGTGGTTTGAAACTTAGGTCCGAGCCTAACACTGGCCAAGGTCACATTCTTTGTGTGAGCCCCGGGTCAGTGGGGTCTCAATTTTGCCTCGGTTTACCACTCCTGGGGCGTGGCTTGGATTGAGCTCGGGCTTGAGTCTTAACATGCTTAATTGATGGCATTTGATGTGGGGCATGAGGTGGCATCCAACGTTGTCGGGAGAGCTATAGAGGTTGTACTGGCGATGACTGTGGAGGATATGAAAAAAAATATTCTGTGTAGTAGTCACACCATGTCAGTAATATTGAATTAATCAAATACCTTTATTTGAAAGAAAAATATATAAAAACAAATAATTTTTATAAATCATCATGATTTGGGAGATAATAGTAATTGGTTGGATCACGCCATATAGAATATGTGACCGTCACATTTTGAAATTTATCAGGCTATGAAGGAACTGAGCGAAAGAATATTTATCTTTTAGGTATCGTTTGGTTCGAGGATAAGGAAAAAGTGACTATTCTAGGGATAGGTATAAATTGAGGTATAAGCGAGGATTAGATCAATTTTGCGTTTGGATGAAAATTGGGTTATTCCTGGAATAAAAAAAATAGCGTTTGGTTAGGTAAGATGGAATAAGAAAGATAATGGGTTTTGTAAATAAAAAATAATGATATTATCCACTTATTATATTTGAATTTGAATTTTTAAATTTTTAAATTTATATTTCTAAATTTAAAATTTTAACTTTGAAATTTAAAATCTCAAATTTTAAATTCAAAATTTTAAATTTTAAATTTCAAACTTTAAATTTAAGATCATATTTAAATTTTAAAAAATATCAAATATCAAATTTTAAATTTCAAAAATTTAAAATATCAAATTTAAAATTTAAAATTTAAAATTTATAATTTAAATTTTAAACTTTAATTTTGAGATTATAAATTATAAATTTTAAAAATTTAAATTTTTAATTTTTAAAATTTTAAAATAAGAATAGTGGTGGGAACAATTAATAAAAATAATTTATTATAATAAATTTATAAATTTTTTAAAAATTCTACTTAAATTTAAATTTAATAAAAAGAATTTATTATAATATTTAAATATAATTTATTATAAATTTTATTATAATATTTAAATATAAATAATATGTATTAATATAGTACAATTAATAATTTTATAATAAAAATAATGTATTATAATATATAACATATTATATTTATATAATTTAGTTTAATTCAATTTATAAGTTTAATTAAGTTTGAAATTAAGCATTGGAATAGCACTATTCCACCAAAATGGTGGAATAGCAAATCCCTTGCTATTCCGGAATAACCGAGAATAGCAAGGTTTGACCGGGATAAAAAATTCCGGTCAAATTTCACCCCGTTTGGCGGAATAGCGGGGATAACTTTCGTTATCCCCGCTTATCCCGCGATCCAAACGGGGCCTTAGGTTACAAAATTATACCGTTGCAGGTTATAGCAAACAGGAGAATGATGTGACTAGTGCAGAATTGGCATTGGAATAGTGGCAGTTGGTGTTATAGAAGGAAAAAATTTAAAATATGTCAGTCACATAAGTAATGTAGTCTCCAATCAATCAAATTATTTATTTAAAAATTATCTATTCGACCATCATTATTTAAAAAAAATATTT
Organism: Ananas comosus; assembly: GCF_001540865.1. NCBI lineage: Eukaryota > Viridiplantae > Streptophyta > Magnoliopsida > Poales > Bromeliaceae > Ananas > Ananas comosus. Next base: position 861,685 of record NC_033624.1, on the reverse strand, counting down.
TTATTATATTTTTCTCTCTAAAAAAAATACGATTGGCTCAATACAGATGATGTGATGCATCTGCCATATAGTAAACTTTCTCCTATAGAAGAATGGTCCGGATCAAAACTAGAACGTGACAGTCACTAGGGTTAATGAATGTTTTTCTAAAAGAAAGTAATAAATATTCATGATTCTGAATCGGATTCGAATTCGAGTTTTGGATAATACGTTACGTGTGAATTTGGTTCCAAAGTAAAATAGTGTTCAGGCTTGAATCCAATTTTAAGCTAAAATAAGAAAAATACAAATATATGAAATTAAAATCGATTCCTTTTCGGGGTGATACCTATCTTATCTTGTGTCAGAATTGATTTTTTTAAAAAAAATTAAAAGAATTAAAAATAAATTCACATATAATTTTATTATTTACATTATTACTATCAAACCATGTCAGTGACTCGGATTATTTGAATTTTTATATTCGAATTTGATCTGAATCGGATAAGATTAGGTCGGCCAACTAGATAGAGTCGTATTTTTCCGCCCCCTATGGTTCTAGAAATTGTAAGTGAAAGATACTTAAAGGTCTTACAATATAATTGGCCTTCTCATTGGGTAGAAATTTTGCGTCACGTGTGGTGAGTTTTACTGAGTTTAAGATGGATTCATTCATTTCTGGAATAGTCTGATTACGCATAATTTGACCTCGGACTAAGCTTGAATTACAGTCACACATAGGTTCATTCAATATGGCTCAGTCGTGCTTGATTTAGTCAACAAAATTGGACAATTAATTGTGTATGAACATACAATATATCTCACGTATTTCTATACCAAGTTGTATTATTTAATCACATAAAAAAATGAAAGAATTAATAAATTTCCTCTTTCGAAAAAAAAAAGAAAAGAAATTAATGAATTCTATCTAAAAAGTCTAATTGGACTCGTGAATGGTGTCGAGCACGGGCCTCCAATGTCGGGACGCACCGACCCGTAGACCGGCAAAACCGGCGATCCTCCCTTCGAATTCCCCCTCCCGTTCCGAGTTTTCTTCGGTCGCCTCCTCCTCCTTACCGGCTACTTCCGGGAACACCCGTCTCCCGTCCCCGCCGCTCTTGCCCTTCTTTCCTTTCCTCTTCGCACCCTCAATCGCCTCGACCAGAACCTCCACCTGCCGGTCGGTGAGCCTGGACCCGGCCCTCTCCACCGGCAGCAGCAGGTAAACCTCCCGGGGCCTGAGCTGCTCCTCGGCGCGCATCGCCCCCGCGCGCCGCGTCCGGACCACCTCGTCGGCACGTGCCACCACGTGTCCGGGGGCCTCGATCATGAGCTCCGCCACCGCCGAGTGGGCTCCGACGCGGCGTAGCACCCCGTCGGCGCACACGAGCGCCGCCGTGGCCGCGGCGCCGTTGGGGGCGGAGCACGAAGTGACGTAATTCCCCATAAAGAGCTCTTGTGTTGTGCTGTAGTTGCCTCTCTGTGTGTGTGCGTGTGTGTGCATGTATGTAGTTGTGGGAGTGTTGGGTTTCGTGGGGATTTGGGGATTTGGGAGGGGGTATATATAGGGGATCGAGGAGGAAGGGGATAAGGAAAGTGAGAGGAGGGACGTGACGACGACACGTGGCGACGAAGAGCGTAGCGAGTGGTGAGGCCGCGGAGAGGTTGACCTGATACCGAATTTCCGTGTGTTTTGAGCCACGCGAGGCCAAAGCGTGGTCACGTAGAATGATCCCCGCTTCTTTCACGCGAAAAGCAGAAAAAAAATGAGGTTAAGTGGTGTGTCATGTGCGCAACAGTGTAAGTGCGTCGGATGGGGTCTCAACACCTTCGTTTTGCCCTCGAAGTAGAGTCGTCAAATTGGACACCGCATTCCGAAGTGGAATGTAAATAACTTTATTTACCATCCATCTAAGATTTACAAATAATTTTTTAAAGTTTTAGTGTTAAAAAAATAGGGGTATGCAAAGTGATAAAAATAGATTTTTGGATTTATATAAAGTAGAGTTTATACCCATTTTAAAGGTCAAGCCTAAAAGACAGCCGAGTTATTTTCATCCTAACTTATCTATTGAGCGCGCTATTGCAAACATAAGTACAACATGTTCTTCCTTCTTTAGGTAATGTCGTTGGAACTAAATCTGAATCCGACAAAACAGCACGTCCGTTTAATTAGGATTTTTAATTGATTTCGATCGGGCTGTGTTGGTTCATCACTCATAAGAGTACGGGCGACACCCTGAATGCTTAATGCAATTGAGATTAGTCAATGATTCTTACATGTCACTCGAAACACAACCTGTACGTTGTGCCTATCACCTAAACGTGTAGCCAATAAACTCGGTCCACATGCAGGAGAAATGTTCTAACTTCTAGCTAATGCATAATAGCCGAAGTAGATTAAGTCAAAATAAATAGATCTCCCTAATTAATGACTAAAAAATAGACGGTAAAACTATTATATTTTCCCTTCTACTTAGATTGATTTGTAATACATGTTATATTATGTATACTTGCCATGAACTCCGAAATGTTTGTTTGATTGAGCACTCACGTTCGTAATTCCGCATTGGATAGAAATTCCCTTGCAAAATGCTGCTCGTGTGGCAGGCTAATATATTGCATGCCGCGTCGTCTCCTATCTCCATATCAAAATAGTTTTAAAATTTTATGTACTCATATTTGTTAAGAGAATGTACGTAGCCATCAAGATCTAGCTTAAAAATGCTTTTACTAATGCAATCCTTTTAGGAGTCAGTTCGATTCAGTATAAATAGAAATATAATATAATTAGAAATTTATGCGGTTAAAAATAAAGCAGGTAGAGCTATGTGTATCTTATTTGATTGGATGTAATAAAAAAATACTGTAAGTATAAATAATTTATTTAGTTGCTCAAGAAGTATATTTTTAAAATTTTATCACTTTATATAGTGATAGCGAGATTATCTCCGATTTAGGTAAAAAAAATTATGTTTAAAAAAATAATTAAGAACGTAAGCTTACTTCTGTTTAAAATCACTCTTTTTAATTGCTACAGTTGGAATTATGGTTAATTTTGGTATAATTCCAACCATTGCAGTTGGGTATCCTTCTGTAGTTTCAATTGCAGTAGTTAAGTCTCCTCATGCAGTTCTCACTACAGCAATTTGATTTAAATGTATCAAATTAAATATTGAGTTTGGGTCTATATATAGTTACAAATACTGCATATAGACCCTTGCATAAAGATATTAAATCTACTCTTTTTTTGGTGCTGCAAATGTTGGAAGTCTAGCACACCGGACTTAAAAAATAAAAAATAAAAAAGAATTGCTTACATTCACACTGAAAGACATTTTGCCTGATTTCAGTAAATCTCCATTGGAATATGAATTTTCATTAATTTCTTAAACATTTCCACATAATTATTCATTTCATATATCCAAAACTAAATGCAAACGAGGGGTGACATGGAGATGCGTCGGATGAGCGCCACGTCAGCATCCCTCTAGTTCGGCCAACAGTTGTATAGGAATTAGGAAGCTTTCCACTGAAGTAATTCTATTTTATTTTTACCAATTTTTCATATATGGACGGCTGGAGTTATAGATTGTGACACGTGGCACGCATCCGGTATTTTTCTGCTCATACATTTGTAAGTTTTAGCTTCCCATTTGATTTCGTTTACCGTTCCTCGTCCTCTTGCCTCGTCCCCGTCTCCTTCCTCTGTCTCTCTCCCTCTCTCTCTCTCTCCCCCCCCTCCCCTTCTCTTCCCCTCCTCCACCGCCGCCGAATCCTCCCCTCCGGGGCCGCCTCGGGCGCCGCCGAGAAGATCCGTACGAGCGCCACCGGGGTCTCATCTCTCTCCAATCCCCCGCATCGTCTGATGAGGTGGGTAAGGGCTCGATCTCGAACCCTCTCGATTCCGATCCTTTTCCAGATTTCTAGGTTACAGATCTTTTGATGTTAGGGTTTCACGTCGAATTATTTGTACTCGCTCGATCTTGATCTCTCTCTCTCTCTCTCTCTCTCTCTCTCTCTCTCTCTACATCCGGATCTTGATTTGTATGTGCATTTCTCGGCTTATATTGGGATTGGGATCAACCGATGCGATTCGAATGAGTAGAACAAAAGATTTAGTTTTTTCTTTTCTCATTTAAATCGAGCGAAATGGGAACGGAAATGAGCGTTATAAAGGGAGGGGGTGGAGTGGTTTCATAAGCTTGCCCGTAGGATGTAGAAAGAAATGCTTCATTAGAGCAACCGAGACGATTGGGAGAACTTGCGATTTGGTTCTGAATATGTTCTTGTTTTCTATGCAGCGTCTAGTTGGTTACACGGACAGTCGATCATGGAGAACGGGGAAATCGAGAGTACAGATGAGGAGATGCCGTCACAGGGTGGGCGGCAATACAGACCAGTCGGATCGCATGATCGAGCTGTTATCCAGATGTCTTCAATGGAGCGTGGATCTGTCCCGGAGATCCCACTGAAGTAAGTCCTCTTCTTCGAAGATCTTAGTTATGTGTATTTGCATATACTTCTTGTAGGGTTTGCGATCTACCCATAGGAAGAGTTATCAGATGGTCTATTAGAGATGCATATAATTGTGGGCTCTTGAGTTTGAACTTTTATTTCTGCAAACTTGTTTCTTGTGAAATTCTCTTTTGTCTCAAATTCAATATTTTACTCGAAGTAACTTCAGCAATTTAAGTTTGTGTGCTATGGGTGTACTTTGCTATCATTGTATTGTAGTTAAATAGTTCATTTATACTGCCCACCTTCTTTGTTAGAATTTTAAAAATATGAATGAAACTTATCTTAATTCCAAAAATTCCTTTAAGTTAGAAATAGCCATGCAAAAATCAAACTAGACTTGATTTGAACTCTTTTCTGGACCAAACTAAGCATTTGGCTCCACTAGAATTAATTGAGATTAATCAAGACAAGTGAAATTTAGGAAGCCGTTAGCGATGGTAGCATAATGCTGCTATATGCTACATGGAATCTTTGTCAATGGGTGCGCCTTTTTTTTTTTATTACATATTCGTTATTGGTTGGATGCATCTATTAAATTTACCTTAAAAGAACCAAGAACACTTTCCTGTTGTACAAAGTGCCAATGCTGCAAAGCAAGTAACTCTTATGTTGATCTCCATGTTCCCTTGTATTTCATGCAGTGCTTCTATTACCAACCCAACAAAAATAATCTGTTCAAATTCATTTCTTACAGAAATCTTAAGGTCGGTCCTCAGGCCAACATTGATCCAAGGATGCAAGAGGGATCTTCTGAAAGTCATGAGGCACCCAACGGATCTCACAAGGAATCAAAGCTTGAGCTATTTGGTTTTGACTCTCTTGTTAACATTTTGGGACTCAAGAGGTATTGGAATCTTTCTTTTAATACTTTTCTTTAGGATTTTCTTATTATTTTGTGGCTTTTGATAACATAATCATGGTGCTAATATTATTGGATTGACGAAACATGCAAGCATACGTTCCTTATGAAAATGTACTGGTATTTAATAAATTCTCTGCAGTATGACAGGTGAACAAATTCCGGCACCTTCGAGTCCTAGAGATGGTGAGGATGTAGCGATTACCATTGGACACCCTAAGGTACTCCTGTCTTGCTTAGTCATGCTGTAAGAATTGCCACTAGTTTACTTTTGTGCAACCAAATGAATTTGTAATTCCATACATTATAAGATTCTTGCTTTCTTAAGGTTTACTCTAAAATTAGACCAACATAAATATGGATGTTGGCTAATCTTCATTTTGTACTAATGTAAAATATTAGATTACTGTGAAATCGGACGATAGTTAATTTTCCTAGCTTATCAAAATGTAACAATGTAAAACCAAGTTGTATGTACTTTTGTTGTATTCTTGTCAATATCTTCATTAGATATATCCAGGTGTGTGATATATTCCTTGACATATATACCTACTAATGGAGTTTCAAGATCTCAACTTTACTCCTTGATAGTGGTATAATTAACATATTTACATAAACAGGACACTAAATTTCTTTGGTATTAAGTTTTTGCATTTCTTGGGTAAATTGTTTATGGCATTAAGCTACTATGCTAAAATTTGTTTCAAATATCTTAACATTTTGATGCTCATCCTAATTACTAAGAGCTGGAAGAAAAAGAGAGAATGGACATTTTGCTTATGATGATACTTATCAGTTAGAAGGGGTTTAAGCTTTCACCTTTTCAAGCTTGTAGACTATTGACCCAACTATAATTATAACTCAATGTTAAAGTTCTCCTTTTACACTGAAATCAGTCTCTTCAATTTGACCTATCTTTATATGGCTCATCAGCAGTAGTGCTGTATAATTTTCCCTATGCAACAATTGAAGATATAGTTAGTTGTTAGTAAGCCACTGCCAGCACACTACTGTGCGATAGTGTGACATTCTATGCCTACAACAATTGAACACTCAATTAATGGTTTTTCTTTTCTTTTCCTTTTGTGGGTTAATGTCTATATTATTTATGTCATTTTCCCTTGCTATCTCACATTGTTATCAGTAGCTGAGAATATTTTATTGATCAAATTGATTTTTATGTGTCTTGCAGCAATCTGGGCCAAAACTTGGTACTATGATGGGTGTCTTTGTGCCATGTTTGCAGAACATCTTGGGAATTATATATTATATCCGTTTTTCTTGGTATAGTACATCTTGTGTTTCTATATTGTTTTTTGTATAAACATGTAGGAAATTATATATTGTTTTCCGTTTTCCTTGGTATAGCTCATCTTATTTTTATATCTTATTTTACTTTTTCTGTGTAGACATTCATCTTTTGATCATATGGAATTATGAGTTACTATAGCATCTTTCTCAGTAGTAAATAATAACATTATTTTACATCAGACAGTATTCATTTTAGTTGGCGCTATTTTGTTTTTAAGTAGTTTCCATACATTGTTAAATACATTCCTTTTCTAGTCTCCCATGTCAGCAATTCATTATGTTTGAAACTTATTTTATTTGCTACCAGTTTAATGCGAAATAAGCTGTTGATAGAATAGCTGACAAAAGTATGTCTGAATTATTTTTCTTATACTTTAGCATGAAACACGATATGTTGGGCATACCTTGAATTTGAACTGGAGCTGATAAAGTGTTAAAAATTCCTACATTGTCCACTGTTTCAATTTTTTGCTTATCTAGAATAACCATTTTTAATGTATTCAAAATAATCGTTGATGCTCATATTATGATGATTTTATCAGGTTTTAGCTTTTTTTAATCTATTGACATTTCAACTTCCTCAAACATGCTAGTAACCAGATTTCACATTTTTTTAAATCATCTTACATTTTTTTTGTCCTTCGATTGATTGTCTTGCTGTGGTAGAAGGGCAGTTACCTATAGCACGGTCCAGGAAGCTGCTGGCACACTTTTGTTTTCCCAGCACCATTTTTGGGCTATTTATGTTTTTAATTCATTAGAAGATCAAATTGAAGTGTTTCAAAATGTGTTTCTACATAGTCCTTTGTGCTCAGTTGATGAAATTTCTTTTGGCCACATCAGCACTCTAAGTTGTTGCAGGCTGGCCTCTTCAGTTTAGGCTAAACTCTATCTCATTGAACTTATCCTGGCCACCATAGTTTAGAATATAGACCCAAGGCTTGAATATGTTGCTAAGCCCATATTTTCTATTAGTAGACCTTCCGACTGAATTTAGCCTGCGCTGCTCATCTGCATCCTTATTCTCTTGAAGCCACCTTTTGCTATTTTTGCACACATGCTGCAGATTTCTGTTGTAGTATTGGAGTACTGTAGTCAAGAATGCCTTGTCATTATATATATAATATATATAACCCTTCGCATTCCGTGGAATTGATTGGAACTTTTTGTAGGATTGTGGGTATGGCTGGCATTGGGGAGTCACTTGTGCTTGTTTCCTTTTGTGGTGCTTGTACATTTTTAACTGGAATATCTTTAAGTGCTATCGCAACTAATGGGGCAATGAAGGTACCTCGATTTCATTGTAATGTAGATTGATATCAATAGTTGGTGACATGTTATCCATTTTTTTTTTTAATTGAGTGTTTCATTTTAAACTCTATTGAACCGATTGTTTTGTTCTTGGAGATCTAAATTTGTAATTCTGGAATCTGTGATGCACAAAATTTATGATCTGGACCAATTTTCAATATTGTTTGATGATTAAAGTCTGATATTCATGTAGCAGAAAACATTTGATATTCAGTATTTACTGGTTTATATAACCTTACTATCAACAACAGGGTGGTGGGCCATACTACCTCATTGGTCGAGCCCTTGGTCCAGAAGTTGGAGTTAGTATTGGATTGTGCTTCTTTCTTGGGAATGCAGTTGCTGGAGCTTTGTAAGTCTGCATTGCACCATATAACTTCTTGAAAAGTGTGTTACTATTTCCTTTTCCCAAATCTTAGGCCAAAATAACTCTATTTACTTTTTCTGGGCGAATGCTTTGATGTCCACTGCTTAGTTAGAAACATGAATTTTCTTGAACTTGTTGCTTTATGTATAAATTTGATGAGCAGAAAAGTCATTTTCTAATAAACCAGCAGTACTTGGGAGTTATCAGGGGGAAGCTGTCTGTTACTATAAGTTACTGTTGCATGTTGTTACTGTGCAGAGGACACACTACTGCTTGAAATTGTGCTGAATGAATATAACAACTATATAGGTTTGAGTGAAGAGGACATAATATGAAATTCAGTCACGTATTTAAAGCAGTAAATTATTTGGATCTATAACTTATACTGAAATTCAAACTGGTTTTTAGCAAAAAATAATAATAATAATGATGATTTTGCATTGGATTTTGGTCATATTCTCCTGGCCTATTATCTCTATTACCATTATGTTTCTCTGAAGGCAATAGTTACGTCTCTCTTAAATTTATATTAGCCTCGTAATTTCAGGTATGTCTTGGGAGCTGTTGAAACCTTCTTAGATGCTGTGCCTTCTGCTGGATTTTTTAAAGGTTAATCTTTTTTGCTATACCAACAGGTTGCACTTTAGTTACATAATGTGGCTGATTACTTATGTTTCTTTTTTGTTGTGCTAGATTTAATGCTTCATTGATCTTCCTTTATATGTTATTTGTTGCTTTGTTCAGTCACTCTGAATTGATTCCATTTTGGCATGAAGAATCTAATTTCTGTTTGTTTTAAAATGCAGAGAGTGTAACAGTAGTGAACAACACATTGGTAAATGGTACAGCAACAGCTGGCACTGCAACAATATCCACTCCGAGCTTGCATGATCTCCAACTCTATGGGGTGATTGTGACCATACTGTTGTGCTTTATTGTCTTTGGAGGTGTGAAAATTATTAATAAAGTTGCTCCTGCTTTCTTAATACCTGTCCTCTTTTCGCTCTTCTGCATATTTATCGGGATCTTTGTTGCTCCGAGGAAGAATGCTTCAAGTGAGTTTCTTTTCTTTTTTCTTTTGAACACTCAAGTAAATATTCTTTGATGATTCTATTAGCTAAATTATTTGGTTTTCCCACTTAGGTGGCATCACTGGCTTAAGTATAACGACATTCAAAGATAATTGGGCTTCTGATTATCAACGAACAACCAATGCTGGAGTACCTGACCCAAATGGCCCTATTTATTGGGATTTTAAGTAAGTTGTTTACTTTAATGTGGGTGTACTTTTTTCTATCTATGATTCAACCTATCACGTACTTCTATATTTCTTGCCGTGAATCCCTATCCTTTCTTCTCTACTTCATTAGATTAGTTTTTAACTGAGAAAATTTGCTGAATAATATGTCGTTCTTTGTACCTAAAATCCTCTGCCACGTAATGATGTGTGCGACTTGTCTAAGTACGACTTTTCACAACTTCTCATAGTTTGGCATTCATTTTTGCAGCGCCTTGGTTGGTCTATTTTTTCCAGCTGTAACTGGAATCATGGCTGGCTCAAATCGATCTGCATCACTTAAAGATACGCAACGTTCAATACCCATTGGAACATTGTCTGCGACACTAACAACCTCCTTTCTATATCTGATATCTGTGCTACTATTTGGAGCACTTGCTACCAGAGAAGAACTTTTGACAGACAGGTGTGTGTGTCTACTGTTAAGAACTGCATCTTCAGATTCTTATTTGTTGAGTTCTCCAGAAGTGTTTATCTTAGTTTCCAAGTTTATAGTTTCCGAGATTGCTTTTTCTCATCAAATTGCAATATTGAAATTGTTGGGATGTTACTTGCTGTGATACAAGCTAGTTGGCTGATGACCTCACTGCTACAGTAATTAAGAGTTCAACCTTCAACTGAGGAGTTTAGGACACTTAGCTCTGTCATGTCTCTAAAATGTGGTAGTGTGGAAAAGATTTAGTTAGCTTTTATTATTATGAAACGCTCTTGCAGTTAAATTGTTTAGAAGTATCTAGGATTCTCTTGTTTTTTTTTTTTTTAAGTAAGATAGGCAGATAATTAGGGCTAGCCTTATTTTGCTATATTTTTGTGATTAATTTGCTCCTTTATTCATCTGAAATTCGATCTTAGTAGGCCAAAGAATTGGATTCAGAAATAGAAACATCAGACATATAAAGCTTACTTTATCTTTCTCTATGTTTATCACAAGTAGGCTTAATGATGATACAATATAGTTTCTTTTGCAATGATTTTAGCTTTTGTTAAATCTTCAATTCAAATGCTATGATTTTTATTGAACTTCTAGATAACTTAAATTACCAGTTATTTACACATTTCAAACAGGACATCCACTTCTTACAGATTTGTGATGATGTAGCATCCAAATTTTCTTGCAGCATAATTTTACATACTGGTTTATTTACTTTCAAAGCTTCTTCTGCAACTAAAACTCATTCTATCCAAATTTTTCACAGGCTTCTTACCGCTTCGGTGGCTTGGCCGGTTCCAGCAATCATCTATGTGGGGATCATCCTATCCACCTTAGGTGCAGCATTACAAAGCTTAACAGGGGCTCCAAGGCTGCTTGCGGCCATAGCTAATGACGACATTTTACCTGTTCTTAAATATTTTAAGGTCGCAGAAGGGGGCGAGCCCCACCTGGCGACATTTTTTACAGCATTTATATGTATTGGGTGCGTCGTGATAGGCAATTTGGATTTGATCACACCCACCGTTACTATGTTTTTCCTGTTGTGTTATGCTGGTGTGAATCTATCTTGTTTTCTACTGGACCTGCTAGATGCACCTAGCTGGCGGCCCCGATGGAAGTTCCATCACTGGAGCCTCTCTCTTATTGGCGCGCTGCTTTGTATTGGTATGCTGCCCAAGTCTCATTCAATTTCTTTTTCCTTATATTTTGTCCACAATTCATGGCTGCCTTTGAACTATGGGTATTCATAGTGTTATTGTTACAAAAGTTAGAAAATTTGCAGAGAGTTTATGCAAATAATCTAAATTCCTGGCAACCTTTTGGAATGTCATGATTTTCATGTGGCTGCCCTAATTATTTATATTTGTACATACCTCAAATTGTAAGGTTTTATTACCTTGCTTCCAACAATTTTCTATTACACATGTCTATCACTTTGTTTATGGGGGTATTCGTGCATTTTGCCCTCTTTTTCAGTCTTACACATTGTATTGCTGCATATTGAGTTGGGGTTATGATCACCTTTTAAATTGAGGTCCTCTCAGTTTCTCCTTTGTGTCCAATTCATTTCCAATACAAACATTTAATAGTCTTAGTACTTACAAAAAGCGTATCGCTAAAAAGAGTATCGCTACTAGACTGTCTTCTAATGTTATTTACTGATTGATTATTCTGATTGGTGCAGTCATCATGTTTTTAATTTCCTGGTCTTTCACTGTGGTATCTCTGGCCCTGGCAAGCCTTATATACTATTATGTCAGCATAAAAGGAAAAGCTGGAGATTGGGGAGATGGGTTCAAAAGCGCGTACTTCCAGCTGGCCTTGCGAAGCCTACGATCATTAGGAGGTACATTTTACTATCAGCCCTTAAGTGTATTTTCTATGGTTGAGAACATACAGTAACAGCTAAAGGTTGGAATTTGTTAGACATTAAACCGCATTTCAACGTAGTCATGATATTGTTGCGTCTTTTACTACTGACAAAGATTAAATTGCAATAGATTAGCTATCTGAGAGACATATATAGAAAGAGCTTTTTAATTTAATAATGCAATATTGCGAAGTTGAAGAATGTATAATATTTATTAGTTGTGTCAAATCTGCACGATTGTTATGTCATTCTATTTAGACGCATTGGTTCTGTAATGCTCTGCTGTTTGTAAGACTAATCCAAGTAATTTCTACTAGTGCGTACTGTGACGAGATTCTGTAGTTGGTCTGACGATCTCAGTACTATTGGAACACCAATCTCGAGTCATAATTTATTTTTAAACTGATTAATACTTGTATTTCCTGCAGCAAACCAAGTACACCCCAAGAACTGGTACCCGATCCCTCTAATATTCTGCCGCCCGTGGGGGAAGCTTCCAGAGAATGTCCCTTGCCATCCCAAGCTTGCGGACTTTGCCAACTGCATGAAGAAGAAGGGTCGCGGCATGTCCATCTTTGTATCCATCCTCGACGGCGACTACCATGAGCTTGCTGAGGACGCCAAGAGCGCATGCCGCCAACTCAGCACCTACATCGACTACAAGCGCTGTGAAGGTGTCGCTGAGATCATCGTCGCCCCTTCCATGTCGGATGGATTTCGTGGCATCGTCCAGACGATGGGCCTTGGAAACTTAAAGCCCAACATTGTTGTTATGCGGTATCCTGAAATTTGGCGGAGGGAGAATTTGACACAGATACCCTCCACTTTTGTGAGTATTATCAATGACTGCATCATAGCCAATAAGGCTGTTGTTATTGTTAAGGGCCTAGATGAATGGCCTGGTGAGTACCAGAGACAATACGGGACGATCGACCTCTATTGGATAGTTAAGGATGGCGGGTTGATGCTTCTTCTGTCCCAGCTTTTGCTCACAAAGGAGAGTTTTGAGAGTTGCAAGATTCAGGTGTTCTGCATAGCCGAAGAGGATACAGAAGCTGAGGAGCTTAAGGCCGATGTGAGGAAGTTTCTGTATGATCTGAGAATGCAGGCAGAGGTGATTGTCGTGACGATGAAGTCATGGGAGGCACACATGGAGAGTGGGGCCCAGCAGGATGACTCATTGGAGGCATTTACGAGCGCACAGCAGAGGATCTCTGCGTACCTGGCGGATATGAAGGAGACGGCACGGAGAGAAGGGAGGCCATTGATGGCAGACGGGAAGCCGGTGGTCGTGAACGAACAGCAGGTCGAAAAATTCCTTTATACCACCTTGAAGTTGAACTCGACAATACTCAGGTACTCGCGGATGGCTGCGGTGGTGCTAGTGAGTCTACCACCCCCGCCGCTTAACCACCCAGCATACTTTTATATGGAGTACATGGACCTTCTTGTTGAGAACGTACCAAGGATGTTGATAGTTAGGGGATACAGAAGGGATGTCGTGACGCTCTTCACGTGATCGGTGTGGATTCTTTTTTTGGACGGTATTGATTGTGGTTTCTCGAAGTTGTTTGGTGTTACTGGCTGGAAATAGAAGAGTGCTACTCTGAGGTTCAGGAGGGAGAACACACGGGGAATTTAAATTGATCGGGTAAATCAAGACCATTTTTAAAGACTGCTCAGCTGCAATGCAGGCGCTCGGATTCACAAAATGCTGCTATTCACAGTGCAAGTTTGGCATACGGAACAATTCCACACCGACCAAATGTGCTTTTCTTACAAATTTTGCAGATACAATTCTTGCTCAATATGTAAACACTTCAATATTAGACACAAATCTTCATTTTTTTTTTTTTTTATTGCGAACATGATAGCACATTCTTCTTGTCATCCATATTTTTATGTTGATAGTTATCATGTGAGCGAGAAGAGGCTGAAAGAGTTTGAATACCATTGATGAGGAGAGCTTGTTGCGGTTGATGAGGAGAGCTTGTGATCATAAGTTTCCGTCGTATTTATTTGCTAGACCGGATTCATCAGTATAGTAAGAGAATTATTTTCAAGTTCTGTGTTGATTGTCCTTTCAGAGGGCAAAAGGTACTCCAAGCTCTTTTGCGCTTTTGTTCATAAGCTTTTATTACCGTTTAGAACATGAAACGCACGCCAATTGCTCAATGCAATAATATTTTTGCCTGGAATTGATGACAGAAGGATACGATGCCTCATGGAGTATACCAATCAGTAAAGTGAGATAGTATGTTTATGGGCGTTGAAGCTTCTCCACTTTCGCAAAAAAAATTTCAAAACCCAACACTTATAGTACTAACATGATATCCCTAATCAATCAAAATGTTCTTCTAGAATTTACCCATCCCATTATAATTTTTAGAAAAAATATTTTTATTGTACTTTTCTCTCAAAAGATATGATTCGTTGAAGATTAGATGATATGGTATGATTATTACACAGTACACTTCCTCAATGTTTAACCATCGTACCGGCCGCCTGCTATTTTCCCGCAGATAAATATCGTCATCATAGTCAATTTTGAAGCAGGTATTAGCGTTACATCCATTTCACCAGTGTTTTCGGGAGCAACTAAGGCTTAGTTTGGAAATGTATCATCCAAATGCACCAATTTTAATGTTTTTAAAGATCAAGAAATTATGAAAGAAGTATAATCCTCACCTCTTCCATTACTTCCGTCATATTTGGACCTGCGTTTGGGCTTTGTGCATTTCCGAACTATCCCTTAAATACCCCTCTCGTAGCAGCTGGTTTTTCAAGACAGTAAGATAAGAAGAAAATGCTAAAAAAACGGAGGGTCTTAGATGATATGAGTTACGCGCGCATATCTCTGTCTCTACTTGATGTATTGGGAGAGCCACTTGAAGCCTTCACCGTAGCCCATCTTGCGGACGATGCTGCACATGAAGACCTCAAGGGGGCGGACGTTGGATCCGGAGAGGTTGATGCTGCCCTTGCCCGTGGTGAAGTTGCTGAGGCCGAGGTGGTACCGCAGTTCCTCCTCAGATGCAGCGTACGGGATGTCGATCTTGTTGCCCAGAATCAGGAACGGAACACTCGCCAGCGACTCGTCCGCCAGGAGTGCATCTAGTTCCTTCTTCGACTCCGCAAATCTCTCTTTGTCGTATGCATCCACCAGGTACACAACGGCGTCCACCTACAACAACAACATTTTCAGGCTAAGAAAACAACCAACATTTGTCAACCCATGGTCTAAGATTAGTGTACTTTGATCTGGACTAATTCGCTCACAGTTATTGAAACATTTTCCCTCTTTGTACTAGTAATTTACTAATTTGAGTGATCAAACTATGAATTTCATAAATTATTTGGTTTGCGACAGAACTTCTGAGATATTCAACATGTAAATGAATTGCCTCTACAGAGGTTATACAGCAGAAATATTCAAGATTGCTTGACAATAACAGATGTGTACTACTGCATTTAATTTACACTATGCAGGAATATGTCTTATCTTCTAATTAAGGTGGCACCGTTAGCCTTACTGTGAGGCATATGCTTTTAGTTTTTCTTTTTTCCTGGAGAATACAAATTGCAAAATTCTAATCTAAAATATTTCACTAGTATAAGTCTCTACATTACAAAAGCTAAATTTTCATCTCCATCATCTTACATGGTCAACCAACATTATTTCTTCTCTGGCCCAAATGCTAAATTGCCAAACTGTGATATGATATGGAGAGGCAGATCCATATGAATACGAGTGATGAGATATCTATAAAGAAACATACTCATTCAAAATGGGTGGCTGGAGATAGCTATGAAAGACAAGGTAAATTACTAATTTGGCGAATTTAGACTTAAACTATGGGTTGTGTTTCCTAATTCCCGAACCCATTTATTTGAAAGTTCCACTCCACCACTCCCAAACGAGCAGAAGTATAGATAACATAATGTTAAATGATCTTATAATATAGTGATAGGTGCTACGCGTTTGCATACCTCACAAGCAAATAATTCTCCTATAGCATGTACTGGTTTTAGTACTGCACAAAATATTGTGAATATCTAGCTAGATAAGTTGACTCACTACTGAAGCATCCCTATGTAGACCTCCAAAAAATATAAGTGGTAGGCCTGTCAAGAAAAGGAATGAAGGGATTACTGTAGATTTAAAAAAAGTACATTGAAGAAATTCTGTACCATATTGTATTTTCAATTGAATCAACAAATTATATTAGTTCTTTATATTCATGGGATGTAATAAATAGTAATAGAAGGTTAACTTAAGAATTTAAGTCTATTAACTATAAGTAAATCCTCATCAAAAGCTTCAAATTTTCTAACAGATTTCCAAGACCATGCATAAGTACAGAAACGTAACAATTACTTGCATTGAATGATCATTAAAAAAAAAAAAGAGAGTAGAATGTAACCAAGTTTTTGCACAGCAAAGTCTCAAACGCGAGATAAACTGGCTAAATGTAAGTTCCAGCAAAGGCCGAACTGGAAAATTCAGAAATCTATTCAACATATATGACTATTGGAGTGCTTGAGATTTTCTTAGGGCTCATGCAGGAGTTCAAAAGCTAAACAAAGTATCAAATGTTTCACCTCTAAACTTGATTAATAATGGGTAAGAAGCAAAGGTACTATAAAGGACAAACTCTTAAGGATATAGTAACAGGCAAGCAGCGCATATCTCTTTTGAAATTCCCTTGAAAGCATCAAATCTGCCATCACATTTAAGTCATCTAACCGACCAAACAGTTAAAGCAAATATGACAAACAACATGTAATCAAATTTCTGTGGAAACCTCGGAAATTGTCTTATTTTACATCAGTTTCATCTTTGATTAGACTGAAACGAGTGCGAAAACATACATTCTTCAGCCTGTTTCACTAAAGGCCAATTTCAATCGGTAGTGGTTGAGACTGGTTGAACCACGAAAACCAGCCCAGGCGGGTTATCACATCACCAAATTCCAAATCTACTTACTGTGAGAATATTGGTGCTCAACACCTTTAGACCATGTTTTCCAACTCTACTCTACTCTGCTATTCTGCCAACATTTTATTTTGGTGAAAATGTATTGTGACCACCTCAACCCTAGGACTTTGTAAAAATAGAAACCAATCCACGACCACTCCCTAGAACTTTATTTTATTCTATTTTAATTACAATGTGTCAAGTCTTCCCCATTTTTATATTAGCAGAATTGACGATTCCATTAATAGCTAATAATTTTACCCTATGTTCAGGTGATAAAATTATGGATACAGCTACCTGCTAATGGCTCCAATAGATATCAGTTATTAGCCATTTTCTGCTAAGAGACTTCCCAATCCATTCAAACAAACAAAATCAGATCAAAAGGACTAAAAATTGAAGAATTAATCGATAAAGACAGTAAGGGAGTCTACTTAAAAAAAAGGAAACTACTGTGAAGGCTCACCCTACATCAGTACCTGATAATTTCTCTCTTTCCTAAGTATTTATTTTTGAGAATTATTTTGATTAACAGCCATAGATTACTTTCAGTTAAGCACAAAACCAAGTTGTTCAGTAATCAATCAGAACATGCTATAAATAATTAGAGCTACCTCTTATCTGAAAGACATTTGAATGTCTAGTCTATGATGATTCTCAATCAGAGGTGGATCCCATATAACATGTAGTGAGCTGCATTCTATCCTTTAACAAAGAAGAAATTCTTGATGCACCAAAGGGCTGAGGCTATTGAAATCATTTCAAGAATGCAAGCATCTATTGCATGACGATATATTAGATGTTTGTTCTATTCACAGATAGAACATTTGAATGGTATACCTAGAGTAAGAAAGTTAGGAATTGACTGATAGTGGAATAAGAGAGAAGCCTGATTAGAATTCTCAGTTTGCATTTTAACAGATGTATAATTACAAAGCAATTTATTGCTGTTAAAGCAAACTAATAACATAGAAACAAAAAAATACTCCCTTAAGCTCATTTCTTTGTCAAACCAATTCTCACATGCTAAAGTTCTAATAATATAGATCAATGTGAGTGCCGCACTTGAGACAACCATTGATTGTCCTATATCGCTTTTTGTACCCACACAAAATTACATCATCAAAGATGCAAGAAATTAACTACCAATCCTAAGGTGAGAATCAGTAAGTAGTACCAAGAAGTAAATAATTGCACGCAAAATTCAGAAATAGAATTCATAAAGATAACCAAGAAGGCACCTCCAGCACAGATCCGCAAGCAACAGAGCAGAATATAGGAATTAGATAAAGAACGAACAAATTTTATGGTAAATCAGGGCACAGAGAACAGAAATGGAAAACAATATATGCAAGAGACTCATTATTAAAGATAATAAGACAGAAATCTCACCTTGGCGTAGTAGTCCTTCCACACGCGGCGCGCGATCTGATGCCCTCCCAGATCGAAGGCCTTAAACTTGATCTTCCCAATGCTCAGCTCCTCCGATGTCGGATGCTGCGTCGGCTGATGCTGAACCAGTCTCTGATAAAGAAAAAGAGACACATAATCATCAAATGATCTCAAAAGAAGCCCTATAAACCCTAACGAGGATCGACATCTCATCAGAACCCAGATCAAATTAGGGCAATAGAGAACGATCTCAAGATACCTCATCCTTGAGCATATGGAGCAGCGTCGTCTTCCCCGCGTTGTCGAGCCCTAAGAACAAGATCTTCGCGTCTTTTTGCCACAGCCCTAGCGACGCGAGTACGCCGTAGAACCAATCCACAAGAAACATGGCCTCCGCCGCCGCCGCCGCCGCCGCCGCCGATGAGAATTAGCTTCTCCGTCGCCTACGGATCGCCGGAGCCACCACCGAAACCCTTGCGACGAGATCCGATCGGGCGATCGGGGGCGCTCTCGAAACCCTAACGAGATCCAAAGCAGATGAAGAGAGAGAAAGAGAGAGCGGAGACGGTGGAGAGAGAGAGAGAGAGAGAGAGAGAGAGAGAGAGAGAGAGAGAGTTTGTATGAAAAGGGAGACGAGCGTGGAGTGGGTACGTTGCCATTTCCGGGGCTATATATAGAGAGAGCTGGGAAGCGGGACTGCGCGTGACCGGATCGGCCGGTAAGCGTACCGGATTCTTGGTAAGAGACTCAGTGCGGTTTCGTTTAGATGGTAACCAGCTCGGCAGGGAAGTTACGCCAGTTACCGGTGCGCGTGCTTTGATGGATGCGTGAGCAGGGTTGATGTTTCGGCGCTGAACGAATCACGTCCGTTCATGTCGAATCTGACGGTCTTCGTTTTCTGGCAGTCTCGCATCTTACTGTAAAAAGTGACCATCCAATCGTATTGTATCACGTCTCACTGAATGAGTTAAAAATTGCATCCCTTATTTTCTTTTTCTTTTTTTAAACTCCAAATTATTGCTTGTTTTTCTACACAAGAGTTAACAGAGTAGAGATGCATCCGTAGTGAGCCAAATTTATTTCCAATCCACAACACCTAGCCAACCAAAAAAAAAAAAAACAATAATAATTATAATTATAGACAACATTTGGCGCCGGGCAAAATTTAGATTGAAAATACTAATTGAATGAAAAATATCTAATCCGCTTTATAAATTATAGGCGGCAAACATAGCACAAGAGCACCAACTAAATAACCAGCAGTAGAGCTTTGACGTTGCTGTCGATGAGCCGCTCTCTGCAGTCCTTGCTGCCGGAGCCTTCGCATTGAGCCAAGACGGCATCCAAGCCACAATCCGACTGAGCATTGCGTGGAACCTCCTTCGTGCGGCGTTCGGTGCCCTGCACGTCCATCCAGGCTACTTTCGGAACGTGGTACCCCATGTTCACCATCGCCGCGGTCTGTCATGAGCTTTGCCACTATTTGTTTGAACTCGCTCGACTTACTCTCCCTTGACCTCGAACATGCAACGGCTCACCACCATCAAGCTGACCATGTTTGTGGCGGCGCTGACAACCTCCTCACCGGAGTCTGCTTGTTCACTTCTCTGGCTCAATTCAAACATGTTTTGGAGTCTGCTTGTTCACTTCTCTGGCTCAATTCAAACATGTTTTGGACCATTCAGCGCACCTCAGCCTGCCGCAGCCCGACCCAATTGCTTCTCAGGGCCTTAGAATCAAACATCTCTAAATTGCATTATTTCATGGAGGAGCTTACTCCTCCGACCATACTCTGGCAAACACCCGGCATTGGGACCGATAGCCAACCCGTCGCACCGGTGCCGACAAGCCAAATGATTGACAAATCCACGGAAAATATGATGAACATAAAAGACAAAGTACCGTAAACTGTAAACCATACCTCATAATGCACAAAATTATAAAAAAAAAAAAGAAACATCAACTATTCTCAAAGTAAAGAGAAATGCACAGAACAACATCTCAAAAACAAAAAACCAAAGTTTTATTGCTGGTTTAATATCATATAGTTGTAAGCTGCTGAAAAGAGAGATTAAATTTCCACAAACTAAAAGGCAAAGTAAAATACTATTTTGCAGGGTGATGTAAACAAAGTACATGGTGTGACAAAGAACCAAAACCTCAGACACTATTGAATTCAGATTTTAAACCTCAATGGGTGTATCCCTTTTGTAAATTTTTAAATGACCAAGTTAAAATAAAAAAAAAAAAAATCAAATCCTGAGGCGAATGAGAAAAGTAGTGCAACTGCAGCCTTGGCGGGAAAAAGCTACAATGAATTACAATTCAAAATCAGAAAGCACAGCAATTTCAAAAATCTTTTAAAACTAGTCCTACAAAACCGACCCAATGTATCGTGATTCATAATGTACAGAAAACAAAAGCTTGTAAGGTATTAAACATCCTACACAAGCTATACAAAAGTTACAGGAACAAATTGCTAATTAACAGATTACGCCAATACAATACACAGTTACAAGATTGTGTATACCAAATATTAGCACAGAGGATTAATATTGCAAAAATTACCTACAATGCATTCATGTCCAGTTTCGAAACACACTTTGTCAAGCAAGTAAAACTTCCTTCGTAGGAAAAATGCAGCACAACAAAAAGATCGAAAAACCATGACAACTAAAAGAAACTAAATTCATGTTTCCAGAAAGACAAATCATAGCATAGGTAAATTATCAGAGATCATTGTGGCACTGCAGATAAGAGCAAAATCCTACATTTAGTTGAAAAGAAAAAAAAATACTAAGAAAACTTAATCTTATAATTCTTGCTCCAATATCACATGCTCTACTCCTCAGCCGCAGAGCCTGCCTCTCCGCTCGTCTTGTTGTGCTTCCTCGCGTACCTCTGGTTCCTTAAGAACTTCGGATCCATCTGCAACCATAAATATGATTTCCAAATTAGAGCATTAGAAAATGGAAAGCATTAGCATCACTCGAGGGAGAACTATACAAACTATAACAAATGACGAATAGCATAAACACAGAACAGACACATTTGAGATAAAAATGTAAGACTATAGCTAATTTGAAATAGATCCCTAAATATTATTTCTGTTATCCGCACCTTGAACTTCAGATTTTCTTTTTCGGGTGTTACCAATTTAGTTGCATCAAGTATTTTGTTAAGTTTACAGGCATTTCCATTAAATTCAATGCTTTTAACCACTATTAGCAAATGAAGCCGCATATATTGCAATGAGATTTAACAACAAATAACTAAAAGAGCCATTAAAAGTATCAAAATCGCCAATTCAACTAACTACAATAACTTAAAGCCCCAAAAAAAACAAAAAATCAAAATTTGATGAGTTCCGATAACGAAAAAAGATAAAAGTTGAGGGTCTATTTCAAATCGGCCTGTAGTTAAGGGGATCTCAGTACATTTCTACCAAAAACAAATAACAATAATAAAAATGGAAAAAGAGAGAGAAAGGGGGGTTACCCCTTTGGTAGAGGTTTGGCGATGCCTCTTGGGCTTCTTGATCCCGTTCTTGTGGGCCTTATACGACTGGTTGTGCGCTGTGTGGTTCTTCGACTTCGCCATTTCTAATCTAATCACCCAACCAAAAAAAAAAAGGAGAAAAATTACAGAAAAATAAGAAAAAGAAGAGGGAGGATGGATTGGAGAGAGTAAACTGAAATAGAATCGTGAATTGAATCGAATAAAAAACCGAAGAAGAAGAAGATGGGAAGCGGCTTACCAAAGTCTGCACCGAGCGCGCGGGGAACGGCAGTGACGAAGCAGTATCTAGGGTTAGGGTTTCTTCTTCGATCGACGGAGACGAGGCTTTTATAGGGGGCTTATTCAAATTACTAAACTACCCTCCCGAACTATTCTTTGAGTCGGTTTTCGTTCGCGTAGCATCGGCACGTGTGAACCACCAGCCGACGCGCCACGTGTACTTCACGTGCCGTGAGATTACTCTTGTGAATTTTTTTTTTGAAAACTTTAAAGACCACCACCGAGATGGTTTTACAGTTTCTTATTTTAGTACATAATAATTTAAAATATATCAATTTAATACCATATAATTTTATTTTTTTTATTATTTTTTACTAATTTTTTTCGTTAAATCAGTGATAAAGTTAAAACTAAAAGACATTAAAGTAAATATTCAATAAACTTACGTGGGTATCTAAAGTTTTTTGCATATAATTTAACGAAATATTAACGGAGGAGCTGACCAAAAAAAAAAAAAAAACCTCAATGTACTAAATTGATATATTTTAAATCACAGAGTACTAAAGCGACAAAATACAAAACCACCGGGTGGTATTTGAAGTTTATCCTTTTTTTTTATACTGTTCAATTGGGTTGGGCTCTTGTGGTTTAGTTAGGTCTTAGTCCAACAAAACCCTGTTTGGGTTTTTTTTTTTTTTTTTGAGAGATAGGTAGCACGCTATCTGTTTCGTTTATTTCATTTAGAAATAAACTTAGTTAAAAATATGAATCAACTAGAATTAAAACTCGGATCTTGAATACCAACCACCAAACCTTTTACCACTTGCTCTAGATACGGTCTGTTGTTTGGGTAACTTATTAGTTCACATTTACTGGGCGCGTGGATGTGCATAACAGTTCAAGAAAGTCCGGAGTGGTGTATTTGTTAGAATGCTTGAAGTTGACAAAATCACTTTGTGACGGAGCGTGAGAGGGAGTCCTGAATTCTCATACAGTTCTCGACTTCGTGCTGGATGGTAGCAAAGTCAAGTTAACGCTACTCATGATCTCCGTCGGACTCGAGCTACAGATATCCAAACACCCTCTAAACTTGGAACAGCTTCCAGTTAAAATTTATGAGAGTCGTGATGAAACTATGATTAATATCCAAGATAAACTCCGACCCAACCAGAGCAGGGACAACCAACATAAGCCTAATTCAACTTGATCCAACCTACTAACAGATCAAGGCGGTTCAACCCAACCCAGCCAATAAAATGGACCGACACGACCCAACCCAACCCGACCTATTTAACTCAAATGGTCTACCCTCACATTTCATTAGGCATGTGTTGAGCCTCAACGAGACAAACGCAAACACGAAAAAAAAAAAAGTAAATTTTCCAAGGCCGAACATAATAACACAGATTAGTAAACACCATATGAAGATGGCATGTTGTCGCAGTGAATCCTTATCCCACAATACAAAAGTTTAGCTTTCGTAGGCATTTAAAAAAACCAAAATTGACAACAATTCACTTAAATAAACATGACAAACAAGCCTCTTATTTGTGAAAATATACAACGTTCATCATCAGCTCTTGATTGATATATAAGTTATATGCACCAAATATTACGTCTCCTTAAAACTGGATAAACACCAAAACACACGTTTTCATCTTCTAGTGCTTAGGCATTTTTACTATGAGAACGGGGCATTTAACATGTTGCGCACAGTGACTGCTCACGCTTCCTAAAAAGGCCCTGCAAAATTAATAACATAAAGCATTTCAGAAATAAAGGTATGAGGATTTAGTGAGTGATAAAAACACTTTAAGCTGTTTTTATAAGTTTTATTAATTAGAGACCGTCGCAGAGATAATCTAGAGCTGAGGGGGCTCTGTGCAAGTTTACTGAGATGTTAAACAGGTGAAGAAGAAGAAGATGATGATGATGATGATGATACAGGAGAAAATTGCGGTGTAACGCACCTTTTGATGGGACCGTAGCCGTGGCTCCCCATCACCAAAATATCGGGTTTGATCGACTCCACCGCCTCGCAGATCACGTCCCTCGGATCCCCGCTCTCCACCCTCGTCTCCACCACCACCTGCACACATCACAACCGTCCATCGTGAGATCAACGGCCGCAAGAAATGCCCACCACACCAAAACCCCCCGTCCCTGTATCATCATCGCGCTCACATCGGGGAACTCCGCGCACAGCTGCTTCGCCTTCTCCATCACCGACTTCGACAGCTGCGCCCCGTACCGCTCCATGCCCTCCACGATGTCCGCCGAGAACAAGTACCCTGCGATTTCCAACCTAATTACCAAAATGCCACTCGAAGAGGACGAAGGGGGGTGGGGAAGGGAGTAGTGTGAGAAACCCTAGCTAGCTCACCCGTCCCGTCCATGGGAGGGTAGATCGTGCGGGGTCGCCGGGCGTGGAGGAGGACGATCGTGTCCTTGCGCGCATCGCCGCCGTGCTCCGCCGCATCCGTCGCCGACGCGGCGACGATGTTCTTGAGGCACCAGGAGAGGGCGTACATGCTCTCCTCGCTCTCGTCCACCGCCACCACGATGCGACGCGACGCGATCGCCATGAACGCCGGGGGGGAAGCTTCGCCTGAGAACCGGGAATCGTAGGGAACGGGAAGCGGGAAACGGGAAAAAGGGAACCTCGTCGTCGTCGTGGTGGGGATGGTAGTAGAGATATATAACGGGATGAGAAAACGGGGTGTCGGCGCCTAGTTTTGGGATTTGGGGGTTTAGTTGAACCGGTCACAGTGGAGTGCCGTGGTTTTGTAATTTTTAGTGAGCGGTTTTCCTATTTTGCCCTCGGCTAATTTTGTGCAAATTACGAAGGAGAGTAAAGGGGCAGGATCGTGGCTTTGCGTAGATCGTGGGGTGGTTTTGGATGAGAACGAGGAAACCGCGGCTTGGTGGAGGCTTACTATTCAATCAAATAGTTCGACAAGAGGTAAAGCTATGGTGGAATTTGGGGTGTAATTTGGGCGCGCCGGCCCACATTTTACGTGCCGATTCTGGCTAGGGCCGGTTCGGTCTGACCAGGTTTCAAATTCGGGTAGGGTCGTGTCGAACCGGAGCTATCAAGTCACTGGCCCAGCATGGTCCTTCAGTCTGGAAGGTTCGGACCGTGCCGTGCTCCAGACTGGCTCCTAAAAAATTTTATTTTATTATTTTTTAAAAAATATATATAATTTAAAATATAAACAAATAATTATTTCTGTTTAAAATTTAAGATTCATAAAAATAATTATAATATAATAAATATTTAGATTTTTTAAAACATATATATATCATACCTGGTCGGGCCAGGCCGTCGAGCCCAAGAGGAGAGGCCCAATGCGGCCTTCAAGCTCGGGCCGAGCTGGGCCGATACGGGTGCTAGGCCATGTCGATGGCCCACCCGGCCCGTTTTACATCCCTCGGTGAAATGTTATTTATTTATTATTTTATTAATTTTCATGCTAAAAGAAAAAAAAAAGAATTAAACAAATAAAAAGGATATTTAGGCTTTTTGAATGAGTTTTGTCTAATTTCAACTTTTCTATTTCATATTCTCCATTTGAACAATTATTTAGGGTTGATTATTATTAATCAACATTAACATTAATTGGCGCTTCATGTACTGCATGTGCAAATTTTTTTTATTTTTTTTTCCTGTTCTACCATTAAAAAAATGCATTTATATTTTCCATTGTTTTTTTTAAGCTGATCATAGTACTTTCCTACAAGTTGTTACCCTCAGAATTCCTGAAATTGTACCTATCTATCATAGTGTACTGAAGCCACACCCACACACAAACACACAAAATCAGATTAAAAAGTATTTAAGACCATGAGCCTCATTGGCCCAACTCTTTTGGGCTTCATGTGAAGGCTTGGGTTCCAAGCTAGAGCCCAGCTGGGATTAGGTTGGGTGAGGTCCTTGAGGAAACCTTATTTTAAGGGACTTTTTGCATTTTCTTATGGACTATGATGTGTGAACATGTAAAATTTAAATTTATTCTAGAGAAATATTTTGGAGAAGTAAGTTAACAACAACCCGGATGATAGCAAAGTAAAAAGAAAAAATAAAGCTTCTACTTTGAACGGTGACTAATTTTATTCTTTGTGATTGCAATATAGAAATTTAAGCTTTAGACATACGCGAATCAAATATCTCAATGCACCGAGTATCACCCTCGTATTAGAAAGGTGAAAAGAGATGATGCCCTACGATTGATGTTGCCACTAATAGAGCAATATTTACTCAATAAGAATAAGATTTACTGAATCTCATTAAATCAAGTGAGTAAACAGCGACCATCTTTAGTAAATCGTACGGATATTAGTAAATTCAACTCAGTTTATAACACCACACTCTCTAATGCACTTTTTTTTTTTTTTTTTTTTTGGAATGAAACGTTTACCTTATTAATTCTATATTTTTTTTGAAAAAAAAAAAGCATACTACTGCTTTATTCAATTAGTAGATGAATACGACTACAGTTTAAGACAGTCTGGACCTCGAGGAGAAAAGAAAAAAAGATAGATTAATTATAACAACGTTCCTACGAATCTCTCAAAACTCGGCTTATTAATTCTATATTATTTTTTATAATTGCGTATTTTACTCTACAACAGGTCAAGATCAGTCCTACTCAGTTGTCCCAACTTGTAGGATTTGGATGCAAATGTGTTGTGCTGATCCTGAATTTGTATCCAAATTGACCACTATTTTTTTTTTTTTTTTTTTTATCTTTCCCTATTGCTGACTCCAATCTTTCTTGATTTTTCCTTTATTTTACTCTCCCTTCCAACGTCGCATTTGATTTCTTTAAGATGAGTGCTACATCTGACATCATTCAATCATATTCTTTTGCCATTTGGAATGCACTTCCGTAAACAATTAATGATAGAAGCCTCTTGAGGAGGAGAAGGAGAATGTTGATTTGACCTTTCCTGTTCAAAGTCCATCTCGGGTGAGAGAAATTTATGAGAGATTTTAATGGCTCCTTAGGGATATGATGATTCTTTTGACCTGTTGCAACTTTGAGGGGGGATGTTTAATTGGTAACTTTTTTTATCCTTGTCAGTTTTCTCTGTGGAAATGTTTGTATAAGGTTTCTTTAATGGTCATTGCAAGTACTTCTTTGACCCATCAAAAGAGAAATAATGAGTAATTATTTGGACTCTTGCATGTACATTTTTTTTTTTTTGAGAGAGAAAGATAACACACTATCTGTTTCATTCAATAAAAATAATATACATGTTCATATATATAGTACATAGACATTATATTATAGTTGCGAAGCCATGTACCCCATTGTAAGTGACTGCGCCACCACACCAAACACATGCATCATTCGGGCTCTCTTTCAAACTCTCATTCAATCACATTTGAAAAACTTGGCTCGTTGTAATGTTCGATCCCTCCCTCGGTGTCATATCTTGACATAAGTTATCTTTGAATGATACTTGTTTTATTTATGTTGTAAAAATAAACATAACTAAAAATATAAAAACATCAGTCTTTGAATTTAGAATCTCGAATGTCAACTATTAAATTTTTTACCAATCGTACTAGATACTATTAACATAAGAGATATAATTCTAATATAAAAGAATATATTGTGTTTCGTTAGAATGCACAAGACCGGTAGGGTAAAGAAGCTAGAAGAGAGACCAAAGAAAATGTAATACATTTGCAGAGGTAATACAATGATATGAATCTCTCTCAAAAAAAAAAAAAAAAAGATACAATGATATGCGGGAGTAGTTGTGGAGCTAACTTGCAAAAAGTGTTGTTAGTTTTTTGAACATTTACCTTACTAAACACTTGCTTTTATCTCAAGTTGTGTTTTTTCGTCTTTTTTTCTTACCACGAAATAATCACATGTAAGATTAGCTTTAGAAATCAAATGTGCATGTTGGCCATGAGTTGATTTTTTTTTTTTTTTTTTTTGAGAGAGAAATATAGCAAGTTATTCACTTTGTTTATTTTTTAAAATTAAATGAACTTAGCAGGAAATATAAAAAAACAAAGTTTCAAATTTAAGATCTCGAAAACTAACCATTAATCTTTTTGCGCTAAAGACAATTGGTCCATAAGTTGAATATTTTTACTTGCCCTTCGTACACTTGTTGGTCTAATTAGAGAAATCCCCTTGCATAACACCAAAAAAAAAAAAAGAAAAGAAAAAAACTCACAAAAAAGAGTTTAAAGCATGTTTTTTTAAAAAAAAAAAAAAAAAAAGAAGTTTGTGAATATCGATCTGTCCTTGGTATCACTGGCGATGATAAGGCCAACCCTATGGATAAGCATAGGTGACCTCAAAAGGCTAAATATACAACAAATGGATTAGATGGTGGGGCCAAAGTTTATGCATCAAAGGGAAAATTGATGAGCTCTTTTGACACATGTTGAACCTCAACTTAAATCCCAATCTTTAACATTAGCTCTCCTCTTTATCACTCTCCACCATTCCTATATCTTACATGTAAGAACTCTTCTATATATGTATGCTCTCATTAAAAGTATTTTCAATTATTTTACTTTTTACTGTAAAATATAAGTGCCGATGTGCTTGCCTATATTGCATAAATTAATCTATGTGCGACCGTTAGTAAATCAACATATTAACAGTCCTTAAGAATAGTATTATTAATTTGTTCATTATAATATCATTAATTGTTAAGATAATAAATTTGTAAAAATCTTGTATGGAAATGGCCCCTTAATTCTCTTATCGAGTTGGTTAAATAACATAAATTTGGACCCATGCTTAAAATTATTTATTTAAAGCACAATGTGCCTGTCATTATCTTCTCTCTACCTGACCTGGAATTTTTTCTCTCCTAATTTGAACACCTTTTTTTTTTTTTTTTTTTTATTACAAGCCAACCTGATCCAAAACCTAATCTGTTCCGCAACAAGTCAACTTTCTACTTGAAAACAGAAACAAATTGGCGATGAGCATTAATGGTATTCTAAAATTGTACCTCCTCATCATAATTGAAACATTATTCATGTCCTTTTTTCCGTGTTTTTAAAGTAATTTTTAAGGGACAAATTATTGGGTTTAGGTCAGGTTGGTACACAAGACAACCAAACACTGCAGTGAGCCACTGCACTAGTCACATCAATGAATATGGATATTCCAAATTTTATCCAAATAAAACGGATGTATTGGATGCTAAATGGATATAGATTCGGATATATATTTTGACTGTACTCGTCTCGAACCCGAATCCAATCTGAATCCGAATTTATTTTGTATTATATATATATATATATATATATTTGATATTATATTTGAATTTGTATTTTAAAAATTTAGATTTAATATAATATGTTTTGAAATATTGAAAAAAGAAATAATTGTTTCGGGTTCAAATTTTCGGATTCGGATTTCGGATTTTTGGTTGGGTTCGGGTTTGGATATGAATTTCTAAAATCCGTCGGATTCGGTTTCGGGTCTCGGGTCTCGGGTTTGGAGTCGGATTCGGATGAGGGTTTTTGAAAATCCATCCCGAATCCGACCCATTGACATCTCTACACTGCACCAAACAATTGAGATTGTTGAGCTTCCTAATTAAGGTGCCCTTCCCCATAGGTTACTTAAATCACATTCATGTACTACATAAACCTAAAAATAGAATGAAAAGCTTAATACAACCAAATGCGATGCGACATCGATGAACATCCGATCGAGTAATTCCGATTGCAGCAAACACTGCGATCTGAGCACCCGACCGTTTTAGAGTAATCTGTAAATTGGTTCGAAAAATATTCGCGAACGTGCAATTTTTCCTATTCTGTCTACTTTAGAGTAGGTTAGGCAGATTCCTAGGATACAAAATACAACTTGTAGATAGGAATAATACTATGAGAAACATTGAATTAAAATGGCTTGGTTATACCTATTTGGCAATGTTAATTAAATGCCAGTTATTATTATTATTTTATATTGCTTGGTGGTTGATATTCGAGGTCTCTAGCGCAAGTGATAAAGGGCTTAATAGTTGGTCATCGAGATCCCAAGTTTGAAGCTTAATTATTCACATTTTTGGCTAATTAGTTTATTATCATTCCGATTTCGATACCAATTTCGATTTCGAATCAAACACATCCACTGTTAGAATAAACTATATCTTAACTTCGTAGTTAGAACTTATAATCAAAAGCTAAAGTTTTACTTACTTCCGAGTTCTGTTTGGATTAGGAATAAGGGGAGGGATAATCCCTTATCCTCTTTTATACCCAAACAGAAATTTTTTACTCGAAAATAATAGTTCTCGAGTATCTGAAATAAGTTGGTATAACTATTCCCACCAACATCTCCATTTTCTATATATAATTACGTACCCACTATTTTTCTTATTCCATATTATCTATTCAAATATTATTTTTTTTATCCCCATAAATAACTCAATTTTTATCCAAATACTATTTTTTTTATCTTCATACTTATACCTATCTTTGTAATAGCTAGTTCTTACTTATATCCGAACCAAACGAAGCCATGGGGTTAGAAGATGAAGATCACTTCTACTTTCAGCGAAAATTTACTAGCTTAGGCATAAGTTTGAAAAATTAGAAAGGGAACATTGATTCACCGCGCCAAAGTACACCATATTAATTAGCTCTAAAAGGTACAGTGGTCCATTACTTGGCTCAATTTATTGGAGTGCCCTTTACACCTTTTAAAAAAAATAAAAAAGAAATTGGTCCAATCCGAGCTCGAGTGGTTGGGTCGCACCACACTACGCCACAATATTGCTTGCTTTATTTCATAGCTGGTTTAATTTGTCGTTCTTAATTATTATAGCTGGATGTCACATATATATAATCTAATTTAAATCAAATCATGTAAATAAACATAAAATAAAATGTTGTGGAAAAGATGTTGATTTTTCTATCTTAAAGCTCACAATTCATTGGGTGGTCGCCATATGATTTCCGCATCTAGGGAATATAAAATTAGACCTCGTGATTTGTAGGGGTTACAGGTTATTTACTTGTTGTAGTAATTGCTCCCTCCCCCTAATAAATTTGTCTCAATAATTTCAAGTTTTGAATATTTAGAACAAGTTCCCATTGAGTAGATCCATTCTCTTTCATCAACAACCTATCTATAAATCTATAAATTTATAAATCTAAATAAAGTCACAATATTTTTTGCCACGTTGTATATTACCTTTCATTTTCATGACCCAACTTTAAATCAAATTACTTCTCTTCTTCTCAACGCCCAACCCTTCATCTCCCCACTCCTCTAATTACATGCAAGGTACATAATTATATGCATCATATTAATATTTTATCAAAGAGTTGGCTTTATAACTTTAATGCACTCCCCTTCTCCATTAATCTCCCACCTCCTGTCTTTTATAACTGTTTTGTATGTACCATAAAAGTTTTTTTTGCCACGTGACATATTACTCTTCATTCTCATAGCCTAACTTTAAATCAAACCACATTCTCCTCTTCTCAACTTTCAACTTTTCACCTCCTCACTCGTCTAATTACATGTAAAGTGCAACATTTAATTACATGCACCATATTAATATTCTATCAATGAGTGGACTTTATAACTTTAATCCACTTCCCTTCTCCATTAATCTTCCACCCCTTCTATTTTGTAACTCTTTTGCACATGCATCATAAAAAATTTTTTTGTCATGTGACATGTTATCCTTCATTTTCATAGCCCAACTTTAAATCAAACCACTTTCTCTTCTTCTCAACGTCCGACCCTTCACCTTCGATTCCTCTAATTACATGCAACGTGCAACATTTAATTACATCATATTAATATTCTATTAATGATTGGGTTCTAGCTATAATTTTATTTTTTTAACAGTTGAATTTAGTCATGCAAATTCACTGTGTTTAACATGGTAAGCTTCCTATATATCAATAAGCTGTAAATATAAATTTTATTAAAATTTTTGAATTTTATTTTTATTATCTACCCGCTGCATCGCGTGGGTCTCTACACTAGTTATTTTTTATGTTGTAATGTAAAGGAAATAAAAAAAAAAAACCAACATATTTTACAAGACATATTATGGTATCCCCTTTTTTCTTTTCTTTTTTTTTTTTTTTTTTTCTTTTTTCCTTCCTAACAATTGATGCGCGAAAGAAGCATTTAAAAATCTTTGTAGGAAGTTTGGGATAATCCGAAGGGAAAAGGAAGAAGAAGAACACCCAACAAGTCAAGTGAGGAATCTTATAAGTGTATGTGGTCCCGTAAACAGAGAATAACTTATTAGCTCAATAAAAACAATTAAAAAAATTTAATAAGAAATTATTGCAATAATTTGTATAAATGGGAGCCCACATAAGCAGTACTACCGTAATAATTTTACTATGTCTTTATAGTTTGGTTACTTTCCTCATTATTGTCGTTTCAATGGTTGTTTTCTTGGATTGGTCCAGCCAAAAAGATACAACGAATATCAACCAAACATTCTAATTGTGGGTCATTACAGGTATTGAAATAACTAGGCATCTTAATGCTGAACCGATGAATTCGTTATACATAAAATCACTGTATTCCACGCTATTTATCACAACTTAGATTAGTAATTCTTCGTACTATTAATTTGCATCATAAATAGTGACTAGAAACCAAACAATATTAAGTGACCGTATTTTGTGGTATTTTGCCTTTTGCCTGGTGTTCAAGTCTAGCCACTAAAACTGGATTTGGCTCCTCTATACGGACTATTTTGTAAAAAACTGTTGCAATATGCAAATCGTAGACCGTATAAATCGAATTTGATTGTGATCTCGTGTCCCTAATCAATATCTTATATTTATGCTCTGTTATCATGTTATTTAAAAGATCAATTTAGCAGGAAATAGCTTAGAATTTATCTTACCAATTCTAAGCATGCCATTATTTATGACAAAAATCCATGGAAAACAAAAACATCTTTAGACAAGCCCCATGTTTTGATTATGTTCTGATTTGAGCTTCCTCTATTAACTGGTGGAAATATTCAAAACATGACAACTTATTATTATCATCACCAACTGTTGACAATTGTTGAATTGGCCACTTCCAAAAGTTGGCAGTCAAAGATGGATTCTGCGATTCTTCCTCTCCCTGCCGTCCAACATTATTGGCCATTCCTAGGATTATATATATATCTATTACTCTTTATGAATCCCCAATGTTTTAAGCTGATGTATCATAATCTCCTAATTTTGAAATTTTTTTAATTTAGAATGATTCATTTTATTCTCTCTCTCAACATACGTCTCTTCATCTCCTCATTTACTTTTTATTTAGAATGAGCCATTTTACTCTCTCTCAATATACGTCTTTTCATCTCCCCCATTCAATTTTTATTTAGAATGAGCCATTTTACTCTCTCTCTCTCAACATTCGTCTCCTCATCTCCCCTATTTTATTCTCTCTTTCTCAACATACGTCTCTTCATCTCTCCCATTTAATTTTTATTTAGAATGAGCTATTTTACTCTCTCTCTCTCTCCATCGTTGGTAGATGTACCAAGTGTGATACACAAAAAAATATTTAATATTTTATTATTATTAATTACTACTATAGTTTCTACCCGCTGCAAAGCGCGGGACTCTTCACTAATATATATATATATATAGAGAGAGAGAGAGAGAGAGAGAGAGAGAGACCGTTTCTCCATGAGCTGTTCCAGCAGGGGCAAATCAGGAATTTCCTAATTTTAACCTTAGCATCCTATGACCATATATACTTGTGTGATGCTTTGCTTATATAAATTAAGCACCAAAAGAGAGAGAGAGAGAGAGAGAGAGAGAGAGAGAGATGGGATTTGGAGATAGAGAAGAGTTAAGATTGCTTGTGAATGATGATGGGTTGGATTTATCATCATCATCATCATCATCATACATATGTCAATGTAGAATATGCCATGAAGAGGAGGAAGAGAGCTCCACAACCATGGAGACCCCATGCGCATGCTCTGGAACTCTAAAGGTATATATATATATAACTCTTTTCAAAAACATATCTAACTTTGGCTTTTTTTGGTGTCAAAATTGAATTTTGGGAACTGTCTCAAAAGAAAGTTTGAATTTTGGGGGATTTCCATTTTTTTTTTTTTATAAATTTTTGTTTTTAACTAATTCCCTTCTGTTTCAGTTTGCTCATAGAGGATGCATACAGAGGTGGTGTGATGAGAAGGGGAGCACACTCTGTGAGATTTGTCTCCAGGTTAGAAACCCGAAAAAACAAAACGAACTACAAAATTTGAAATTTGACATTGGTCTTTTGGATTGGAACTCACATAAATGATTCTTTTTAGCTGTATGAAACATAAACACTACTTTGAATCTTTCTCTTTCTGAAACATGAATGATTTGTGAAATTCACTTTTGTTCAGTAGAAAATTTGTTTCATAATTTTATTCCAGCCTTCTTCTTCCTAAATATTACTGTTCTATTCTCCATGCATTGAAATCTGACTTAAATAATTAAATTAAATATTCTGATTCTGAGTTGTCAGATACCTGTACTATGTAATTCTGAGATCTTTTCTTTTCTTTTTTTTTTTTTTTGCAAATGACTGTTTCAAAATTATTAGATTAAGTTCAAAGATTTGAATTTTCAAAGTCCTTTTGTTTTGTTTCTTAATATAATCTTTTTGTTTGAACTATTATTCTTTGTAGAATTTTGAGCCAGATTATGCTGTTCCTCCCAAGAAGACACAGGTGGCTGATATGGTTGTGACCATCAGGTAAAATAATCTAATCTCTCTTTCTCTCTCTACTTCTAATTATTCTCTCTCTCTCTCTCTCTCTCTCTCTCTCTCTCTCTCTCTAACGGGAGTGGGGCCCAATACAGATGTCAGTGCTCTGCAAATTTGAATTGTATTCCAAAAGTTGCAGAGATAAACTCCCTAGACTTGGTCCACCACATCAGCCTTGGACATTGTAATAAATTTTTTCGTTTAAGATAATTCTAGTTGAATTTTTCTTTTTCTTTTTTTGCATCTAATTTTAGAGCAACTGATCGATATTCTACATTGAGATCCTAAAAATTCCTAGATTCGAGGTCAATAAAACCCTCTCCCTTAACTGGGGATATAGTAGTTTTTTTTTTTTGGCATCTTATGTTAAAGAACAAAAAAGGGAAAGGAATATTTAGCACGTTACAATCTCCATGTTATAAAAAAAACCCTTCGAGATCGAAACAAGAGATAAAATAGAAGATGGACCAGTTAGGCGGTTTACAGCTGTTGTGGCGAACAATTTCATAGTTTTTAATGGAGAGTTTTTTTAAAAAAATAAAAATTCAATTTCAATTTGTTGGCCTAAGCTAGGAAATGATAAGATCGCTCTTTTACATATACCAAGAATGGGGACACAATGCTGGGGCCAACACCCTATCAAGTTGGACAATGTGGCTCAAAGATCATTTAAATATTAGATATTGTGGTACCCATAACCATTGGGTTCCTCTTTGCTTTACTCCAAAGTTTAGCCCATGATAGCTACTACATTTCCATCTTGAGCATTGTTTTGATGTTACTTGTAATCCTAAGTCATCAACTTTGCTTGTAATGTTAGAAGATTGAAGTTGAAGTTAAGTAAGATATAGTATATAAAAACCTGTATAATTCTCATTTACATATGCACCCTTGTCATGTCTAAATTTCTTAAACAAAACTATATCCTTAGGAGACCCAAGTTCGAATCCTAGTTGATTTACATTTCCAGCTAAATTTATTTCTAAATGAAATAAAACGAAGCGGGTAGCGTGCTACCTATTTCTCAAAAAAAAAAAAGAAAAGAAAAAGTTAGTTTGAAGCTGCAAAAAGAAAATGACAGAAAATAACATGAGCTAATTAATAACATTTTTTGCAACAGAGGAAGCTTGGAGATTCCCAGGCTCAACTATGAACCTCAAGGCACAGGATCCGACGGTGTCGCGGACGGTGTAGCCACCTCTTATTATGCCGAGTGTGCTTCTGCAGCTGAGAGAAGTGCTTCTTGTTGTCGATCGGTTGCGGTCGCGGTAAGCAGCTTAGTTACACATCAAAAGAACACCAAAGAGAACTGTTTTTCTAAAAACATTACACAACAATCCCATATTTCTCATGTGCTGATTAGATCCCGTGTTTGTGATTGTTATCAAAATGTCTGCAGTTCACAATCCTGTTACTGGTGAGACATCTCATTGCAGTGCTAGCTGTTGGAGCAGATCACTACGCATTCAACATCGTCACCGTAAGTGCTCGGCCATCTATTGTTCAACGCTTGTTTGATCTAGCTTTTAGAACAACTTCTTCAGTAGAAAAGCATCAGCTAGACATTCAGTAAAAGAAGGAATTTAACTCTTCTGGCTGGAGTGAAAAGCCGGAGAGAGCTTCTAGCTCTTAAATGTAAAAGCTTAATAAAAGATTAAACTCCTACTCTTATAATGAAAAGCTAACCTGGGAGAAGCACTTTCGTAGAAGCTCTATCCGAGCCAAATGAACTGAATGAACTGACTCTAGATTCGACTACATCCATCATTTGCTGATGAGACCATCTACGCAGGTGCTCGTACTCAGGGCTAGTGGAATCTTGTTGCCATCCTATTTCATCATGCGGTTGATCTCTGTCGTTCATCAGGGGCGGTTGCAGTATCAGCTGGAGCAGCTCCAGGTTAGCTCCCAACAATTCCCTAAATGCTTCAAGAGAGAACCATTAATAGAAGCTCAATTCATCTAATTTTTTTCCCAATTTGGTTTTTGTTTGAAACAGAGAAGAAATAACTCATCGGCTCATTGGACAGAAGATGACGAGGAGCTGCAACAGCATACAATTCAAATACATTCATGACATCTTTCTATATATAAACCCAAATGTTTTTATTGGAGAGGATTAGAAATATAGTATAAGCAATGTGAGATATTTTGTTTCATTTTTCTTGTAATATAAACACAATGTAGCCATTTTTTGAATCAAAATAGTAAGCTATTTTCTTTGATAGTGTATGATGAAATGTTATCAATTAGGTATAATCCACTGTAGCCTAACTTCCGTGAGTAAAAGATGAAGAAGATACCAAGAACTTTGAAAAGATCAAGTAATTAATTTCACAGAAGCTGATGTGAAGTTACAAACAGTCAATGCAAGTAAACATAATTTTGCCAAAAACCAGAGAGAACCAGATATAAAAGTTATAGCTTAATTTTAAACTCCACAATTAGCAGAAAATAGATCAACTTGGCATAACGGAAAGATGTATATTTGCAAATCATAACGAAAATGATATAATAAACCATGATGAGTCAACACCTATCTAAAGCTGATGTCTGTAAAAGTTATTTACTTTTGTCCACTAAATACTTTCCAACGGGGAAAACTGACAAAGTTATGGCAGACACCTAAAAAAAAAAAGTTAAAAGCAATAAAGTAGTAGTCATTCAACATAGCAATGAGAAACAAGAGAGATCAACATGAACAACTGAGTATTACTTTCTCAGATAATATAGCTTTCATTAGGGCATTACTTATGCCCTAACAACATATCTTAAGAACTAAATTTCATTGAAGAAAAAACATTAACACACCAAACAAGTCTGCATGAATTTCAGAAAATTGCAAAAGTAATGATAATTCTCTAATTACAAGAAGAGCGGGTAAAAGGAAGAATAATAAGCTGAAAGGTAAGGTTATCACAAAATAAGGGATATGCAAGTAATCAGAAAGTTCTCTTCCCCTTTCACTTCTTTATAGACAACTCCAACTTGAATAAAAGTCACAACAATCTAAAGAATACATTATTCAAAGTTTGATCTGTAGCACTTAGATGGATCTTCTTCTGAATAAAAGAGAATTAAAGTAATGAATGGGAAGGGATTCATTAAATCAATAGTTCATAGAAAAAAAAAAAAACCCATACTGCCAATCCTTGGTGGGTTGTTGCCACATATAGTAGCAAGTATCATTATCTATACTCACTTTCCACCTTTGCTGCATAAAAGTTCGCCAACTTGAGACATTCAAATAAGTTCAGAGGTGCCAGTAATTGTTTAGTCTACCTGTTTCCCATGAAACAAAAAGGCACCTTGCTCTCAACACGAATAATGTCCTAGTGTAGAATACTCGGCAATCCTTCTCAACTTCCAGTAAACATCGAAGGCACTTAGATTGAGGGCAACTTCAGTAAATATCAAAGGCACGGATGCAATCATGACCTCAATAACAGTTTACAACCCCTTAACCTCATTAACAGTTTACAACACCTTAACCTCATTACTTGAGAATCTATTCTCATATTCTCATACTTGATTTGGTATCGCCATGGCACATGGTGATAGTCTATTGTCACAATAAGTGACACCTACCACAAAGCACATATAGAGAAGAGCGAGGAAGGAAGAGAAAAACAAGTTTGCATAAAATTTGCAAAGGGGATGATGACGCATACACCATAAAAACATGTATAGCAGTGTAAAATTCATCTTAATTGCATATATGATCCTAGGATCAGAGAGAATTAAATCTTTAATGGAACCGAGCCATTCCTATTGACAGTTTGACACCAAGGTTTGCAGAGACAGAGATCTTCTATAGTGTAGAAACATAGAGAATACTATCATAATGTCAAGGCCCCTCATTATCAAGTAGATAATCACAAGGGACCTAACCTAGCATTGAATACTTCAAAACCTTCGAACAAACTCTAACAGTTGAGATTTGACCCACTGCAAACATTAGCTGGGCACCACAGCTCTGAAATTGCATTATATCAAGCAGTATGAATTACAAATACTTCAGATATCAGCAACGTAATCAAGAATTTATCCTTAATTAGTATGATGGGCCTGATCCACACGAACAAAGAAGGTTGTCACGAAGCATTAAATTCTTTGTCACGATAGAGAAATGCATATTCTTCTCTGGTTCACTGCATTGAGACAAAACATTTGGACACCATAAGCGAGTCAAATCAATCTTTTGAATATGAAAAATTCTATACAGGCCACTCTGAATCTACTTTTCATCTTATCATTCAGTCCTGATATGTTAAGATAATAGGTTAAACATTCGACAGATAAAATTGTCCAGCATTCAAAAAAGGCAATCAGAAAATGCATGTGAGGCAACATAAGACCACAGAATTTGATCAAAATTGCCAGCAATTGAATAATTATCAAGTGTATAAAATGGAAGATTTTTATCCTATGGAAACTTGAAGTTTTCTGCTTTACATACTTGACCTACTGCAACGCAAAAATTCATCCAGGATACACGTTAATTTTTT
Source organism: Ananas comosus (assembly GCF_001540865.1). Classification (NCBI taxonomy): domain Eukaryota; kingdom Viridiplantae; phylum Streptophyta; class Magnoliopsida; order Poales; family Bromeliaceae; genus Ananas; species Ananas comosus. Next base: position 822,375 of record NC_033624.1, on the reverse strand, counting down.
GATATAAAGTTCTCAAAATGCCCCTAAAATATTTTCCTTTCTACTGCACCTTTCTCCAGCAAAGTAAATCAAAGAACGAGATGTAAATAAAAAATGCTAAGGTGAATTATTTGATTTTTTTTCTTTTGCTATTTCCTAACAGTTTGACTGATATGTGCATAATGCAGAAGTAAAACAATATAAAACTGCATAGGTCACTAATTAATACCCGAGGTATTATGAAAAACAGATTTAGAAGGAGAATCTGATCGAAATGTATAATCTACATGAGAAGCTATACAATACAACAAAGATCAAGTAATTCTGAAACTCATCAGTCAAATACTCAAATCAAGAGAGGGACCGGCATCTCCAATGTATTACGCTTTTTCTTATGGACCATACTCAGAAAAGACGGCTCCCAGTCTGATTAGGAACTCTTTTCTTAACCCTCTTCTTCATCCTCTCAGCCCAACCATGGAATACATTCGAAACCTGAAATTTCCCTGAAAAGTTCATCTTCTGGGCCAACTCATACAACACATCCGGCTTCCCTGCTCTCGAGAAATCTGCTGCAAATTTGTTATAGTCAATTTGCGGAGGAGCTTTCATCCCTTTGGTCACCATCTCCTCAATATACTTATACGCTTCTTCAGGCCTTCCATGCCTTATATGCCCGCCGATATACACTGTATAGGAATTAACATCAGGACAAATTCCTTTCTGAGCCATCTCTTCCCAAATAGCACATCCCATCTCATAATTCTTTCCGTGAAAGTAAGACTTCATCATCATATTGTAAGTGTGGATCGTGGGCTCAAAACCATTCTTGATCATCTTCTTATAAATCCTCGCAGCATCATCCGGCATGTTCCGATTGGTCATAAGCTTGATCAGAGCATTATAAGTCCGGCTATCAGGCGGGCACCCCTTCTCGGTCATCTCCCTCAGTAATCCTGAAACCTTATCCATCTGCCGAGCATTTCCAAACCCTACAATCAAGCAAGTGTAGGTGGCAGCATCTGGCGAGCACCCAGCTTCTAGCATTTCCTCAAAGCACTTAACAGCCAAATCCATCTTCTCACCTTTGCACAAGTCGCGGATTAAAATAGTATAGGTCCACACATTAGGGATTGGGCCTTTCGCCTTCATTAGCTCAAAAAGTTTAATGGCCTCGGATCTCCTCTGCCCACCGATCAGCCCGTCGATCATCGTATTGTGGGCGACCACATCAGGCTTAAAACCATCCTCCAGCATTAGATTCCATACCCTACCGGCTTCAACTAAGTTTTTGAGCTTGCACCACCCCAGAAGGAGAACAGTATATGTACGGAGATCCGGTGGGTACTGATCCTTCATCTTCTCAAACAAAGCCTGAGCTTCTTTCCCGAGCTTGGCCTTCGCCAGAGCTTCGATCAAGCAATTGAAAGTGTCCAATCCTGCTTCAAAATTATATCTTTTCATTAGTTGAAAGATTCCCAGGGACTTCTTCATCTCTCGAGCAGCTGCAAATGCCTTGATTGAGATTCTGAAGGCTTCCATTGATAATAATTTCTCCTTTCCCATCTCCTCGAGGAACGCAACCATGGTTTCGAACTGCCGCGTCTTCCCAAGAACGCTCAGCATCTTGTTGTACGTGCTCGCATCGTGCGAGAACCCCGGCCTGGTCCCGGCCCACCGGAAGAACCGGAAAGTCGGCTTGTGGGCGTGCTTGAACCGTTCTATGACATCGATCACGAGTGAGTGAGTGAGATCGACGCCGCACTCGTCGAGCACCGCCTCCATGTTGCGATCCGAGGCGAAGAGTTCGTCGATCACCTTGCAGACCCTCTCCACCTCCTTCGCGTGGGATTCCGAAGCCGGCGGCCACGGTTGCTTCGATTCGTCGTGCTCCTCGGCGGAATCGGTGTCGGATTCTGAGGGGCAGGCGGAGGTGGAGAGGAGGGATTTAGGGTTTAGGAGCGGCATTTGTCCTTGTAGAGGAGGTGAGCGAGGGAGGCGCGGAAGGGGCCGTGGCAGAAGAGGCGGAGCTTGATGGCGAGGACGATGGAGGCGACTATAAGAAGGATGATGAGAAGGACGAGGCAGGGGCAGAGGACGACCACCATGGACGCGCATCGCCCTTTCTCCTCCTCCTCCTCCTCCTCCTCCTCCAGATCCCGCTTCTCGCGGCCGTGGGATTGGATCTGGAAGGCTCGGATCGAGCGGGAAGGAGGCGAAGGGGCCATGGGGAGACGCTACTGCGGCAGCGGAGGCGGAGCTGGGGAGGGGGTGGAGGTGGAGAAGGGGGCGAGATCGTCTAAGGAGGAGGGTCATGAGAAGGCCATTAATGGAGGGGGAAGGGTAGAGGGAAGAGGGGAGAAGGAGGGACGAGAGAAGAGGTTTTTAGGGTTAGGGTTTAAGGGGGAGAATAGCGGCGCGGGGAGGAGGAGGAAGAGGAAGAGGGAGAGGGAGCGAGAGGAGAGGGTGGTGGCGGAGCGGGAAAAACAGGAGGAGGCGGGTGAGAGAGAGAGAGAGAGAGAGAGAGTAGGTGAAGCATCGCAACGCGCAAGATAGTGGTTAGTCGCGCGTCAAGATCAGGACCGTTAAACTGGTGTGATCATTTCCCAGGGCTTTTGCCTTTTGCTTAATCTCTGCCTTTGCTTAAGCAAGAGACTACAATAAATGCCTCCACCTTGATTTTTGGCCTGAGGCTTCACGTGGAGTTGAGGAGACATTGGAAACATATAATAGAAACATATAATAGAGTGCAATACTTAAATATTTGACTAAAGAAAGTTAAAAAAATAATAATAATATAAGTTTTTTTTTTCATAAAATTATAGAAATCAATATTATAATCAAATTATTTCATTGTACACAATATAATATATTTTATAAAAACAAAATGGATTACTTTTCTATTACGTTTTCTCACCTATATATAATACATACACTATTTCAGCAATTTCAAATAGAATGTTTAACCACCTTATTAATTAAATACAGATTTTTTTTTTCTTGTGTGTGTGTGTGTGTGTGTGTGTGTGTGTGTGTGTGTGTGACAATAGTCCTGTATCATCTTTTTGGAAGAAATTCTTTGGTGCCATTGAATTTTCTGACTAAGAGAAAAGGCTCATTTGAAGTCGTGGGTAGAGTATATTTCGTGCAGCAAAAACTACACCGAGAAAATATTATACCTGCTATGCTTCCACGGTTTCGGCCTACCTTCATTTTGTCCAATAGCATTAGACGACCACAAACGGGCTTAAGAGTTTGAGTTTATTCATCTCAACTTAATATGGGTCTCCAATTACTACACTGAGCCTTTGTATATCCTCATCCATGCGCGGGCCTTGTGCTTCACAATGGGCCTTATTGGGCTGGGCTTCAATACTTATGTTAAGAGCAACAACCGAGGCCAATGTAAATAGTATGGGCGGATCCAGTAACCTCTCTTTTGGGTCCAGGCCCACATTTCATGGCGGTGACGCGATCCAGCCCTTTATATACACCGGCCCTAATAAAAGCGTGTAAATGCATTTTAACTCTGCTTATAGATAAGGATTCGTACGCTCTCTCTCTCTCTCTCTCTCTCTCTCTCTCTCTCTCTACCCTTGTTCCTCTCTTCCTCCCCTTCTCTCCGCTTCGACGCTTGAAAGAAGCTTCGGCGACGGAGAAGCTTCCGAAGGCGACGAGGTACAGATCGCCCCTCCAATGGCTTCTAATTTTAGCTTTATGCTTCGTAATCTTTGCTCTGCGTGTTGAATTCGGGGGGATTCTCTTTTTAATCTGGTTCGAATGGTTGTTTCAACTTCTGGGCGATCGGATTAGGGTTTTTAATCTTGTGAGAAGGTTTTTGTAGTTATTTTTTGGTAATTTTAGGGCTCTCTATGTGTTATTTGCGGGTTGTGGCTTCGGATGTATGTGTTATCTGTGGTACGGATCGGGCATTCGACTAGGTTTTGTGGGGGAGAAGAGAATTTGCTCCATTTGATTGGCCTAGTTCTGGGATTTGTGTTTCTTTGCGGAGGATCGGTGACACTTGTAGATAGATAATTTACTAGTCTTAAGGTTTCATGTTGGTTATGAAGGTGAGGCAGGAGATAGAGAGGAATGCCCTATCAAACGTTTGGATGGTTTATTTATCTTTTTGCTGCTAAAGCAATTTGAGGCTTTTAGATTGAGTAAATTCATAGAAGAGTTAGTTACGTTCGTCAGATGATACTTGTTCTTAAGTAAGATGCCAGATAACATCTCTTATATGTTTATTTAGGAAGTGCTACAATCCTCGCATGTCATTGTGCAAAGTCTTTGAGAGCGATTCAAGATGATGTGGTGGGAGGAGATAAGGAAAGATTTTTAGTGCAATGCACTAAAGTAGGATTAGCGGTGGTAGCGTTTCGTACGATTGATTGCCATAATGTTTTAGTAGGATTCATATGACAACACTATCTATATGTGATCGAGAACAAGCTGAGTTAATTTTTGGTGGGCAATGCTTTCATCAGTTTGCCTGATAGAACTGTAAAACTACATTTTCCATTATCAAACTTTGCCAAGATAGAATGATATTGCTGACACCTGGGAGAAAGGAAAAATAGATCAGCAACAAAAAATGAGCGAACTGAAGAATCCATTTCCCTCCTGTAGCAAAGAGGAGTTTGTTGCTGCAAGTACTGCAGCTCCCCTTTCTGAAAGGCTCCTCTAGTTGTAAGAATTCAATTTAATCCCTTAATTCATGGTTGAGGCAAGAGATTATTGCTGTAGATTATGTTTATCTTTTGATTGTTTTCTTGACAGCTGTTTTCGCAATTTAAAATCTTGTATTGATGGAATAATTGACCAAATAAGAAGGAAATATGTAAGATTAACTTATAGCTCCGATAACTTAATTTAACTACTGGATGTAGTGATAGCCTTGAAGTTTCTTCACTTATAAATTATGTAGTTGCAAATTGCTTACTGCATCTTATATTTCCCCCCTATTATTATGTTACACAGATTTTACTCATCTTTGCGAAATGTCTTATTTCTTTTGATTTGTTGCTGCTATCGTAGTTGGTACGTTTTATGAATTTTTTTTCCTCTCTGTCTCTCTTTGACTGATTTTGATTTGTAACATCGACATATCTTGTTGTATTACATGTTTGTTGTCTTATGTGTTAGAAAATTTGGAAATGTGTTCTCGTTAACTTATTTCTCTGTAAGTTATGGATGTGCTTCTGATTGTGACACTCTGTACCAGCATTATTGGACTGCTGTTGAGAAATGAAGCTATGAGTTTGGAACCATGGCGCTGATTGCACACCAGACACCGGTATGTGCTATTAATGGTCCATATTTCTTTAAGCAGGATATGTGTCCATATACTTGAGTGGTCTTGACCCTTCTGAGGTCATTCTCTATGCAAGTTTATTAAAGTTCCCTAATACATTGTTTGCTTAGAATGGAATTTTGTGTCATTCATGTAAGTTGAAAGCAGAATAGGATATTTGGAAATTTGACAACTTCCATCGCATTTTCAATTGTTGCCATTCATTACGGTTAACTGTTATATTTATTATTGATCTTTGTTAGGTTTCACAGCCATCCAATTCCTTAAGGTATAAAGCAGCTGCCAATGGAGTGATCCGTCGATCGTTTGTAGCTTTTCAATTTGTCTGTGGAAAAGATGATGAGTTTATGCCATTGAAGCATCGTTTTGTTTCCAGGTGAAATAAGTTAAGCAGCATTGTTTACATTTATTGAAGGTTTTTTGGAAAATGCAATTTATGTTATGCTCCAAAATATTGTTGTATTTTTTCCCTACAGTCTAATGAAATGAGTAGACCTATTATATGGGTGAGATCTTACTGTCTTTTTGAGACTTTGCTCAGGGAAGGAGTTGACATATATGATTTTAAAAACCACAAGGAGATAATCGAGTATGCAAGTCCAGTAATTTTACATTTACAAAGTAAAATTCTCTTGCTTCAGTTGTCTATAACTATTTATTGTTTATTTCACTGTATACATCTATTCAATCTGCTAATGCAACTGATTGAGGAAATGAGCATAGCCATATGTTATTCCTTTTTCAGTATCGTCTATGAAACACATCACATTTAACTATTTATAATCTGTTTAAATATTTAAGGACTATGTTTTGGAGTAGAGCTTTCTGCTTCAGAACAGGAATTGTTCTGTTTACTTTGGTAGATCTCTTTTTTAATGCATTTGTTGTATTGCATGAAATGTTTTGGTCTTTTTCTGCTTCAGAGCACAAATTTTTTTAGGCCAGTATACATATCTTTCTTCGTAGTTTTCTTGTATTGCATCAATGATATATAGTAGATGCATACATTAAACATCTACCATACTCTTAAAGAGGATGTCTCATTTGCAATCATTTTGGCTGTCTCAGAGACGAACCTATTGTCTCATTAAAGAGGAAAGTGTTCAAAGTCTCATCTTTTAAGAGCAATGCCCAGAACGACGAACATGAGACCAAAAAAAGTGGCTTGAAATTTAGCAAATCACAAGTTCAGCTCTCCTCCTCACCTGACGAGAGAGAAGATCTTATATCAAAATCTCATGATTCACAAAAGCATCCACTTTCTTATCCAACACAAGGGGAAGGTGACACCAAGATGGGATCTATCGCCATACAGAAGTTATTTAAGAAATGGCTGATCATGTTGCGCACCCAGACTTCGAGCATTACTATAAATGGGAACGTCGATGAAAAACCAGTTCAAAGTACAACAACCTCTGAAACGCAACATGTGAAGATGAGTACTCAAGCTGGGAGAATGCTGAAGGCTGCATTGGTGTACTTTGCTGGTCTTGATGCAGCTATAACTATTCCATTATTAGTATTGTAAGTACAAAGAACTGTCACTATAAACCTCCTCTATTAGCACTTTATTTAGGGCTTTCCATGCATATATGTACCTGCAAAATCATCTGTTGGTTTTGTTCTCTTAACTAATGCCTAGAAATGGGAAATCATGATGTTAAGAGCTCTTCAATCCTTCCTAAGACAAGAACAGAAATGGTGGCACATAAGGCACTAATGCTGCATAACATATTAATCAGATTTCCTATTTAAAGATCCATGTTCATGCAATCTTTGTTATTAAAAATCCGTATATATTAAAAATCCATATATATAGTATTCAAATTTCACTAGTATATGGCAAGGTCTTCTATTGGATAGTTACATGCATCTAATCTGTTTTTTTCTCCTCAATATGATCAATGCACCAGTAAAGGACTCCAAATCAAACGATTTCTTATTTATTTATAGACTAAATTCGGATCATAATAAATGTTGTTGGTTTTCAATATGAGTGGTTTATTAAGAAAGCTGATTAAAATATTAGTTGTAAGCTAGACGTGAAAAATCATGCTAAAAATAATACCATTTGCAAGCCTCTCCTGAAAAATGGAAACCTGTATGTGACCCCCGGTGTTTGGACCGTCAGCTCTCTGTCTCCTTCCTGTAGGTAGTAGTCATATATGATGTATAGTTGTAGTTGTATCTATAACCCCATGTTTTAAGAATTTTCTAATATTGCCAAAAGCGATTGGAAGGGGTTTAATTGCTATTAGTCTAAACATTCTAAGGGTTAAATGCAGGTTTTCATGTTTTCGAGGGGCGAAGTGCAAGTGACGCTATTTTTAGGTTTTCTTTGCATTTTAGCCCCTCTAATGTTTGTTTGCTATCTGACACAAAGCTGATCACTGTCGTTTTGCAGCATCCCTTGGTACTTGACGGTGAAACTGATGTATGGAGCCGAAGTTACTTCCGAGCTGAGGCCATTATGGGTAATCGGGCCAGTGATAACAGCTGTCTATATAAAGATCATTCAAGGGCTCTGCTCTCTCTACTTCTACTTATTCATGCAGGCAATTCATCTCATAAAGAACCTCCCAACTTACTCTCTCGCAGTCTATAATTTCATAGCCAAGGGGGAGTTCAAAAAGTACGTTGTACGGTTCTGGGAGCCTGTAGAATGCATCAAGAAGTTAGATTATAAAGCTCTTCTTAAGCAAAAATTTGAAGAGCTCAAAGAGTGGGCAGTTGAGAAGTATTTGGACTATGTTGAATCGATATGGCCGTACTATTGCAGAACTATTAGGTTCTTAAAGAAAGCACATCTAATTTAATTTATCTTTGAGAAGAACTGAGAAAAGCTTTTTTGAATCATTGTTAAATTTTTTGTTTTTGAGCGTTTATTGGCGCTTGCATTGTGGGATCGGAGAAACATTTATCATTGATCAAACCTGGCCTTTATCCCCCCATTTTGAGGATGAGTGATTCGGACTCGAGCAGAGATATTACGGTGACTGTAATGTTTATGCATTATACATTAGGAGTTATTTTCTCATTTCATTGTCCTTGTAACGTATTTGTCTTAATCCGCCGTATATTTCAACATTAGAATTTAATATGGTATTTTCTGAATGTATTCTAAGTTTGATGGAAATTTTAAAAGCTTGTCCGGTTGTTGAGCTGTATCAAACATATACCTATCACAGTTTTGAATAGTGAGATTAGTCATTTCATGCAGAATTTTTATAATTTTTCAACTTCCCAATTGTCTCGTAACACCTCTTAGAATTCCATTCTTATGTGATCTTAACTGCTGATAATAGTCCTTTCTTTCACTGATTTGTCATAATATACTGATTTCCATTAAGCTTCTACGTCGTTGCAGGAAAATTTCTTTTTTGTTATTGTATATTTGATCATGTGTTTCATCTTCTAAGTTTGGGGTATCTATTCACTTAAAACCTGTTGCACCATTCTGGTATTGTTACTCTGGGACATATATAATTACTTACAGATTTAGTAAACGATGTTTATTTTATTTTAAATATTAACCATGATTAGAATTGACATTTTGTTGCAGGGTCAGTGGCCCATGTCCTTTCGATTCCACCACGCTGTGCGACCGTATTCATCATTAGAAGAAAACAAAGAGCTTAAACCAAAAATAAAAGAACAATAAAAGAAATATAAAACGTGTTTAGAACCATAATCCCTCGCGAATATCGAAATCAATACAGGATCATACGAAATACAGCGCACGCGGATTTTTCGCTTGAGCGTGGGGCCAAATAAGCCGTACACGTGTCTTAATCGCAGTCGTGGCGGCCATGTGATACACGTGTCCTAACCAATAAGAGCTTTTCACTTGGGGCACACCGTTGAAAATTGGGACCATTCGACCAAATCCCCAAACATGGCCAACCAATTTAGAAATAAACCATGTACTAGTTACCATCCTTTTTAATTTTTATTTTTCGTATCATTTTGCCCTTTATTTTGTGCTTACGTCATGAATGATGTAATATATCACGCCTATGATTTTTTCTTTTTTTAAGTCATGCTAGACATGTTCGCATGAAAATAATCTTCTAATGCAACAAAACAAAAGAGATAATTAGAAAACATTTAACTCTAATTTATTTGGTGACTATTATAATTCAAAGGTGAATTAAGTCGAAAAAAGAGTATTTACCTTCCCATGCTACTGATTTTTTTCTTAACCTAATTTCGTACGAGCTTAGTAAAATTATTTTTTTTTAGAAAAAAATCGATGCTTTAAAATGATGCGATATAGAAAATGTAGCAACAACCGAAATGAAATGACAAACTACCATAATTAAGGAGTGATATCTTTGTCATCCATATTAAAGAATTAGAAATATACCTATTTACATTAGAGTTCAAAATTAAGTCCAAACTATTTATCTTTTCTTTGTTTTGAGTAGTAATCAGCAATTTAGGCTATTTATCCCTAAAATAACAAAAACTTCATTTTCTTTTTTTTTTTGAGAGATAAGTAGCACGCTATCCACTTCGTTTATTTTATTTAGAAATAAACTTAATTAGAAATATAAATTAACTAGAATTCGAACTTGGTCTCGGATATCAATCACCAAGCCCTTTATCATTTGCTCTAGGCACGGTCGGTATTTTAATTCTATTAATTGGATTTTTTTTTTTTAGGTGATTTAAAGCCCTAAACCAGCTGTGGAAAGAACATCCCTTCAAAAGAGAAACAGCTGTGGAAGGGTTGGAAACATCTATGCGGTTTCTCTGTTTTTATTTTTTTTTTTTCTTCATCTCATTCAAAGCTTATCCTTGGTATATTCCCCCACATTAAATAATATTATTGGAGACCAAAAAAGAGCAAATGAAAATTTCCCCATTTTCATTCCCATAATGCCCCTCTCACCATCTATAAATAGGCCCCTCGATGACCTCTCCAAACCTTCTTTCCTTCGTTCGATTCCTCCGCAAGTGATTCCGCGTCTCTTCTTTCCAGCTAAGTATTCCTCTCTTTTTCTCTCTTAAAATTTCCTTTTTTTAGATTTTTTTTTTCCTTCTTTTTTCTATTAGTTTTAGTAGTTATTATTAGCTGTTGAATCCGTAGATTTTGGAGGTGGTTTTGTTCAATTTGGTCCATCTCTTCGTTCCTCAACCTATATCTCTCCATTTGGACAAGATCCAACTCCCAAAATTGGAATTTTTTGGGGGTGGGGGGTTATTTTGTCGTTTTTAATCGAAATCCATTTCCCAAAATTCGTTCTTTTGTGGTTTATTACCCGATCTGAGGAAACCCCAGTTCCCAAAATCCGACCTTTTGAGGTTTTCTTGTTCGATTCCGTACAAATCCCCTGTAAAATTTGCCTCTTGTGATCTGCTTTTGAAGTTGAGTGTTCATGTTCTCCAAAGCCCACCTCTTCTAGCTGTTATGAAAATCGCCACACTCTGCCACCCCTGGTTCTGCTTCCTCCACTCGTTCTCGGTCGCATTCCTCTACTGGTTCTACGTATTCTCATGAACTAATTCTCTCATCACCCGTTCCTTTCACATCCTAATTTAACCACACTCTCGTAAAAATCCCCAATTTAACCAAAAAGTTATCGAATTTTACTCTCCACAAACCTCCTTCCAATCGAAGAACCCTTCTTTTCGCCGGAAAGAGAAATGTCGTCCATACCGGCCGCTTGCCGCTCTTCGAGCCCTGAAGGATGTCCCCAAATCACCGACGAGAAGAAGCGCAAGCGGATGATCTCCAACAGGGAATCCGCGCGCAGGTCCCGCTTGCGGAAGCAGCAGCACTTGGATGAGCTGATAAACCAAGAAGTCAAGCTCAGGAATGACAACAAACAGATCGAGGCCCAGCTCAATATTTTGACTCAGCAGTACCTTAACTTGGATAAGGACAACATCGTATTAAGGGCTCAAGTCACTGAACTGAATGAGAGGCTCAAGTCGATGAACTCGCTGCTTCAGATCGTTGAGGATGTCGTCGGAGTGCCCATGGAGACTATCCCTGAAATTCCGGACCCGCTCTTGAAGCCGTGGCAGCCGCTTTTCCCTGCGCAGCCCATCATGGCCAATGCTGAGTTTCTCCAGTTCTGAAAAAAGGGTAAGCCCTATGTGAGAGTTCCAAGTAGTTTATGGGGTTATAGTAGTTCATGGTGTTTGCTAAATAGAGTTTTGTCTTATGTCTTGGTTGGAGTTGAGTTATGTTTAGGTATTATCTGATGAAGGTTTGTGTTCTTATGTGACAATATCTTCCATTGCATATTGTATTAGATATTTATGTTCTTGATTAATATAGCTAAGATATTGTTTGTGCTCTTTTTAAATTCATCTGTTTAGATGTATTAGAAGCTTTAATTTAAATGCAGCAGAATGCTGATTGTTTCAGATTGGTTATAAAATCAACTTGCATTCATTAGCCAGTTGTACACTTGTTGTGATCGCTTCTTGCTGGCTTGAATAACTCTTTTATCAGTGAGAATAAGTTGATATCTGAACTTCTGTTTGTTATAAGATTGCCGTTGGTACTTTCCTTAGATTGAGCTGATATTGTATTATAAGGTGTGGGGAAACCAATTAGAGTGAGATCTAATTCTTAGTCACAATCTATTTAATCGGTAGTGTGTGTTTTTATCATATAATTGACGCCATGGGAAATTGGGAATGCTATAGTAATTTGTATTATATGATTCTGGTTGTAATGCAAAAGAAATGCCCTAAAACTACTGTTCATGGAAGCTCTCGATCTGTATGCCAAAGTCTGCAGGGAATGTCACATGTTTTCTGTGCTATTGTGTTAATTAAGATCAAAAGAGGTTCGATTTCTCCTCGCGTAAGCCCTTAAAACTGGAGCTGTTCTCATGGAAATTTGATTTTATCCTCGCAACAGTTTCTTCAAAGGTGATCTTAATTAGAGTTGATATCATCAATTTGAGGGTCCATTTTTCTGATTATCTATTTTTGGACCATCATATTGCTTTGTCCTTGGAAAGAGTGGAGCCTCTTTTGGGCCAAATATATAACGCACTAACCCTGTAATGAGACCTTTGATTGTTAAGGTACGACGAAGGACATATTGCTAATCTGAAGTTAAAAAAAAAAAGTAAATATTAATTCATTATATGTGATGATGCTGAAATATTTGATCCTTTTGTAATGTGTCCAAGTTTGCTGCTGAAAGGCTAACTGTTTGAATTTGTTGATGTTATTGAAAGTGAAAGAGCTGAAATTCAGTAAAACTTGGTTTTTTTTTTTTTCTTTTCTTTTCTTTTTTAACATAACTCAATATCAAGGAACTATGATTTTCTAAAATTTACTTTGAATAATCATTCATTGAAATTTGAATATACGAGAATTTGAATGTAAAAATGAACACATATGGATTCTGCAATGTATGCATTTTTGGTTGTGTCGTGACTGTTACAGCTTGTAATTGTGCTGATATTATAGATCAGCTAAGAAGTATATTTCACTTCTATGATCCTCTATAAATGAATTGTTTTCTTTATATGCTTTTTGCTGAAACTAGATTGCCATATTTGCTTCTGGACTAGTTTGTGAAATGCTTGACTTTTTTATTTAAGAATATCTCACACAAAAATATTTGCTTGTAAAAGTATTAATGAGAAGAAGGCAGGATCTGTCAGTGGCAGCCTCTAATTGATGCTTATCAATTGGCAGTTTAGCATCCAAATTTGTTGATCAAAGTGTGATATGTTTAAAGATATTGGTGAGACAACCTGCTTTTATTGTGCAGTAAAGCAGTTTCAGAAAACCATTAGTTTTTTTTCTTTTTTTTTTTTCTGATTTTTTAAATATTTAGATATTGTTTCTGAAAGATCTTCAGTTTGGTCTTTCATTCTTTTTACATTTGGCGGATTCTGGTCCACTGGCAAGTCTTCTATCGAAAGCTTAAACTCAAATTTTGATGTGACTTAATTTTAGCATCTGCATCATAAAAATATCAAAGTTTGTTTTCTTCCAGCACACAAGTCTACTTTTTGAGTCTGCTGAGAGGAGCTGTTAATGGGCCAAAATGGGCCTTGATGGGCCAGGCTCGGCCCAGGAGGATTAGTCTCCATGCTCAAACATCTAATCTGAGCTATACTATACTATCAACAGTTTAGAAATTTATAAATTAAATGGACCATACGATGCGAGGAATGAATAAGAATAATATCACGTTCTCATCTATCTCTCTCTCTCTCTTTTCCATAGAAAATAAGAAAAAAAATAGTTTAAATTTACCCAATTATTTCGAACTAATTTTTCGAGATTAGTACACTTGGGCCTTCACCCCAAGCGATAATATTTCAACCCTTAACCTGCTAAGTTGTGTTTGATTCCTACCCACACATTTCTTACTTCAAAAATCGTCCATACTTTTCCTTCATAAATCAAAAAAAAAATCTCTGCTATCCATCTTACGTGGCGCCACACCATTGGCCAAGAGGCGATAAGAAACGAGCGTCCCTAATCCAACTCCACTCCAATCAAAAAGCCCCACCCTTTATCCCCGTTTTGCAGCGACCGAAACCCTCTTCTTGTAGACATTTCATCAAACACCTAGCGAGCGGCACCGTCCATGGCGTCCACCCTCGCCAACGCGAGCCTCTCCACCGCGCGCGCCGCGTCGGAGCGCCGAAACCCTGAGACGACCCACCTCCCCCCAGCGAGGCTCGTCCTATTCCCGCGCGGCGCGGCGCCGTGGCCGGGGCGCCGCTCCGCGCTGGCGCTGGTGGCCCGGAGCGCGCCGTCGACGCCGCCGGATATCGCGGCGAAGGTGTCGGAGAGCATAAAGAAGGCGGAGGAGGCGTGCGCGGGGGAGAACACGGAGGGCGAGTGCGCGGCGGCGTGGGACGAGGTGGAGGAGCTCAGCGCCGCGGCGAGCCACGCGCGCGACAAGCTCAAGGAGAACGACCCCCTCGAGAACTATTGCAAGGACAACCCCGAGACCGACGAGTGCCGCACCTACGAGGACTGACCCCCTCCTCTCAGATTCCAAACACTTACAGGGGCTTACTCGCAAAATTACCCGTGGATTAAATCGTCCTTGTTTAGTTGGAATACACGCATATTTACGGGGTTTTGTATGGGGGTGTTGTGGGCTTTAAATTAAGTGGTTGGTTGTTAAGGGGCTTAATTAATAATTAGATGCTACATATGGATTAGTTTTCGTGGTAATTAATTTGTATGTGCTCCTCTAAAGTTTGAAATAATTAAATGGAACTGAGTAGTGACTAGTGAAGCTTTTTTATTAGAGAAGCAAAAGTTAATTTATTGATTAACCTTTAATTGTTGGTGCAAAGTCTCCTATATAAGAATCCCATAAAATTGCTTCAAATTTTACAATTTGTTTATCCCTTTGTCGTAATATTAATGTGTTGGAGCAAAGCAAAGTGATTATGATTTGGTAGAGGATTTGAGGTAACTTAATGCACCAATGACCTCAGGGACCGTCTCCGATACCATATTATTTGGCCAAAAAAATGAATTTGATATGAAACGGCTTGAAATTAATCTTTACAATATAACTCTGCTTCGCTTAATTAATTTCTTTCTGGCCAAACGATTGATTCTCCGATGGTTCTCGCACAATATATTCTCTCCAAATTAAGCACTTTACGGGTATTTATGTAAGGTTCTATTATGAACGCTTTGTGATTTATTCAGCAGAATATATAGCATGGCAAAGGTAATTAGATCATGTTATATCTTGTCTCCTACGGCATATTGCTCTTTGTAAATGCAGTACATTAGATACCTATAGAATGTGTGCTTATGGCTCTTCGAAATCGAGGAATTAAGCTCAAAGTTGAGAAAGCTCAATGTAATCGATCGAGGAAGAATAATTAAGGATAGATACCTCTTAGAATTTTTGCTTTTGGCTCTTCGAAATCACTTCGTCAACTTCTAAATTTTAATAAAAAACTTTCGAATCTTTCATAGTACTATGGCCAACTGAATGAAGGATTTCAAGTGATCAATACGATGACAAAACAACGGCGTAACCGCACTAGAATAGACACGATTAGAAGCAACTTAAACATGAAGTAATAATCAACGCATGTCGATCATTAGTCATTTTTAAGTTTCTTGCACGCTACATGAGGCTATTTTGGATCGTCCTTTTTTCCTTGTGAGATTACATGAGCTTGCTTTTTGGCTTCTTTTTTTCTTTGTTTTTTTTTTTCCTTTCGCTTTCATTGAGTGGATGAGTAGATGAGGTGAACCATAAGTGCTCTAAAAAGATATGTACCAGCAACAAAGCCTAACCAATTGCTTGTTATGATTCGGGCGACAACAAATGAGAGGAAGGATAAGTGCATGATTTAATAAAAACAATATCAGCAGAAAAGTAAGTCAATGATAAAGTTGCCTATATTATTACTGCTTCGAGTAGTCGCACTTTGCTTCTTTTTGTGAGAATAAAGCGGCAATATGGAAGGCCATAATTAAACATACTACTGCATACAGTGCAAATGTAATTCCCCACGCAGTTGAACATCCACATGTGTGGAACATCTCTCCTCTTTGTGCCTCAAACAAAGAATCTATGCAGGAGCTTGCCTTTGTGTGCTAAAAACCACTATTAAAAAAGGAAAAGCGTTCAAAAAGAAGTGGAAAGGAGAGACCAAGCACTACTATAAAGAGAGTGATATGATATGGCTTTGTGTGATTGTATATTGATATAAAAAGTATGCTTATTATTCTCATGAGATGCTGTATTCAAACCATTGTTTGGTGACATCATATGTCGACATTGCCTTTTTCTGTTTTTGTTTTTTCAATTTTCATCGTGGTGGCGCCTACGGACATGCGAAAAGGAGCGTCCACAGAGAATCAGATATCATTATGTCTATATCATAATCATTCTAGTACTAAATTAATCATTAAATAAGTCAAATGTATCTTCTCATGGTAGGGCTATAAATGCATGGATTAGTTAATGTAACTAATAATTCATTGTGAAAGAATTGTGGTTCTTTTTCCTTAAATATCCATGAACACTGAGATAGCTGAAATTTTGTTTAAGGTCCTCTACTTACCATAACTACATACTTTGAACCCTATGGTTTTCTTTTCTTTTTTTTTCATCCTGTAACGTTTGTGTGTAGGAATTATGGGAAATGAAAATATTTGATTACTTAGTCATTTTGCATAGATAATTCTTCTTTAGACAATGTACTTAGACACAGTGGATTTAGGTACTCATATCCAGGGCTGGTGCACTACTTCAACCAACTGTATGAGTTTTTCAGCTCAAGAAGTTTAATTTACTTCCACTAGTAGTATACATTAATGCTAGGGATAAGGAAAAGCAAAAAGTTAGGTCATTTTAGGCCATCATTAATTAGCCTATAGTAATAGATCCAATAAGTGG
Organism: Ananas comosus; assembly: GCF_001540865.1. Classification (NCBI taxonomy): domain Eukaryota; kingdom Viridiplantae; phylum Streptophyta; class Magnoliopsida; order Poales; family Bromeliaceae; genus Ananas; species Ananas comosus. Next base: position 805,705 of record NC_033624.1, on the reverse strand, counting down.
CAACAAAGCACCAATGTCTCAAATTGTTGAGTAACTTGCAATCAAAGTAACTATATATAGACCCAACTTAAGATGTTTGAATACATAAGCATCTTGTCTAGTGTACTTTTGTTTTAATTTACTTAAGATTATGTGCAACAATTATCTGATGAGTATGGAAAGATAACTAAGACTTAAAATTTACTTTTGTTCCCCGCTAGTGTTGAGCCACGTGAACTGTCTCTGATGAGATTTTATTAGTGTGTGTGTATATATATATATATATATATATATAGTCCGATTGGGATACTATCGATAGCATCACGAGCTTAGTACTATCAAGTTTTCTACCATTAAATTTAATCATTTAATTATTTTTATCTATTAAATTATACTATTCAACCAACCATCCACTCAACCCTAGGGGGCCCACATTATCCTAATCACACATTTCTCAATCCAAGAGCTAAAAAATTAATAGCACCGATAGCTTGGTGCTATTGATAGTATTTCAGCCTAGTTATATATATATATATATATATATATATATATTACTTAGTGTGCGCAGTCCCTTAATTAAAAGCATTTGTAAATTAAGCAGCTTTATTTAAACCTCAATCACCAATTAATGACACTGTGCTCATAAGTTGGAAAAAGGCATTCTCAGTTGTTGTGTTTGTTAGACACGATATGGTTGCTCCTGGGCCATTCAATATTTTATTTTATAAACATATAAGTTAGACATGCAAAAATATGTTTTCTCTGATACTACTATTTTATAAACAGAATGTCATGAGGCATTCTGTTAAAAATATTGTCATGGTGTCTTGGTACCTTTTTTTTTTTTTAATCCCCTCTCTGTTGCATTTGCCAGTTCCAATGTATCTTTTTATCTCATTTTTCCTGGCTAGAAAAGTGAACCATTCTTTTATCATATTTTTCAATTTCATTCCAACATAATAGAAGCATAAAAGTGGTTCAATGGATTGGGAAGAGTTATACTCATGACATCCTAATATACAGAATAATAGAACAACACATGTATATAAAAACTAACAAAATACTTTCACTAATGGACTAATCGGCAAGTAGTGTGCGAAACATTTATTAGAGTCTCTTAATGTCTTATCATATGATGGCAACAGTATGGTAAGTTTTATTCTTTCTAAAGTTGGCCCAAGAATATATTTAACACCTACATATGGATATATCTAAATTAATATTTAGTTGTACAGTAAATTTGTCCCATCCTTGAACAAATACACTCTAATAAAATCATGTCGATCATGCAACATGTGTGAAGACATTAACTTCCCGTTTGTGACTTGTATATATAGGTATAGCACATTCTAAATACTCGTAAGGAAGTTTGGCTATTTATGGTACGACCCATTCGATCATCTCTGAGTCCTACCAGTGAGAGATCTCTCTTGGTTTTGAGGTTGGAAATGGACGCGTAATTAAGGTCCAACATTGTTAGCAGTTGATTAATTATGATCCTCGTGTTTAATGAGATAAATGTTTTTTTTTTGAGAGAGATAGATAGCACGTTACCCGCTTTGTTTATTTCATTTAGAAATAAACTTAGCTGGAAATGTGAATCAACTAGGATTCGAACTTGGGTCTCGGATATCAACCACCAAGCACTTTGCCACTTGCTCTAGGGACAATCGGTTTAATGAGATAAATGTTTAAGCTCTTACTGAGCCTTCTTACATTGAGACAGTGACATGCAAGGTATCTATTCTTATCGATGCGACTAATTTGTTTGTTTTATTTACTATAAACAAATTACTATGCAAATTTGTCAATGATAAAGTTTCTCCTACAAACAAGTCGGTGTCTTTGCTAAATTGTTTGATTAATTTGCATAGTAATAAATATCTTAGCAGCGGCATGCGCACAAATAAATATGAAGTTTAATTAGAGAGATACTTATTTAATTTGTTTAATTTTTATTAAAAGTATGTATGCTAAGAATCCTTATTTTATTTTCTAGTGATGTGAATCTATATAAAGATTATGTTGTTAATGAAATTCAACTGTTGGCTTTTTAGATTTATATATTTTCAGTTGCACATATGGGGTTCTATACGGTGTGAACACAAATTTTATGGGCCTGCATATATAGATGCTTGACGCAAGAGATATGCCTACATAGTAGAAGAAAAGCAGGATGGGACCTATCAATAATGAAATCATCAAATTGACCAATTAATAGTTTCAACTTCCCAATGTCATGTGTCTCTTTCCATTCTTTTATCGCAACCTTTTTTGTTCTATATATCACTCTACGATAAAGAAAAAGTTAAGAGTTTCGCGATCGAATTATCCACTACATTATCATCATTTTTCCACTTTTTTTTTCCTTTTTTTAGTTCTTTCTTGCTTGTACTTCTCTATCCACATACAATGCCTTCATCGACTAAAGGAACATTTGAATTGGCAAAAATATATATTGCTCGAGTAGTGAAGTTAACTATTGATAGGTTGTAGAAATTTTATGGCCTGTTTGAATGTCGAAACGAGTTGTTTGTCGATAATTTTTGCAATTTGTCAATTTTCTTTCATATTTGCATAAATGCAATTTAAAAGTTCAATTTTAAGTTGTATAAGCTATATATACATTCTAGGTCCCCCAAGACCTTTGCAAGTACTTTTTATTTTTTTTTTATAATACATTCTAGGTATAAGATAATTTATAATAATTTTAGAGAAATAATTTAGAAGATGTATAAGCTATATATATATACAATAGTCAATTATCACAAATCCTTTCGATAAACAAAGAAGATATGTTGAATCATATGTTTGAGTATAAGATTAACGAATACCGACAAATATGGCTTCACAGAGCTTAGAAGTAGCAAATTATATTTCCTAGGTAGTAGGTTTATTGATCTCATTTTAAGCATCGGGTAAGTCGACATCAAAATGCTCTTGTTCCTTGTGCTAGCTAGCTAGCTAACAAGAAAAGCAGTTTATAAAGCAAAAGATAATTTTTTTTACTGCTCCTTAAATCTTTTTACATATTGGTAGATTATCGTAAACTGACCATATATTATATAGTCATTGTCAAAGTCATTCCATATGATAAAACATAATTGTAAGACTTTTTCTTTATTTTTCTCTTTTTTCTTAAGTATGATATATAAAACTTTGATGGCCATTCTATTTATTTCTTAGATTTTGGTAACTAAATTAAATATTTTCGTAGTTTCGGAACTAGCTAGCTTGCTAGATATACGGGGAGACAAGTCCGTGCATGAAATGTGCCATCACAAAGTGTCAACCATAAACAAAATTAACCATAAATATCATAGTTTTCTCTCTCTCAAAAAAAAACCCCTATATATATCATATTAAATAGACACCTACGATGATAGCTTATAGACACGTAATCTATTGTAACGTTCTATAAATATATTTTATTTTAATGTTATACTCACGTATACAAGTGTGAAAGCAATCAAGACTCGAATTATTCCTTTTGGCTTTGCATTATGTCTAATATTATATTACACTAGATTACTTAACGGAACCCAATATGTACATGGTAGGAACCATGCGTCGACATTCACGGACCGGATTAAGCAATTCTCAAGATGAACGGTCCACGATTCTTCTTCCTCAATCGATCGGTATACGCAACCACAACCTCACAGCAAAATCAAAAGAAGAGGACACAAAGGGCCCTAGAATTTGGAGGGCCACCACTCAAAATAACCAGCCATTGCTTGCACCAGTTGCATCTATTACACAACCATTAATTCGATTTTAAATTATATTTTTAATCCCAAGTACCTAATATTTAGTTTTTTTTTCTTAATTTTTCTTTTTTGGATAATTATTCTGATCCCTCACAAAGGGCTTTTTACAAGTTGTGATATGTTAGCATATTCATGTACAATCTTAAAGTGTGTGCTTGAACTAATAAAAGAAAATTTTTATAATAAGTATGTTGATCTATTAACAATTTATAAATATATTATGGATCGTATATAACTTAGTTGGCTAAGAGCTTAATAATTGATATATGACGTTTACATTTCTAGTTGAAAACGATTTATAAATATATTATTCTAAGTAAGCCATCCAATTAATATAAGAAGTGGGGGCAATATTCCCCACTTTCCCCACTTTCCCCTTGTCCAGTTATATATATACACACATATGTACTCAACCATCCATGTCAATCCAAAGCCTAGGCTTGTGGCTTTAACACTCCCCTCTCTCTCTCTCTCTCTCTCTCTCTCTCTCTCTCTCTCTCTCTCCTAGGGTTTGGCCATGGGAAACCAAGAGGAGATGTTGGTGAAGAAGATCACAGAGATCTACGAGAGCATCTCTAAGCTCCCCGACCTAAGCCCCTCCGAAGAAGTGAACGCCCTGTTCACGGAGCTCGTCCTCGCCTGCATCCCCGCGAGCCCCATCGACGTCTCCAAACTCAGCAACAATGGCGAGCAGGAGATGAGATCCAACCTCATCCGCCTCTGCGGCGAGGCCGAGGGGCTTTTGGAAAGCCACTACTCAGATCTCTTAGCCTCTAATTATGAGAACCCACTCGAGCATTTCGAGCTGTTTCCTTACTACTCCAATTATCTCAAGCTGAGCCATCTGGAGTACAGCTTGTTGGCCCGGCACGTCCCTGGGGCTCCGGCGGCCGCGCGGGTGGCGTTCGTCGGATCCGGCCCGCTGCCGCTGAGCTCGATCGTCCTCGCTTCCCGCCACATGCGGGCCGCCAGGTTCTACAACTACGACCTCTCCGCCACGGCCAACGCGCAGGCGCGCCGGCTGGTGAGGGCCGACGCCGACGTCGGCCCGCGCATGGCGTTCCGCACCGTCGACGTCATGAATGCGACCCGTGAGGAGATCGCAAAGTACCGTAAATTAAATACTATCGATCATTTTTCTCTAAAAGCTTATGACGCTCGTACAGAAGTACTGTATATACCAAATTGAAATAAGAGATAATTGAAATTAGGGCATCTGTATTTTAAGCTGTAAAAGAACGGTGTTTTAATGATTTTGTACTGAGCAGGTACGAGGTGGTGTTCCTGGCAGCGCTAGTGGGGATCGGACGGGAGGAGAAGGTGAGGGTGGTGGCACACCTGGCAGCGAGCATGGCACCTGGGGCGGCGCTCGTGGTGCGGAGCGCGCAGGGCGCGCGGGGATTCCTCTACCCGGTGGTCGAGATGGAGGACCTCGAGGGGTTCGAGGTGTTGGCGGTGCACCACCCCGACGATGAGGTGATAAACTCCGTGATCATTGCGAGGAAACCTCCTGCAACCGCCGGCGGAGGTGTCGCCCTGCAACCCCTCGGCCACAGCCACGGCGCGGTGGTGAGGCCGTGCAAGTGCTGTGACATGCAAGCGATGAATCATTTGACTATAGAGGAGGTGGCTCTTGAGGAGCTCCCTTCCTAAGATACATGATTTGGTGAGTAATATTCTTCCTTCAAATTAGGTCTCACTTAATCTAATTCAGATGAAAGGTGCACTAACAAAATAAAATTAAAAACTCAATCTTAATTATCAATTCCCTGTTGTGTAAACCAAAAGAATGGTAAGAGACTTATAGATCATATATAGTACGAATTAAATATACAACTTATGAGCAATTGAAATTGAGACTTCAATTATCTATAATTTGTTAGTGTGTATTTTGCCTGAACTAATACTTCCTATATATCTTTACTTGATTTTTTTTTTTTTTTTGCTTTATAAATATATCCATGCCTAATGCAATCTCTCTCTCTCTAGATCTCTCTAACAGATTTTGGTGGGCTGTGCTAAAATTCGTGGTGTTAGGATGGATCCAAGGAGTGTGAAGAAAATAAGTGGCATTTGTTTCCACAATAATAGCCCATAGAGGCAAGTTTCTTTTCTTTTATGTAATGAGATGTGTTATAATTAATGTATGTTTGAGACTTCTAAGGTTTCATCTGAATGAGTTGGTGCTAATTACGGCAAGTGTTATTGAAAATGTCGTATGTTGAGCCAACAAGTGTAAACGTGTCTTAATTTTTCAACTAAGAAAATGTTTGGTGAACTAATGAACACGGGAATTTGATCGTGTTTTTCTACCATTTTACATGTGTTACAATATTGGGCATTGTATATTAATTTATGGTTGCACAAAATTTCATCATTTGTGGAATTTCTCGTCTGAGGCGTGACCACGCGGGGAGATATGAAGCGTAAGTTTTTAGTTAATTAGCGTGCTGTTTATTCTTTGGATGATGCTACTAGTACTGTTTCATATTTTGATGTTAACAATTAATTTATTTAATTCAGTTAATACTCCCTGTGTGAATTTAACCAGACCATAAAATTTATTATTTTTTTTTTTTAAAAAAGAAGTTTCCTTATACTTTCGTTTTTGGCTCAAGTTTATTCTCGAAGGGACCTAGCTACTCGGGATTTTCTATGTCTCTTAATTTCCAACTTGTTCGCTGATGCTTCTCTTAAAATTCAACCAAAAAAATGAAAAAAAAAAATTCTTTTCTTTGGTAAAGGTTTTGTATGTTTTCACTATTATTTTTTTTTAATTTAGAAAGAAAGACAAGGGAAGAGACATTTCAATTAATCTTCCTAACTCCTCTTCCCCAAATTGTCAAAACTAATATCTACATCATTCCACAATTTCATATGACAAAGAAATGTGAAGGGAAAAAATGAGTATTGCTACGCTACGAAAATCCAACTCACCATGTAGAGAAAAAAACAAAGGAATCAATTACAACTAGTGACGGCATCCGTTGCGGCGAATCGATTATACCAAATAAATAAAAAAAATTGAAGAAAGAAGAAATAATAAAAGTATAAAAAATAAAAGAAGAAGCCAAAGAATTAAAAAAATGAAAATAGAAAAAACTGAAGAAGAAGCAGGCTGCAGTAAAAGTATAAGATTAAATGTATGAAAAAATAAAAAAAAATACAAAAACTATGAGAATAATAAACTACATATTTATAGCAGCAGTAAAAATAGAATAAACATTAAAAAAACTAAAAAAGAAGAACTAGTAGGAGCAACAGTAGTAACAAAGGAAATAGAAGAAAAAAGAAAAAAAAATTCTGTGGATCAATTGTAAAAATAAATGTTGTACACTACATTTCTCAAATCTCATTATAGAATTTTAAATTATATAATTTTCTACATATAGTATTTTTATATGGTTTAAAATATATATAATAAATATAAAATTTGATCTTATAATACTAATACTTGAAAATAAATTATACAGAAAAAAATGAGAGAAAAATTGATGGAGAGTAAAAGAGAGGGAGAGAGAGAGAGAGAAAAGAATTGCATTGGGAAAAAAAAAATAACAACATTGAGAGAAAAATAAATTTTGGTTAAAAGTGAAAAATAAAAAATAAAAATAAAAAATTCACCCCACCCCCTAGGCCCTGCCCAGTTTAAGTTAACATGGCAGCTTCACGTCGATTTAAACTGAGCATTTATATATATATATATATAGACGGTCAATAAAATATTTTGTTTCTTAAGAAAGAATAATAAAATGTGCTGGTATTAAAACATAAGGTCCTTATTTTGAGCCCATCAAATTTCTAGTGTTATTGAATTTTATTAAAATAATTAAATTTATATATTAAACCTATTGACAAAATTCTTCAAACCCAGATGTACGTAAAAGGCACTATTGAATATAAATATTTAAAATATTATTTTATAATGATTTAAGCTTTTAAAAAATAATGTTGTTTTAATTAATTTAACATGTTAATATATATTTCCAAACACATTGTCTACTAGATCGATGAATAAATGAAATCGAAGTCAATTCTAAATCTCTTTGTTTTGTATGGGTTCAATCTTCGATCACTTTTAATATTTGTCAAGTTAAGTTTTCGTATTATATAATAAGTTAAATCTTCATCTCATAACTACCATCCACATAAGTGTAAGTATTATATGCTAGAAATCCGGAGCTTACACTGATACCAAAGTTTCTTTGATATCAATTTATTATAATAAAGACAAAAGATCTACTTTGTCGAGCGCGAAAATACTAAGAGATAATAAAAAAGAGAGAAGAAAAATTAAATACACAAATATTTATGTGGTTCGGCCATTGGCTTATATCCGCGGGCGAAGACGCAGAAAATTTTTTTATTTTATTATAATCAAAGTGACGTACAAAATATGTTTTTTTTTATAAAATTCTAGTCTCAAGAATCATCCATTCTTCTCTTCTTCTGCCGCACGAAATTAATAAAATAAAAGACGTATTTATAATAGTGACTAAATACTAATATAACTAGAAATACAAATTCATGGAGATTAGAAATATTTTTAATAAAATTAGACATAACTTAAATTTAACATAATAGAATAATCTAAAGAGAATAAGGTGAAGAAAATTTATTAGGGTTCTAGAATTGGAAATATATTTAACCGTTTCTAAACAAAAGGATCCAGTTCCTCTCTCCCCGAGTTTCCTTTCTAACTGTTAGAAGTTGTAACGTATGGATGTCAACATAAAGGGCAAAGGCTTATACGGCTTCTGCAGCCCGCGCCTTTTTAGAGAGAAAGTGTGGTTTTGTAGTTGCCGTTCCTGTCACCAAAAAGGCTTCGTTACGTGCACCCACAGAAGGGGCTCTACGTGGGGAATAATTTGCAACTTAAATTTTTCTCTGGTTTAATTAAAAAACGCAGGGTTTATAATTGTTGTTTTTGTTTTTTGCATAGATCTTAGAAGTTAAAAAAAGATATTAAAGCGCTGTAATTTTAAACCAAAGGGTGGTGGTTAAATTTGACTTACTAGTTACTACTGGAGTGGTTTTCATAATATTTTATATTTATGGTAATTTTGTACCAAGTATATATGTTTGTCACGTGTTTTTCTAGGTGGCCTACTGAATATAGTAGATTCATACGAAAATTCAGGGTCTATAAAGGGCCTGTTTATTTGCTCTTAATTGATTTTCAGTTTGAAAATTTTTTAAATTAAATTAAAATTTACGTGAAATTTTTTTTGCCATGGTGGTTTGGTAAATAGGAAGTCGGTGACTTTGGAATTGTAGTCATCACAATTTTTTCAGATTAGCACATAGGTAAAAAGAAGTTACAATAGTTTAACATTTTATTGTATTGCCTATCTATTTCTCTATAATTGACTCCTTGATGAGCTCCATGTCCCTTCCTCTTTTGATGACGTTTATACCATCTCGGAGAAGCTGCTGGGGAGAGGGTTACAGCCGGACACTTTGAAGGCTCAGATACTTGTAACAACTATGTGATGGACAATTCAGCGTGAAAGAAAAAATGTTATTTTTCGAAACCTACTCTCTAACACTATCTCAGCTGCTCATCATATTGGAGTGCTGGCGAAGAAGTGGGCCGTCTTTTGTAAAGATAGAGGATATCCGTGTTTGTAATATCCTTTCTTTCGACACTTGTTGTCGCTTCTATTCTGCTTTCTTTTAGTTTTCTTTTTTTTTTTGTTTCTTTATCTTTCTAAGACTCTGGCTGGCTCACTCTATGTAGTTGAATTCATCTAATTATTGAATGAAACAGGTAGCATGCTATCTTTCTCTCAAAAAAAATAAATGTCCATCCAAGTGTATACATCAAGGGAAGAAAATAAAATTAACGTGCACCAGATACATCACGGGAAGAAAATAAGATTAATGCCCATCCAAGTGCTAAATGGGGAAACAATTTGGATCAACTGCTGTTCTGAGTGATCTGATTAATTCGAATTAATGAAGCTGGTTTGATTCTTTCCTTTCCAGAATGAATCAGATGAATTAGTCAGAACCAAAACGATTAGTGAAAATTCTGAGTTTTGCTCTTAGAAACTTTTTCTACACAAAAGAGCGACTTCGACCTTCCAACGGCTATTTAACGAAAACACTGCATGTGGCGGAGGGGGCCCAGGCTTGGGCTGCACTTGTTAACTTCCACCACTCACATAATTTGACCTAATCGATCATGTTGTTCATCAGAAGTTGATAATTGTGAGGCGTGAATTAATCCAACATGTATTGTTAAGTAGTAAACAGTACTGTTCCACCAATCAAGAGAGGTTCCGATCATTCAACACCTCGCTTGGACCCAGCAGGATTGAGATAATGTTTTCCCAGTGCACAGTACTGTATTATCACATATATATTATATGTAAATTAAACTCCGGCATATACCGTTCAGATGCGGCTATAGCAACATTTATACACATTCCCACCTTTATAATGATAGCTGAATAGTTGTAGCACTTTTAGCTTACAAGGCATGCATGCTTCAAAATAATAATAATAATAATAATAATGTGTTATTAGGCCCATTTAAAACTATGCAGGGCAATAAATATGAAAAGTACATATTGACAAAACAAGAAGAAGAATCTTTTACAACAAATTAACATAATAAGATCTAACTGTTGAACCTCATTCAGTCATCAATTGACACAGTAGCATGTCATATGGCCATATACAAATATCGTTCGACCATCAAAATGGTAGTAGTTAATGAAAACAGCTTTATATTATGTATGTTAGATAAAGTAAAAGAGGCTTTACTCAAAACTAATTATCATGGGCCGACGGTGCCAGTGTCGAAGTAGATCATTGTCCCGCTGGACCCTCCTGCGACACCTTCCATGAGAGCAAAGCGCATGTCCTCCGAAGGTTTCCAGTGCCTCTTCCTCTGGTTTATGAACCAATTGTTTATCTGCTTCGGGTCGAGCCCCGTCTTCTCCGCCAGCTTCACCTTATCCTCTTCCTGAGAGTAAACACAAACCGCAAATTTTACCGAAAAAATAGTACTCCTTGAAAAGCTAACGACGATCCAAGGAAAACATGAGGTACGAATGCTGAAGCGAGAAAAGAAAACACTTATAAGGCTACCGTGGGGTAAGGCCAGCGGTAATGTGTGTTCCACCAGTCGAGCAATGTAGTTCGCGCATCCTTTGGGAGCTTCCCTTTCTTCCTCTTTTTCAGGAACTCCTTCCTAAGGCTGCTCAAGTATCCACTGTATTTCTTCAGAAGCATTTCCTTCAGCTCGTGGTCAGCCAAGCGTGAACTCGAGCCATACTCGTGGTAGCCGTCCGATGGTTCAGCATCTGCAGAGCATAGCTCTTCCTCAGAGGAACCCACCACTTCGTCTGAAGATAAATAAACAAGATTTGTTCTAGTTAAATGCAAACATGCTTCTAAAGTCGATCAACAGATAGTATATCAAGTCTGATGTATCATGGTGTCACACTAGTATGTCTATTATTTATGCGCACTTCTCGTATAATTACTAAAAGTAATCCAAAAGGATGCATAGAGATCACTTAGCAAAATCAATGAATGAACTAATGTTATCACACTTCAGATTACCCAAATAGTAATGACGCGCACATTGCAAGTTCTGGTTGTCTAAGGCATATGAGGTTCAGTACAGACCTTTGATATCACTAGAACCTTCGTAAATATTGCTCTGTTTGAATCGTATCAACTGATAAGATGCTCACTTGGTGTTTTGTGTAGCATCTCTATCGAGACAGTGAAATTAAGCTGACACTCACGGAAAGTAATAGAGTTCAAAAGTTATTCCAGCAAGTTTGAGTAACAATGGACAGACATGATTGATGGAAGAGAAGCAAATTGCATCCCTTAAATGTGACGAGGAAAAGTACATCACCTTGATCAACACATTGAAAGCTAGTTCAAGCCCACGACGACAAGTAATATATGTTCTAAACAATAAACCATGCAAACAAAATGAGACCTCCTTTGATATTTCTTACAAGAGAATCTTAGCTAAAAAATGTGTGGATCCAAATAATAAGTTGATGATACATTGACAGTTCTTGGCAACCTAACCTGCGGATTCATATAATAATATTAAGAATGAAGGTTTTTTTTCCTCCTTTTGACAGTTAAATTTGATTCCTTTATACTTTTTTTTTTTTTTTAAATTAGTTCTCTGCTAGGTTCACCTCCCTTGATTATTTTCCGTGCAGTGTCTTCTTACTTTTCATATACCTGTGAGACACTTGGAGTATGACTCGAAAATAGTCCTGTCACTAGTTTCTAGTAATGGTCCATCGTGTTCCAGTGGAGAGGAAAATACTATGACCAAGGCAAAATGCCCTTCAATGATATACTCACACTACAACAGAATTAGATTATAGGGACACATGTTTGGGACACTTTTATGTAAGTGTCCCATTTATGCTAAAATTTAAAAAAACATCTACTAATGCCTAAATATAAAGTCCAATCCAACCAAAAATAAAAGATTACTCTACTCAACTCATCCCACCCAGCCCATTTGGGCCGATTACAAACAGAAAAGAAAAAAAAAAAAAGAAAAATCGATTACTATCTCCTCTTCTCTCTTCACCCAATCTACTGAAATTCTAGACGAAAAACCCTTCCCTGTCGTCCTCCTTCGTCACCACAACCAACGAGATAGAGTTTCGGCGGTTGCTAAATGCTTAAATAAGTGTTAGTAAATTAGCAGCACTCTTTTAGGTTATAGCGACACTCTTTAACTGTCACTATATACCTAGCGACCCCACATATAGCAACACTTTTTAAAAGTGTTGGTAATTTAGCTAGCAGCACTTTTTTTTATCTGTACCAACATTTAAAAGTGTCGCTATAGACCGTTTTTGTTGTAGTGTCAAACAGAAAATTTTGCAAAACCATGGGAAGAAATTGTGGTGTCTATAAAAATTTCCCAGGAAATTTTCTTCAAATTCCCGAAGTAACCTAGTAAACAATAGAATTAATCATCATGACAAAGATCAGATATCTATACTCGCCTCTTAATCTGCATGACATGCCAAATACTGATCCAATATATTGCCCAAACCACAAACGATTGTACTTCCCAACAACATTAACATCCTAGGGAAAAGAACATCTGAATTATAACAAACCAGAATACAAAACATGGAGTAAGAGATGCTTCTAAAGCAAAGCCACAATGGGCAACCCTTTTATTTCTTTTTTTTTCCATTTTTAGACAACCTTAGTAGTCACAGGATGATTGATATAAAAGATTTCAAGAAGATTTTATCTATAGTAGAATAGCTTCACTGTCTTCGGTAGCAACTCTCAAAGAGTAATAATAATTTAGATGATGTGGTTAGAATCTTTGCAGTGACAACCCTGCATTGGAAATCAGGCATAAAGGTAACGATCCAAATCCAAAATCACCACATAAGCCATGCCTTTCAGGGCAATTATAATAGATAAAATAGGCTGTCTTTCAGGACTATTATAACAGATAAAATCCCTAAACTATTATTATGCTGTAAATGAATTATACTAGATAGGATAATGCATCAAAATTTAATAATGATATCAAACTCTTACTAGATCACAAGCTGTGTAAATAGGTAAAATATATCTTCAATATCACAGATTTCGGTGGAAATTGCAAATACTTTGATAAAACTCACGATCGAACGCAGCACAATTTAAGACCCCCTACAAGTTAAAGATCAGAAATGCAGTTCTGAAAACATATCATCAGCTAGTTAGTTCAGCTTAATTATCAGGTTTCCAGCACTTCTTTTAGTTCTTGTACTTTGTAGATAGCTAAGAAAATCGTTTAGTTGGATGACATTGTCATATCAATAAAGGGAAGCACCAATCATGTGATTTTTAACTCTGTAATAATCGACTCGTGACAAATTAATCTATTATTTCCTTTACAAATTTATATAGCATTTGCTCTTACTAATTATGTGCTTTTAACTCTAATATTCAACTCATGACAAACATATTAATTCCCTTCACAAGTTCATAAAGCATTTGCTCTTGCTAAAAGTATTCGTATCATCACTGAAGTAGAAGCATAAAGCATTATGCTGCAACGATTACAAACAATATATCGAAGGAAGCCTCCGAACAAAACAATAACACATTACTTTCAAACATTCAAATTTGTATTTAACGTCGTGAATAACTGACAACTACGTTCAATGTCCATCAATAACCAAACACATCTTTGTCCCACCACATAATTTGAACCTGACTTATCAAATTTATCTAATTAGTCCGTAGCCACCATTACTATAGCACTTTGTTATCATTTATAAATTTTATATGTTGAAAATTTACTCATAATCATTCAGCAAAATAACAATTGTAGAATTAAAAAAAAAAAAATCTTTCTTTCCTTCTCTCACACATCCAACAAGAGTCATTCATGCGCACTTGTAATTGCAGTTACTCAAATTCGACGGGAATTTCTCTTTAATACTTGTTCATCTACTATTGCTCTCGCAATCTCACAACCAAGCCCGAAAATGTAGGCTCATTTACATCTACCACGTCTCAAAAAAAATTTTCAGTAGTAACATTTTACACTTGCCCTCGCGAAGAGTCTTTGGGTTGGGTATCAACTGACACAGATTAGGTCGGTAAAGGTGGGGTGAAAATTGCCCCCCCAAATTTAGTTAGTAAAATTAATATAAGTCAAAACTCTAAAGAATAAAAAGCCTATACAGTATCAGTTAGACGCACAATTGAAATGCTTTACATTTTCCTAAATCATCAACATGATAGTTCAAAGTGAGTAAAAAGAATTGGAATTGCAAACTTCGAAAAGAATATCAATCCTTTTTTTTTGTTTGATAAGGCTGCATATTAGCATTCCTTGTTAAATAGAGATTATATGATATTTGAGCATAACTAAAGGTATAGAACAATCATGCGTTATGCTAACTAAGATTTAAATTTGTTCATAAGCATAAAATCAAATTATTTGTCAATTAGATGCTTATAGTTGCTTGCATGCAACTAGTTCAAAAAACACAGCATGAAATCTATTTTCCACATTTCATCTTCTGCCTCCACCAAATTCTTATCTAGAGCCCTCTTGCAGGAATATTCAAAGGACAATGACAGAAAGCAAAACTAGAAGGGAGAAGAGACACAAACGTTTCCCACAGTGCATGGATTCTATGAGAATTTCAATAAAGTCGGTTAATAACGATAGAGAAAGGTAAACTCATCAAGGGAAAGCTAATGTACCTGGGTCGCTTAATCAAAATGTACTAGCAGCAGCTTAATATTGGACGGCAATCATAGAAGTAGAAGTTCATAACAGATCCTTAATTTTTGGCATTCTTATCCAGTATCTCAGCAAGCTAGTTATCCTTGTTGTACACTTTGAAAAAGAAAAAAAAAAAACAAGATATTTATGAACAGTCAGAATAACAGGATATACATTCCCAACTAATTAAGCAAAAGAAGTCTTTTATCCACAACTTCCATACTAAACTGTCATCTTCAATTGCAAGCAGATTCATGATAATTTTTGTATTTTCAGGTTGAAAGAAAATATCATGCAAAATTTCATAAAATATCATGTAAAATTTCATGTTCAATATTCAAAGATATCTGAGTCCTTT
Organism: Ananas comosus; assembly: GCF_001540865.1. Taxonomy (NCBI): domain Eukaryota; kingdom Viridiplantae; phylum Streptophyta; class Magnoliopsida; order Poales; family Bromeliaceae; genus Ananas; species Ananas comosus. The sequence continues at coordinate 790,347 of NC_033624.1, read as the reverse complement.
TTGGAAACTCGTAAGATCTCTGATCAAATAATATTTTAGGGAAAGAAAACATTTACAAGTAGTAATTTTAAATTAAAGTATAAATATGTGACTATATATAATTGATGATTCAGCAGATGAACAAAATAGGATAACAGATATCGGTGACTTTCAAATGATTATCTATCAATGATTGCAGGAGAACGTGAAACCTTACCCACACGAGATCTTCTGAAATTCTAATATAAGCTAGACAGTGGATCAACTGAAAAATCTTCATGAAATACTAGCATTAATTTATTAGAAAACCCTATTAAAGTTTTTTAATTGGTTGATGGATTAGTATAGTTAGTTTTAGCTCCAGCAATCATATCACAGTGAAGGATTATAGAAAACCAATGCCACAAAATATGAAAAGTCGAGGCTGATCAGACTAACAGAATTTCCAACTGCATAGCACAAAACAACCGAACAAAAGTTAAAGCTTGATTTGAGACAAACCAGTAGTCTAGTAAATGAAGCCAATGACTAAGACTAGAGCAACATCACAATATAATTGAGCTTACTAATAACTACATAAATATAAGTTTGGAGTTCCACAGAAGGACAAACCACCAGGATTCCTAAGCAGAAGTATAATACCTTTAACCAAAACAGCCCTCGCGATAAATAGTGCTTTAATTTGTACAAAATATAGAGACGATCATCACATGTGCACTAAATAACCCCCCAAGTAAAAGCAAAGAGTAATAACAAACATCTTTAATTAAAGAACAATTTAAGTACCCAATTACACTAAATAATAGTACTAAATAATGAAAAAGAGACGGAGTGAGACGATCAAACACCACAGGCGCTAGAGGTTTCAGCAAAGTACACAATTCGATAACTATAGTTGAGAGCCCAACGAGCCAAAAATATAAAAAACAGCTACAATAAAAAAAAAAGAAGGAAGAGAACATATTTTCGATAATCAATAATAATTCACTCGCACGTGAATCAGTACAACCAGAACAAATCGGCCTACTCATGTCCGGCATACTTTCACCTTTATTTTCCACCATAAAAATGAATAATAATTTACTATAATAGCATTTGCCATAAACGAGAGAGAGAGAGAGAGAGAGAGAGAGAGAGAGAGAGAGGGGGGAACTCGGGTAGAAAAAAAGAAGGAAACCTACAGCGTTGGACAAAACCCGAGAGAGGGGGAACTCGGGTAGAAAAAAAGGAGGAAGGAAACCTACAGCGTTGGACAAAACCCTACGCACGCTCTCTCCTCTCAACTCTGACACACCTGCACCCCATTTGCATGGACACGATTTGACTCCTCAAAACCCCACCCCCATCACACACCACCACCCCCTCTCTCTCCCCCTCTGTATAGTAACATCTATGAACGGCTCAGATTTGACTCAATTTAAAGTGTAGAATATGTATGTACATATATATACATATACATATATCTATAAATATATATATACATAGAGAGAGAGAGAGAGAGAGAGAGAGAGAGAGAGAGGTGGGGATTGAAGGTGTTACCGGATGGAGCGGCGGAGGAGATGGTGGTGGTGGTGGTGGTGGTGGTGGTGCAGAGGTTGCTAAGCTGCATCTCGATGCTGCTGAGGAAAGAAGCGGCCTCGTCGAAGGGCTTCGAGAGCTCCTCCTTGTACCGAACGAGGACTCGGCAATACGAATCCTGAACAAGCTCATCCGATAAATAAAGTATAAATTGAGAAAAAAAAAAAACAAATTGCGAATAGTTAAAGCAATATACGATACAAAAAAAAAAAAAAAAAAAAAAATNATTGTAGAATCGAAAGTTCATGTACCATGAACTCGTCGAGCTCGGGATCGGCCCCGATCTCGCCGCCGTCGCAGCTCGCCGCGCTGGAACTACGCTCCCGCCCGATCTCCTCCAGCAGCGTCGCCACCTCCAGCGGCGCCCCCACCTTACACGCTCAAATCAAATCAAATCAAAATTAACAAAAATGAAAAAGAAAAAATTAATAATCTTTGGATCGTGGATATTAATTTGTAGCGAGATGTAAAACCTTGCGGCAGTCGATGTAGGCGGAGACCAAGGAAGGGTAGCGGGGGTGGCTGGCGATCTGAGCCTTGATCATGTCGTTCAGATCCGACGCGCCGCCGCTTCCACCGGAGATCTCCGACGCATCGCCGGCGACGCCGCGGCGGCGGCGGCGGTGGTGGTGGTGGTCCCCGTCGAGCTCGCCGGCGCCGCGCGAGATCCCCGGGTGTATGCTGTACAGATCCTCCATTCACCAAAGCCCTAGAAATCAAACAGGAAAATAAAAAAAAAAAAATATCAATACTAGTATTCGTACATCTATCTATCTATCTATGTATCGATTCATGATGCAAAAAGGAAGAGCGGAGTGGTTCACCGATGATGATGATGATGATGCTAATTATAGAGTTTTTTTTCCTTTTTCTTTCGTTCACCGAAATAAGAGGGGGGAGAGGGGAGGGGATCGAGTTGATCGAGATGGGGAAAAGCTGAATAAAATCGCGCCCGAGTTCAAAGAGCAGCAGACGAATTAGCAGCAGCAGCAGCAGAAGCTGAAGCAGCAGCCATTTCCACTGCGGCTGCAGACCACCAAAACAAGAAATAAATATAAATAGAATAATAATACAAATGATTAATAATTATAAAACATACAAACCAACCATTACCTCTCTTCCTTTTTCCTCCTTTTGGGAAAGTAGTATAACACAACAATAATAGTAATAGTAATATATTATTGTTTTACATAAATAAATATAATATAATAATAATAATAATAATAATAATAATAATAAGAAAATGGTGGCTGGGTTTTTTTTTTATGGAGAGAGAGAGAGAGAGGTAGTAGTGGTGAGTTCCCAAGAGCGAAAATTAAGGGGAGGGATAAGAGTGCGGAGTAGAAAAGAGAGAGAGAGAGAGAGAGAGAGAACAAAAAGAGGAGAGGGGGCCGCCCGAATTTATAGCCGTCCCATCATCATTAACAGCGACATGACATTCCGCCACGTGTCGGACGGCGTATGGGCGGGAGCGCAGGAGGAGGAGGAGCGGGGTTTGATGGACGGCCCCGATCTCGCGTCGGCCCCGGGCAGCAGCGTACGACAGGCAATGCCAAGTATGAAAAATGAGACGCCTTGACCACCTCCACCACGACCGCCACCACTCTCTACTCTTCTGCTGCACCTTCTTAACATCTCACCCTGGTCGGCTGTGAAGTGTGAGCAATCCTCTGTTTTACGCCGTACAACACTTTTGCTATTTAAATTTTTAAAATTTATTTAAATTATAAATTATTTTTAATCGGCTACCTAATTTTTTTAAAATTTTAATTTTATTATTTAATTTTCTAATTTATTTAATTTGAGTCAGTTGATAATATATTGACTAAAAAAAATTAATAGAACAACGTTAAAGACAAATTTTCAAAGAGTAATTCGATCTCACCGGTAAAATTAATATTTTTTAAAGCAAAAACAGCAATTTATTTTGCAGATTCTGAAGTGTGGGGAATAAGTTGTTCGCGAGGTACAGCGGAAACAGGTTCATCTGGGTTATTCAAAGCCTAACTATAAGGCATAAGCTGGAGTAATGGTACTGGTGGGAGCTCAGTTCCAGGCGAGGCGTAAAGCAAAATTAGTAAATATATAAAGGAAAATATAAATTAATTATTATTTTTATTTTTATTTTTTTACGTGGTAGAGTTTTTTAAGGGGTGGTGTGTGTTCGTGCGGAGCATACGAAAGAGAAGGCACTGTAGAGACCGAGGACCACAAACGGTCTCCTATAACCGTCCATTAACCGAACCATATATGCTTCATGTGTGGGGATAAGGGTGACTTCTCCCTTCTCTCTCTCTCTCTCTCTCTCTCTCTCTCTCTCTCTCTCTCTCTCTCTCTCTCTCTCTCTCTAAAGCAACTGTATACACAAAAAGTAAGTGTTTTATATTTTATTATTGGTCAAAAAACTAATATAGAGATAAAGAGTATGATTGTCGTACTTTTACGAATATAGAGTCATTTGTATTCATAAGTTATTTTTTATAATAGAGCTTCTGTATCGTCGATCCAACTCGTTATATATGACCTAAAATATTTGAAACTTCTAAAAAATAAATTTTGTAATTTTACAAAATCATAATAAAGTCTATCAATTGGACATAAAATGAACAATCAAAATCGAACGGCGTCCTAAAGATAGATAATCGGATCCTTCAATTTAAGATCAGAATTATTGATCTATATTTATATAGTAAATAAATTTTTTTATCAAAACTTTAATCTATTCTAATTCTTTTATATTGTTAAACTAGCAAGTATTCTATATCTACCGTTAAAAATTATCAATTTTGTAACCTTTCGATCATAAATAAATGATGTCGAAAATTTGTTAAATTTGATTTCTTAAAATTTTAAATATTTTAGATAATATTTAATAATATGAAACGTAAATTCGAAATCTTTATCATTGAAAATAATATATATATATATATATATATATATATATATATATATATATATATATATATATATATATACTAGTTTTATTATTTTTTAATATTACTAAAGTAATAGTGATTTTTTTTATTTCGTTTTATTCATTTCTCTTTGATCTGCTCCAACTGTTTTTAACTTTACTAAAAGTACTCTTGCTCTCTCTCGATGCATCTGCATCTATGAGGTTGTGGAGTGATCAGCAAAGCGGTCAACGTTTGAATGGTATAGGGGTAGTGTAGCTCTAAACCTATGACTTGTAGGGATATGGCTGTGGCACATTGAAGTGTACGTTTGGATTCGCGTAATTATAATTGAGTAATAAATTAAATTTAATAAAAAATATTATTTTTATTACGTCAATTTGTATAAAAAAATCTATAAGTTTTTAACTTTTTGCAAACTTAGGCCTTTTTTTTATTTTTTTACAGAGTCAGTCCAAATTTTCAGTAAACTAACGAAAATATATTTATATTTTTTCTTCTCTTCTTTTTTTTCTCGCGTTCTTATTTTTTCTCGCCGAAGAAGCCTACGGAGTCGGAGGCGGAAACGGACCCCCTCATCTCTGCCCCTAACGCTCTCGCACTCGCCTCCGCACCCTCCACCCTCCTCACCTCCGACCCCGCCGAGATCATGCCGCGACCTTTTTTTTTTTCCTCTCCAACCGTCTTCCACCCGTCGTCCCTGCCGTCGCCGCTGGCAACAAAAAGAAAGTGCTTTTCAAGGCTGAAAAGCACGACAGCGAGGGAGGGAGAGAAAAATAGTTACACTCCGGTGATGGCGGTGACTACAATAAATGGCAAGGGAGAGGTCGTGAAGAAAAAAATTATAGAGAAAAAAATAAAAAAATAATAAATAATAAATAATAAATAAATTTCTTACAAAAAAATCAAAAATTATAGAAGAAGTAAGAGAATGATGAAATTGCACTGTTAAAATAAAGAAAAAAAAAATTGTAATATTTGAGATAAAAGTTGCACTCTTTAAGATAAAAATTATACTATTTGGAATATAAGTTACACTTTTTAGACAAAAATTATACTATTTGGATGAATTTACACAATTTCTCATTCTCTTCTTCTTCCTCCTCCACCTTCCCCTTCGCTTTCTCATCCTACTCCTTCTTCTTCCTCCTCCACCTTCTCTGTCACCGTTATTGTCAAGCGCCCCTCGCGTAGTCGCCCCCCTTTTCCGCCAACGCACACGCGGGAGCCCCTGCTTATTTGAGGAGGGGGACGAGAGAGCCGTTGAGGTGGCATGACGGCACATTCTCCACCCCTCCCAGAAGTTTCCCGCCGAAGAACACCATTGACACCGCCGACACCGACGCAGACCTCACCGCGCGGCGCTGCCTCGCAAGGCTCGCGGCAGAAGCAGAGGAGGTTGACGAGATGGGGCCCGCAGAGGGAGAAGAGGATGCTTATCTCGCTCTCGACCTTGTCGGGCATGGGCGCCAGCAAAGAAGGGGGCGGCGATGCGATGGGTGCTTGACGGCGACGACGCCAAAGAAGGTAGAGGAGGAAGAAGGAGGAGGAGGACGAGAAAACGGAGGGGAAGAAGTAAGAAGAAGAAGATGAGGATAAGAAATAGTGTAAATTTCACCCAACTAGTATAATTTTCGACTAAAGAGTGTAACTCTCATCCTAAAAAATATAATTTTTATTTCAAAGAGTGCAAATTTTTTTTTAAACAATATAACTTTATTTTAACAGTGCAATTTCTTCATTTTTCTATAATTTTTGGTTTTTTTTGTAGAAATTTTTTTTTATTTTTTATTATTCTTATTTTCTTTCTCTTTATATATTTTTTTTGTCACGACCTCTCTCTTACTCTTTATCGCAACCATAGTTCTCGCCGGAGTGTAACTACTTTTCTCCTCTTTCCTCGCCGGTGTGCTTCTGGGCCCCGAGAAGTATTTCTTCTTTGTCGCCAGCGGCGGCAATGGAGACAGCGGGTGGAGAAGGATCGAAAAGGAAAAAAAATAGGGATAAGAGTATTATGGTTAATTTGTTGAAAATTCGGACCGAATCTGCAAAATTAAAAATGGTGGCCCGGTTTTACAAAAGCTCAATACTTATGAATTTGTTATGCAAATTAGTCTTTTTATTATTAATTGATATAATATAAAAAAATTGTTATTCGGTTATAAACTAAGTTTTAACCTTTTTATACAAAATAATTTTAAATTTAAATTATTTATAAAAATAATTTTGAGAATTCAATTTTATGATTGGTTATAAGATTTTATTTTTTTTAAAATGTCTACGCAAAGATTGACAAAACTGGTATTTTCATTTTCAATAAAACGTTCTAACCACACATTTGTCGATCCAAATGCTCTCTAGCAGTAAAAAGAGGGAGAAAATGAGAATGTAACTATCATTTTTTTAAAGGTATTATAAATTAGAAGTGCCGCCAATCAATCAAATATTATTTAAAAAATACTATTTCGTGGCAAAGTAGCTCTATCGCCATCACTTTTTTTTTGTTTTGCTATTATTTTTAATTTTAATTTTAATTCTAATTTTATTTTATTTTTTTATTTCCATTGAGATATATTATCTTACCTGTATAGTATAATTCATACTGCTAATGAATGAAGCTGGTAGTATGCAGTTTTTTCTTAAAAAAAACTATTTCGTAGCTACTATACTGTTAAAAGTATGGGAGCTCAACATGTTTGTGATATTTTAATTTATCGAATCATCTCAATATTTGTACAATACTAATAAAAAATTTGACGGAGCACACCGCTAATAATGCCTACCGAAAATGCTCTTATGCGTGTTTTTAAAAGTACAGAAGCTCAACTCATGTTATTCTTCATGTTATTGATATATTATAACTCATAACATAAAAGTTTTTTTAATTTATTCGTGCTATTTCTTAAAAGTGGTATATAAGTTAATTAATATACTATAATCTATAAAATAATATTTTATAGAATTTAAAACAAGCATTTCTCTTCGGAGAACTTGCTAACCACACTGCTTTGAGAATTTAGTATACAAGAATTCACAAATGCCTCGTGCAGAAAAAGAAAAGAAATATGTTGACAGCATATATTCTTCTTACATATTAGGAGAAAAAGAAAAACACAGCAGCAAGTCCCTAAAAATGTTGGTATATAATTATCTTATAAAATACTTGTGGTATGTTACAATATGTAATATAAATATTTTTTTATTTTTTTATATATACAATCTAAAATATCACATCTATGTGATTTCTCGTTGAAAACAGACTTGCATACTTACATATAAATATAAATCTTTATATTTTTTTTCATCATAAAATTTATAAAATCTAAAACCAAATTGATAGAACAAAGACAAAAATAATAATCCTAAGATAAATAGGCCTTTAAATTTTACTATGGTAGACCGAGTATACAAATAGCATATTATTTTTACCGCAATACTATTTATACATCTACACTATATATATATATATATATATATATATATATATAGAGAGAGAGAGAGAGAGAGAGAGAGAGAGAGAGAGAGAGAGAGAGAGGGGGGGGTGTGGNCCGTGCTCCTGAGCCGTTTTCGATGATGAAACTTTCGAATCGATGATCGGTTCCTTGAGACTTGATCTAGGGTATTTGAAGTTTCTAGAAAATAATTTTTGCGATTTTTTGATATCATTTACCTAGTGATCGAAAAAATTCAAAATCAATAATTTTTAAGTATTGATATCTGCCGTTTTCAAGTTTAACGGTGTAGAAGTATTCAAATCATATAAAATTTTGATACAAAATTTGTTATACTATCTACAACAAGATCAATATTTTTAATCGAAAATTTTAGTGCTATATCACCACTTTTTATAGGATTTTTATTTTCAGCCGTTAAAAATTATTGATTTTAAATCCTTTCGATTGCTAGTTAAATGATATCGAAAAATCATAAAAATCATTTTCTAGAAGCTTCAAATACGCTAGATCAAGCATAGCGGAGCCGATCGTCGATTCGAAAATTCCATCATCAAAACGTCTCCGGAGCACGAAAGCCTCCGTGCTCCTGAGAGCATATATAGAGCAGGACTTACTGTGCTCAGGAGCATGGAAGCCTTCGGCTCAGGAGCACGGAGGCTTACGAGTTTCCAAAAAGGACTCAGATATCGATCAAAAATATTGATCTTGTTTTAGATAGTATAAAAAATTTTGTATCAAAATTTTACCTGATTTGAATATTTCTATACCGTTAAACTTGAAAACGGTAGATATCAATCATTAAAAATTATTGATTTTGAATCCTTTCGATCACTAGGTAAATGATATCGAAAAATCGCAAAAAATATTTTCTAGAAACTTCAAATACGCTAGATCAAGTTTAACAGATCCGATCGTCGATTCGAAAATTCCATCATCGAAAATGACTCGGGAGCACGGAGACTTTCGTGCTCCTGAGAGCATAGTAATTCTGCTATATATATATATATATATATATATATATATATATATATATAATCTCAATTTTTTATGATTAGAATATTTTTACTACACTTTTAATTTTTTTAATTTTAAATATGTAAAATGTGCACTCAATACCGAGAATACAAATAGCATTTTTCTAGCTCTAAAGAACATTTCGAGTACATTTCCTCGTGAGGAAAAGCATTTGGCTTTTTTCTCAGGTGGTAGTGAGTGGTGTGACGCATGGGATCTATCTTTCTATCTCTCTGTCTCTCTCTGTCTCTCTCTCTCTCTCTCTCCTGTGTATCCGGCAACGATGGTGACCACACGAGACCATGTTACATGCATGTACATGAACACAGATGCCCTCTCTCTCTCTCTCTCTTCTATTCTGTTCTTATTTTAAAGAAAAAATATATTTTTTTTTTACTTTGTTAATATATATATATATATTATTCATTTTGTTTAACATAGATATAAATATGAAATAATTAAATTTTAAATTTAATTAACAAATTTATTATTATTTGTGCTAGAACCGATCGATTCTCCACTTTTATCAGTGATCACTGTATGCGCATCATGTATCATGCATACACGTTTACACCGAAGAGCACCATCAGTATACTCCATTCCTACAATAATTTTTTTTTTCAAAAAAAAAAACAATATTGTTCTAGCTAGCTAGCTAGGTGTTGACGTGTGGTTCTATGCTAGCTGTACGTACCTAGTCCTCTCATTGTCGGGGAAGGTCATTTAGGATTAATTAGCTAGTACTAGTACTTTAGCTCCGTTGTTGGGGATACTGTTACCTACGTAGAATCTATCAAAGTTTAAATTGAGAGTTCTATAACTTTTTATATCTCAAAACATTATTTATCCTTTTTTGATAGTGTTTTATATCATGTTGCTATGTGCCGCTGAGTGTGAGGATCCAAGTCAGATCCGAGATATATATATATATATATATATATATATATATAAAGAGAGAGAGAGAGAGAGAGTAAAGCTACTATGCTTGTGGAAGTATAGTGCCTTCCGTGCTTCCAGATCATTTTCAATGTTGTGACTTTCAAATCGTCGATCGGCTCCGTTAAACTTGATCTAAAGTATTTGAAGTACTTAGAAAATAAATTTTATGATTTTTCGATATCATTTGCCTAGTGATCGAAGGTACTCAAAATCAATAATTTTAATGGCCGTGGTGAGCCGTTTGCAAGTTTAACGGTGTAGAAATATCCCAATCACGTGAAATTTTGATAGAAAATTCTTTATACTACATAAAACAAAATCAATATCTTTGATCTAAAATTTTAATATCATATTATCACGTTTTGTAAGATTTTTATTTTCAGCCGTTGATTTTGAGCCCCATAGTTCACTAGGTAAATAATATCGAAAAATTGCAAAATTTATTTTTTAGATACTTCAAATACTCTAGATTAATTTTAACGGAGCCGATCGATGATTCGAAAGTCACAACATCGAAAACGACCTGAAAGCACGGAAGGCTCCGTGCTTCCAGAAGCATAGTAGCCTCACTCTATCTCTCTCTCTCTCTCTCTCTCTCTCTCTCTCTCTATATATATATATATATATATATATGATTCAAAATCAAGAATTTTTAACGACTAAAAATAAAAATCCTATAAAAAGTGGTGATATAGCACTAAAATTTTCGATCAGAAATATTGATCTTGTTATAGATAGTATAAAGAATTTTGTATTAAAATTTTATCTGATTTGAATACTTCTACACCGTTAAACTTGATAGTGGATTATTACATTAAATTATGAATTTTGTATCCTTTCGATCACTAGGTAAATGATATCAAAAAATCGCAAAAATTATTTTCTAGAAACTTCAAATGCGCTAGATCAATTAGTCTAACAGAGCCGATCGTCGATTCGAAATTCCAGCATCGAAAACGGCTCAGGAGCACGGAGCCTCCGTGCTCCTGAGAGCACAGCAGCCCTGCTATATATATATATATATATATTATATATATATATATTAGAGAGAGAGAGAGGAGAGGGGAGGACGGGTGCTTCTTGGGAGTAGTGAGAGGGGGGGTCTGTCCGAGGGGCGTCGGAGAGAGAGAGAGAGAGTCCGGCTGAGATACTATCGATAGCACTACGAGTTTGATGCTATCAAATTTTTCACTATTAATTAGATTTAATCCACTATTTTTTTTTTTTACCCATTAGATTATACTATTCAACTAACTACCCGCTCAATCTAATGGGCCCACATCATCATAACCGCACATTTCTCAATTCAAGGGTTAAAAACTAATAGCACCAATAACTTGATGTTATTGATAGTATTCCAACCTAATTTTATATATATATATATATATATATATATATATATATATATAATGTAAGATGGTAAATATTTNTATATATATATATATATGAATTATGCTACTACACTATTGATAGTACCAAACGCTTTGGGTTATCGAATTTTCGACCGTTGAATGAAAGGATGTGTGGTTAGAATGATAGTGATTTTCTAGAATTGAGTGGGTGGTTAGTTGAATAGTATAATCTAGCAGATAAAAATGATTAAATGGTAGATCTACCGGCAGAAAATTTGATAGTATCAAGAATTCAATATTATTGATAGTATAGTAGCCGGACTCTTTCTCTCTATATAGAGAGAGAGAATATAGAGAGAAAGAGTCCTGCTATTATACTCTTATAAGTACGATTGCTCTCGTACTCATAAGTCATTTTTAATGATAGAGCTTGTGAATCGACGATTCATACCGTTAAACATTATTTAGACCATTTAAAACTTATAAAAATCAAATTTCATAATTTTTCGATACCATTTACCTTACAATCAAAATGTTACACAATTGACAATTTTTAACGGCCGGTATAAAATATTTGCTAGTTTAACGGTGCAAAAGAATTAGAATGAGTTGAATTTTTTATAGAAAATCCTATTCACTACTTAGATAAAGATTAATAATTTCGATTTGAAATTGAAATATCTAATCATTCATTTTTAGAACATTGTTCGTTTTTTATCGTTCATTTTATGCTCGTTTGATAGATTTTTATTATGATTTCGAAAAATTACGAAATTTATTTTTTAAAGGTTTTAAATATTTTAGATCATATTTAACGGAATTGATAATTGATTTGAAAGTTTCATCATCGAAAATAATTTATGAGTACGAATGACTATACTCATAAGATCATAGTAGACCTACTCACTCTCTCTCTCTATATATAGAACAAGGCTGGTATACTATCGGTAGCACGAGGCCTCCGTGCTATCAAGTTGTTTTTTATGATACGACTTTCAAATCAATAATCGGCTCCGTTAAACTTAATCTATACTATTGAAAATATTTGAAAACTAAATTTTATAATTTTTCGATATTATTTGACTAGTGATCAAAAGGTCTCAAAAATGACAATTTTAATGGCCGATGTGATACGTTTGTGAATTAACGGTGTAAAACAATCCAAATTTAATAAACTTTTTATCAAATTTTTTTTTATTATTTAGAATAAGATTAGTACCTCTGATTTTAAATTTAAATTTTTTATCAATATTTTTTATGAGATTTTTATTTTCCACCATTTATTTTTAGAGCACTCGTTTGATAGGTAAATGATGACGAAAAATTATAAAATTTGATTTTCAAATACTTTCAATAATATAGATCAAGTCTAACAGAGTCAATCGTTGATTTGGAGCCCATTCGATCACTAGGGAAATGATATCGAAAAATAATAAAATTTATTTTCTAGGTACTCCAAATACTATAGATCAAGTTTAACGGAGCCGATCGACGATTCGAAAGTCGCAACACTCCGAAAACGAGTTGGACACGGAAAACTCCGTGCTTCCGATAGCATTAGTAGCCTCACTCTATATATATATATATAAATTGGTTGATTTGAGCCCATTCGATCACTAGCAAATGATATCGAAAATAATAAAATTTATTTTCTAGGTACTCCAAATACTATAGATCAAGTTAACGAGTCCGATCGACGATCGAAAGTCGCAACATCGAAAACGAGCTTGGAAGCACGGAGGCTCCGTGCTTCGATAGCATGTAAGCCTCACTTATATATATATAATATATATATATAATATATTATATGAGACGAGATGAGAGAGAGAGAGAGAGAGAGAGAGAGGCATTAATGCAGTGCTTCATGTACTTGGTTTTTGGGTTCATAATCAATGCAGGTACTCAACCGACTTTTTGTACACTACATAAAACTTTTTCGATAAAATGACTTGGTTACTCGTATGTATTTTAATAATAATGTTAGATTTACGATCCAATTTACATTATAATTTTATAATTTTATTATACTATACTAGTTTTATTATTATTTTTTGACTAAAAATAAAAAAAAAGATTGGTTAAACTTTTAAAACTATTAAATTAGTGATTGTAAATATTACAACTTTTTTTGATTGTAGGCTCAGCATTTTTTATATTTTAATTATGCATATTCATATAAAAAGAAGCTTTTTTACCATAAAAGATCGAAATCATAGAGGTAGAAACAAAAAACAATTTTTAGGCTCATTAAAAAAATGATTATTTTTTATATACAGCTCATGTAGCTTGTAAATTTTGATTTGAACTATATATTGTACTTGAATTTTCAAAGAAATATAGTTAGACCAACCTTATGCTCATATATTTTAATCAAAAGATCGCTTGCACCAGCTGCTTTATCATTTTTTTTAATTTAGAAAAAAATAACTAAAACAATCATTCTATAGATAATTTATTAAGAATTTTTTTTAATTAGTGTCTTTGTTGGGTCCCATGCGGTCAAGCCGATATATTCGGGTTGAGTTAAATTAATTCACATGATAGTGCCAAAATTGTTTATTAGGCTCCTATTTGTGTCTTATATTTGTATTTTTTTTGTCTCTCCAAGTTGTGCTGCAACATGCTTCTAACAACTCCAGTGGACTCTTGCCCCCTCCGTACAACCAGAGAACATGCACTAATCTTACATAAATTGAAGGGTTAAATACATACATGTCTCAGTAAACACACAGTAAATTACAAATATATTACTATAAACTTCAACTTTTATATATTATCTTTATAAAAATTATGAATATTTTTAAATATATTCTTCTGATTTATTACTGTTATTGAACTGCTTATATTTTACATGAAATATTAATTTTGTCATTATAAATATGTCTCTCCGAAACTCAAAGAGTATAATATAAGAGAGACAAATATATCAAGTTATTTTATAAACTAATAAGAATTCAGTATTTAACTCATAGATAACTAAAATTTTCTAACGGATTGTAACGATAGAAACATGATTTTTATAAAAATAATATATAAAAATTAAATTTTATAGAAATATATTTATATTTTACTATATTTATAGAGATTTGTATGAAATTAATCGTAAATTAAAATATAACAAGAATAAAAATAAAAACACAAGAAAATAAATAAATACATCAATTAAGTAATCTATTCCTATACATTATTTCTCATGGAAATTGCCACATGGCAATTCCTCCTTCACCCCCTCTCCACACTCTTTGATGCTTCGCCTTCCCATCTCATCTCTATTTAATGTTTCGTCTTCCCATCCGCCCACTTTCTAATTAATATATTTATATGATTTATTTTTATCTAAACAAATCGTTAAAAAAATATATATATCTATTTACTGTTGTAACTTTTATTATTGTTATATATAATTTATTTGTTGTTATAACTTTTGCCACATTTGTATATATCTAAGTTAAAAAATTTTAAAATTTTAATTTTGTCAATTTTTTATCTTCTATAATATTAGCCCGTCGCAATGCACGGGTAACTCCACTAGTTAAGCTATAAAAAGAGTGAAGATCACAGCTTGCCTCGAGATTCGTGCGCCGGGTCGAGACCAATGTGGTTAAGTACTGTTCACACGTGCGTGTGCCTCCCCTCTTGACTATACTGTTTATAGGCGACACACATATCTCGGATTCTCTTTTTGACGTGTCTCATTTTATTATTTATTTATTTATTTATTTTTGTTCAATACCAATCTTTTGGTTTTCATTGAATCACAACACTTATCATTTGGTCTCTCCCCCCCCTCTCTCTCTCTCTCTCTCTCTCTCTCTCTCTCTCTCTCTCTCTCTCTCTCTCTCTTCTGGGAACTTTAAAGTGCATGCATTATTATTAAATTAAAGCAAGCTTAGTGTGATTGCAAAAAAAAAAATTAATAAATTAGGAGTTGATGAAGATACGAAAGTGAAGTTTATGCATTGTTTAATTTTTTTTATGTTATCATAAGAGAATAAGTAAGATATAAAAAGGTATTAGGTCTACAAGTTCCGAAAACTATAGGCTACCTTATCGTAAAATGAAACTTTTTGATGCTCTCAAATATTTGCTAATTTCAATTAGAGTACCTACTAATATTTATAGTGCGCCCTTCGTACTTACAAAAATAACTTTTTAATTAGAATTTGGATTAAGTGTAAAATTAGCTCTTAAACTAGGTGCTTAGATCTTTTTTAAGTATAATAGTTCATTCAGTTTTAGACGCCTTTGGAAAGTTTTTTACTGAAGTTCTTTTCCTTCAAATATATGACTTTATTCGCCATTTTATTTTCATATGAGGAAGTTAATTAATTATACGACATAATAGATTTTAATTATTTGAACTAGATGTTAAATGACATAGTGATTTGCTTAGCCTTTTCCACCTCCATTAATGGTGGTGTGCATAAAAATTGCTTATTAATTAGAGAATAAGTAGTGGTGAAACAAAGCTTTGTTACCCAAAAAAGAGACAAGGAATCCATGCATGACTAGAAAGTTAAAGATGCATTTTAGTCCCAGGTCTTAATTCCAAATGTCGAAAAAGGGTTAACTCTAATAAAAAATTAACATAGTTATTATATAAGATTATGAGAATTGGCTTTTGTTTCACCTTTTTCCTTAAATGCAAAAGAGGTGTTTTGCATGGGCATCTCTGTTTCACTAGGAAATTAAAAAGGAAGCTTTGGGTAGGCTCACAAAAATATGAGAAATGCATGAATGGGTCCAACAAGTGATTGGCTCGAATCTAGGCTAAGGCCACAAAGTAAGATATCACAGGTGATCTTTATCATTTATTTGATCACGAAATAAATTTTTAATTGATGGCCTTTTCCATAAAAGAGACATTAACTCTTTTGAGCTTTTGGCTACAAAAGGATCTTTTTAGTCTTATTGCAAATAAATAATCATGCCATCTTTTGTAAGGAAACACCATTAATTTGAGCTTAAAAACGAGCTTTGATCTAGCACGACTACAACGTAATTTTTTTCGGATTATGAGGTCCATAGATAACCAACATGTTTTGGATGTTGATAGCAGAAACCATGCACAAAATTTTTTTAACATGAAAAACTTCGTAAATGAATTTAAGTAGAAACTCTATAACAATTGAATGATTCACCCGATTCTCTTCTTCACAAGTTTAAAACCAAAACAAGCCCACATTCCAAAAATTATGCATTGATAGAACTACATACAACGAGCGAATCATCAATGAAAAATGAGCAATTTGTGCACGTGAAAATGTCTAAGCTTATTACAAACTGATGAAATTCCAACTGACCCTTGCATGGATTCTAAACAGGGAGAATGTCACATAGAAGAAAGAATTATTTTATTCTTCGGCAACAACGACACTGATCTCGCCCTTTTCCAGCATATCATAGAAAGCCCTCGTCTTCCTCTGTTCGTTCCAGTGATGCATCTTCCACAGGCTGCCTGCGAAAAGCCCTAGCGTTAGTCCGATGCAGATCTCCTTCACGACGCTGGGCCCCTTCAGGGTGGCATGAGCAATCTTGTGTGCGGCCATTAGATCCTTCTTTTCCACCTAAAATATGGCAAAACACAACGAAAAATAATGAACAAGATAGATAATTTATCAGAGGTAGAGGGTCAGATCAACAGGTTTATATGCAATAAATTATGAGGGATCGCTTGGGTTTAGGTTATAGTAGGTAATACGAGCAACCATTCATCAAACCCCGCTGACACATAAATGGTTCATACAGCAGAAATTAAGTAAAATCGAATTATCTAACCACAAAGTACTAATATCTTAAATATTCAGGCAACGGATATCCAGTTATGCATATTCTGAATGAATTCATCTCTCATCTAACCTACAAACGGAATTGTTTAACCAAGATGTTTAGCCCCTGGATTCTCATTCTGAAAGTGGATACATATTAAGCCGCATGATTTTCTAAGCAAGTGCTATCTTAGCTAGCCTTACAGCTGTTTCACAAGCCTAAAATTGATACCTACTGCTTCAAGGCCCATTGGCATGTTGATTGCTTTGTATATACCCAATCTGATGTATAAATAAACTATACGCAAACACACCGAATTAAACAGTTTGAACTTTGAAGTGCTCCACAAACACTTCCATATGGGACTGAGATCCACAGTTTTAACAAGCGTCTGCAGACCTTCGCTCGGGCCAAGATTCCAATGCCTCCGAAAGGCCCTTTGTCCAGCACACAGGAAAGAAGAGATAGCACCATAAAATGTATCACATTTAGTTTCTGTAATCCTTACATGCATGACGCATTTCTGGTAATAACTGCCTTCATGCATGTCAGACAAAATATTTGATTGTCTGATGTCGGCAACAAAATTTTCCCGTCTACATAAGCTGATTACCAAGTCGCAAATCACCAAGTTAAGGGGATGAAGTTAGTAGTTTACCACCTCATCATCTCCAATACATGATAGCAAGGCAACTAGTTCTGATCTATCGCAGACCCTGCCAATAAGGCACTGATAAAAAAGAAAAGGAAACAAAGAAGAAAAACATATAGCTGCATCTAAAAGAACTCTGTGAGTATACACTGAATATATTAACCGAAGCAACACTCAACATCAATTTTATTCCTCACCCCTTCCATGTAATACATAAGTTCCAAGAAAGAAAAAAAAAACTTTTTTCCTACAAAAAACTCTTTCATATAAATACTCTATGAATCAAAAATAATTTTTATTGGTTATGTCAGTTGATTAAATGAAATGAATGATTCTACTTTACATAAAGTGAGTTAACGCTCACAAACATCTAACTATGACAAGGGCATAAAATTTTACCATTAACGACATTTAAAAATAACAAGTTAGGAAATGCACTTTGTGATCTTTAGAAGAATATCCTCTTTTATGAACAACAACAAGAAAATCACCAAATGAACATTGCATTTAACTCTGATATGTTCTTCTCAGACTACAAAAGACTCCATTTCCATACCCAAACAACATAGCTCTTATCGACATGTCCAAATACGATATAACCCTGAACTCGTCCCCTCAATTTTCACTTGTTTTGGTTCGAATTATTTACAAATTTTATTAAAATTAATGGCTTCACAAGCTATTGGTTATTATTTAGTAACGCAATCCATAATTCCTTTATCTGAAAAGTAGTTAGTGCCGTGAAATTCAATGGATACAGTGATTCCAATGAACTCAGATAACTCGAATAATAAATCAAAACATAAAAACTTAGCAGCTCTGATCAAAGAAAATATAGTTCAAGGGCCTATTTCTAAATGACCTATTTAAGAGGGTCTCAATACTCTTCTCTCTCTCTCTTTTGTGTGTGTTTGCGAGGAAAAGGTAGCATCTCTGCATATAACTAGTGCTTCTACATTTAACAAAAAATCCATAAATACAAAAACAATATTCCGAGTAATAAGATTACTATACCTTGCCTCACGTATATCCCAATCGATCGAACGCAATTAATTCAATCCCAATCGATTAAACACGTTCAGATCTACGATCCTAAGAACTACAACATTATCAAAAAGGCAAATAAAATTTTGAACAAAAAAAATACAACAAAAATAGTGGAGATGCAGTACGAGATTTAAGAGAGTTAGCCACACCGAATCACCCGAATAGAACAACAACAAAAAATTATTAAAAAAATTGCAAAAAATAGAAGCAGTGGAAAAAGAATAGAGGAAATTGGATTTAAAAAATAAATATTAGGAGAAAAAATATAATAATATGGATCGGGAAATGGAAAAATCGACCTGATGCTCGGAAGCGAAGCGCTTTTCCTTTTTTTTTTTTACTCCTTCGCGATTTGTCCCGGGGCGCAAGCACAAAGCAGAGGAAACTGTAATTTAAAAAAAAAAAAATTAAAAGAAAACCTCTGTGGTGCAGGAAATTACGGAAATCGGTTCGAGAGAGTTCGGCACGTGAGTTGCACGTGAGGGGCTTTTTGTATTAGGCGTTTAGACAGTATATTTAAATTATTATTTATTACTTAAATAATAAAGTAATTAATTATTTTATTATTTATAATTAATTAGCTAATTAATTATTAATAATTTAATATATTTATTTATAAACTAATATTTATATTGATCAACCATTAATATTTTTATTAACCTAATTATTTTTTTTTACTAGTTATCTAATTAAAATAATTAACTAACTAATTAAAAAGTTAAATTATTTTTATATTTTCATTATCTTACACAATATCATAGCTAATAAATTTATTAATTTATTAAATTATTTTAATATTTTGATGTTAATTAATTAAATAAAATAATTTTAATTTAAAATTATAACACTTATTCCTAATGTTCTAATCTAATAATCTAAATACTATTTATCTTATTCTCAGAAATAACCTAATTTTCATCCAAACGTAAAATTGATATAATTTCTATTTATACCTGAATTTGTACTTATCTCTGAAATAAGTAGTTTTAACTTATAGCCGAACCAAACGCGTCTCCCGTTTTGGTGTGTTGTGATTAGATAGAGGTGATGAACGGCTAGAGATGCAAATTGCAGATAAATCAACGGCTGAGATGATGTCTTCAGAGTAGTACTCGGAGGGTGCGCTGGGCTGGGCCGGCAAGATTTAATACATTCGGCCCAAACTATATGGGCCTTTCGGGCCCATCTAAAGTTTCTGGTAAATGTGCTTTGTGGATCGCTTTTTTTTTTTTGAAAAAAAAATACAAATAAATTATATGAGTAAATAACTCATTAACTCAAATAACTTATTTTAGGTCCATAAATAATCTTTTAAATATTGGGGAAAAAAAATTCTATGGGACCTATGACTTTCTATAATAAAAAGCTAAAAACAGTTTCAAAGATGGAGACTTTTGCTTTTAACCGTCGAAAATGTCATTCTGATTTCGATTCTAAATGCGACAAATGCACATCTCTGAATTATTTTTTTTCTTTTCTGAAAAGCACATGACTACCAAAATTTTCATCCCAGAAGCATGCAATGAAAACTATGTACATACTCACTCTAGATTTTTATAATCAAATGAAGCTTTTTGCCACAATAGAGAGTAAGGAGCAACCATTGTAATATAATTAGATGAAATCACATTTAATAATAATAATAATAATAATAATAATAATAGTAATAACAACAACAACAGTAATAAAACATAACATCTGTGGATTCATTGTCCAATTACTGCAAATAAATCTCGAGAAACTGGTAAACTTGAGTTGCAGAGTTCAGGTATATAAAAGAACATCACAAGAATTCTATTTCAAGACATTAATTTCATATTCCAGCAAAGATGAAGAAAAAAAGAAAAGAAAAGGAAAGGGAAAGAAAATCCTGGCTGTAAAATTGGAGTAGCTTATTGGAACTTCCAAGCAGAAATAAAATGCAATGGAGTCCCCTTCCACCCAACAAGAAGTGCTTTCCCATTCACCTCAAAGCTGTATGACTCCCCACAGGCAAAGTGCTTTACCAACAAGCTAGCCTGATACACTGACCACTGATTAAGCTCAGCCTCCACAAGCCCATACCTAGCAAAGAACAACCTCCACACATCAATCCCTACTTGCCTAATCACTCTCTCACTCCCCTCAGCTGCAACAATACTACTAATTCCCGGCGAGAAGAAGTCCTCTTCTACTATCATCCTCACTCTCTCGTCCCCTCTCATACAATTCTCTAAGCAGTCGAAGAACGCGCTGAAGTAAAACAATGCTTCGGTGAACCGGTTAATGAACGATCGCGAATTATGCTTCGCCTCCACGTCCACAACCGTCACAATTTGCGGTCTCAGGTTCCTTATCACCTTCATTACGTTCTCGAGCCTATCAGGCTTTATGATCATGGTGTTCATGTCCATTGAAGAGTATAAGGCAATTGTTTCTGTCTCTTCTATCTTAAACATATCTTCCTTGAGTTCCTTGATGTCCGAAACTATTACCGGTTTGAACACAAATGGTAACTTTAGGATCTCAGCAAAACTTGTTAAGCGCTTACCGGTCGAAGTGATCTCCTCCTCTGAAGTCCCAACAGCACTGATCTTGACATAATCGACCGAACTCGAGTTCGACAAGGCTTGCATCAGGATTGTCCATTGCAGTCCGTGCTTGATCGAGAGATCGATTAGATGGATTTTCTTTGCTGAACCCAAATTGTCCAAAATGGTTTGAACTGAAGTGAACTGCATGATCTGCTCAAGGGGGAGGCTTCTAAAGGTAGCTAGATGAACCGGGTGATTACTTAATAATGCTTTCATTACTTCTTGTGCTTTTACAACAGTACCCTTTCCCCCGTGGATCCTCTCTTGTAGTGCATCTGCGAAATAGTAAACTACTCTTTGAACCGAATTTCCTGTTTTTGAGCACAGTTTGTAACATTCCTTGATTAAATTGGTACCGTGATCGAATCGCTGTTGGCTTACCTTCTCAGCGGCGGAAAAAAGAAGAATCGCGAGCTCTACATTCATAATCTCCGCAGAACTAAGCCCTGAAAACGATAAGCCGAATTGATTATTAAGCATAAAAGGATTGCAATCCTTGTGTGTTGACAGTTGAATGAAGAAAGAAGCAGCAATCCGCATGAAATCTTCGGTCGACAGTTTGCTTCCTCCCCTCTCGATCGACTCATTAGGCTTTTCTCCACTCCTCGCATTGAATTTAAATTGGTATTTGCTCAAAAGCTCTGACGTTTTTGAGGGAAGAGGCGGTGTGCTCTTCTCGTCCAACTGCAGAAGTTCAGAGTTCGACGCAGGCTGGTCTGTTTCCGCTGCAACAGAAATCGCTGAAGAAATTGAATCAAAATGCATGTCGTCCATGAACGCAAAGTCCGAGAACAGCTGCTGATCATTAAGCACCAAAGGAGCTCCCTTTTCGAAGCAACCCTCATTGTAGAACCCATAGCTGGACCAGAGATCATCAAATCCACCCACATCTTCTGCTGTGACAAATTCGGGTTCCTGAAGAAGGTGATATTTTTCCTGATCAGTAAGATAATCGATGCCATTGATTGAGATTATAGAACTCAACATCTTGGAACCAAACTTGATTCAAAGATCATCAGTTTAAAGTGTGTACGAGAATGGTCTGTATATACCGAGTTAAGAGATATGAATGATCCAAAGGATGGATCTTTGGTGACAAAAGTTACATGTGAAGGGTATCAAACAAGGAAAGCAAAGACAAAAATCTTGGGGAATCCATGACAAGATCAACAACATAAGACATAGTTTCTTACTAATATAATAGGTATTATATTGTCGTTTACTTAATGGCTTCCCACAAAAGCTTAAAAAGGGCCTCCTGATCGATTGATTCTAGATAAAGCAAGTCAATCATGTAACAAAAAGAGCGGCTTTCACATACGAAAGTATCCCTGTAAAATCATCTATTTACACGTACATACCTGGCATGACATCTTGATGACAAAATGATTAATAAGCAAAGTTCGGCAAAGTCAAGAATACTGCGGCTTCATTAGATATAATAAATTAGTAATTAAGGTTACAGATGGTTATAATAACAACAGCATACAAAATGGCACATTCTGTTTATCTTGTTTGATAGTTACTTACCAGAAACATAGGGAGAATAAACAGACAAACACAAGGATAGTGTAAGCAACACTCATATTCAGGACAAAGCAATCGAAATACTGATGTGCTTGCTGCCAACACCACAGACAGGGAGCTTTGTAGAGAAAGGACATGGAGCAACCAGGAAGCCATCAGACACTTCTCTCTCTTCCTTTTTTTTCTTTTGCAAAAGAGATTCAAAAAAATTAGAGATCCAGTCAAAGCTTGTAAAGACTTGATAAAAAGTTCAAACTGCTAATTGAATGCTCAGGTAGAAAATTAAAAGATTTCAAAATTTTATGGTGAATAGTAATGAGAACAAAGTTAAGAAGCTCACCCCTTCAAATAAAGGAACCTTTCTAACCTTAAACTACCATATGAACTAGAATACAGCATAGTAAGGAATATACAAAACTCAAATCCTCTCTTCCACATAAGATTCTGGATTGGCTTAAAAGACCGAAAAAGGTCTGCCTCTCCCCCCCACCCCAAATCCCCGAAAAAAAAAAAAAAAGAGGCGAAAAAACTAATACATAGAACAACTACATTTCTTTGGGCCATCCATTTGATAAACATTTGATCCTACGATTCCTCGCCACAGTATTTCAGTCGGAGCCGATTTATGGCTTCAATCTGTCGTGCTGCTATGTCCTTGATAGAGAACACTTCCTCCCAAATGCGCCGAAGTTCTGCTAACAACATGAATATCAAGAAAGTTTTTTTATTAATCTCTTCATTGAAATATTTACCTACATCAAACATAAATTAATTTTAGCCACATATTTCAATGTTTTATGTGAAGCAATTCTTACAGCTAAATGGACAAACAAACAAAAATATTTGCTAGTTCATTTTCTATGACTTTCCTGACAATAAAGAACTCTCTTTGAGTTAATAGTTGACACCATTATCAAGAAGAGAAGCATCTCTATACTACTCAACTCCATTATTTCTATGCCCTATGTTCCTTTTTCCAAGAATTTTGCTTACAAAATTGATCACAGCAAATATCTCTCTTTCTTATTTTATTGAGAACACAGCAAATCTTCCATAGTTTTTATCCAAGGGTCACTATGCTTTATCTCATTGCTATTTACACTTGCTATTTTATTCATCGACAGAACTGACATAATTGATGCTGTTTCAAATATTTGTCATCTTATATACATAAAATAGAAAAACTATAAACTATGAAAGAATATTCATACACTAACAATGTATCACAAATTATCCAGATATGGAAAGTGTAAACAAGTATTAAGTAGCCAGCATCTCAAGAACAATAGGTAACAAAACAAAGGTTCCATAGTCCATACCAGATCGCTGCTTAGCTGAAAGGCACATGACTATCATATCAAAACGTGGAACTTTGACCAAATTATCCAATATGCTAACTGCGAATTCTGTATCCTCCCTACATACCAAAAAAAAAAAAAGAGAGGTTAATATGCAAGTACATTATAGGCATATAAAATATATCCCCGCAAAATTGTCACCCCATAAATACTTTTGTGTAAGCTACAAAAAAACCCAACTCTTTTCAATAACTTAATTTCTAAATAGATACTCTTATAATGATAGAAATGTCCCTCTATTAAAAACTGTTTCTAATACGATAACAAATTTTTCCATGAATTGGATGATTCCCCAATTTAAGGGTACTTCCGTGAAAAAACTGCAATCTTGTAGGGTAGAGAGAAAATTCATATTGAACAGCGATATACATGTAAATAAAACTACAGTAAGTGAACTTTTATAATATAGCAGAATAGAGCATAAAAGGCATACCTAAAAAATGTGGCAGTGCATTTGATGATATCTATCAGAATGGGTGCGGAAAGTGCATTTTTAAATATTTGAGGTAGAGTAGATGGTGGGATTGCCTGGTCCAAAGTTGAAACAGGGAACGAATTGAGGGTGCTTTCTAATTAAAATTACCCACAAAGCACATAAAAGGCTAATATGCAAACCTTCAACAGCTGAGCTTGCTGACCACAGTCATCAGAGAGTGCCCTCCAGGAAACCTCGAATTCATAAGCTGATTTTGGAGCAGTGATACTTTTAGAAGAATTAGCCAAAGCTAATGAAGAAGCACGAGATGCAAGATCCTGCATTGATGGTTTTAACTCGTCTTTCCGACTAGAAACCCGAGTCCCCTGCTTGCATAATTCAATATTAGAAAAAGCACCATAAAGTATAGGGACTTTTTCCCCCCTAAATATAAAACAAAATTTACCGGATGAGAAATAAGAGTGAATGCTTTGCGACTTTACAATTCTGGTGCAACTAAACAAAATCATAGTATTATTTCACTCCGGCTAGCTGACAGCAAATAATATGGCGACATAATGGTGTGCAAGAAACTTGAAAGTGAGACAGTTAGCCATGATCTAACATCTTAAAGGTCAATAAAGAATATTTGAAATACTTTTGAAAAGATATTCCCTCGTGCCTTAGGTTTTCTGTGCTTTAAGTTGTCTAAAATTCTGTTAAGATTCATTAATTTTAGATGTCTCCATCTACAATAGGTGATCTTCAAATATTATATTTTGCTTGAAGAAGAAATAGTAATCCCAATAAAGAATCAGAGATTTCTTTTATCCTTTATATATGAAGGGGGGAAAAAAAAAAAGTCCCTGGTGTACACCTTCATACTAGCATCTGCGGAACTCGATCCGCCTCCTTTTGATCTATCAAATAAATTCTCTCTGGTTTCTGCAGGAGCTTTTGAAGCTTCTCTTTCTGTATCATTTACAGCAACCAAAGGCGAATCATCAATTTCCATGCTGCTGTTCTGAAAAAGGCATGTAAATTCAATTAATCTCATAAGCAAATAAAAGAGAAAATAGTCTCTTATATTCCTTAAAGCTGCAATATGAAAGTCAACAGACACGCAAAGTTTACCCATATTATCTTACTTAAGTCAGTTTCCTTTGATGCATTTCATTAATTACTCGTGATAGAGAACACATATTACAGGCATCAATTTTAGAACTCATATGAACAAACTGTAGAGATCATTTCAAAGCTACCATGTTGACAGTTTTTTTTGCAGTCGCAGCTGTCTTTTGGGCCTTATATGTGGCTAAATTGTCTGCTTTTTGAATTTCCGAAACAGAAGGCTTTAAGGATTGAGAAACCTTCTTGGCCATTTCCTGCATCAATAAAGTTGACATTATAAACCAACAACACAATTGATACAGAAATACTTAAACTACAATATTGGACGCAAGAAAAGATAGTTGTTTCTACCTTGATCAACAAATGTATGATATTCATGATTAACTCAAATGACAATATACGCATATATGATAGTAATAGCAGCACAACTGTTATATCTCTCTGTCGCTAAATTAGCTCGTTCTTTTAAAAGGTATATTGGCCAACACCAACACTTAAGAAATGATGAAATGAGTACAATGATTCCCCTTTTTTTGAGATACTTATATTAATAAAATCTGATAAAATCAACTCGGATGGTTCCACTGGAAATGACAGACAATCACCTGGTCATACAAAGCTTTTGTTTCAGCATACTGCTTCTTGAGCTCTTGATTGTTAGGCTCAAGTCTTATGGCAAATTCAGAATCTACACATAGAAATTAGTTATCAGTATTTCCGAAAATGGTAAAGTTAATCTACAAAAATTGAGCTTCAAAATATAAGATATTGTTAAGAATGAGAAATGGAATACCTTCCATTGATTGCTTAAGTTTGCCAAGTTCTTTCCTAGCTGTTGCTCGACGTGAGTATGCTTTAACATAGCGATCATCCAAATTCAAGGCTTCAGTGCAGTCATTCTCCGCCTCCTCCAATCTAATAAACAAGAATAAATCTAATAAATAAAAGTATAATTTACATCGGAAAAAGATCAATCACCTAAATTCAAAATTTACTGATTACAAACAAGGGATTGCCATAAAGCAACATGCCTCCTGAGTTTGAGATATGCCATAGCTCTATTGGCAAAAGCAACGGATGTGGGAGACAATGCAATACTTCGCGAGTAGCAATCAATTGCTTCAGCAAATTTTTTTTGTTTAAAATACTCATTTCCCTGCAATAAAAGAAATGGTAAAAGAAGCCAATTTACCACCAGAAGATTCGTATAATGTACATAAAAACTAACAATCAGAGGCTACAAATCCTCACCAGCTCTTTCTCTGAGGTTGCATCAGGTAATGTCTCCTCATTCAAAAAAGCAGAATACTTCGAGTAGTTATATCGTTCGTTGGGATTTTTTGCAGGAAAATCAGAAGCTACATTACTCTTAGTGTTCGATTCAACTGCAGGAACTTTTTTAGGAGGTCCTTTTTCTTCTTGACTCTTTCCAGAGTTTTGTAAAGACCCCTTCAAAGAGAACAACAGCAAATTACTCTCGGAATAACCATAAGAATAGTAACATTCCCTGTACTGTTGACAAAGAATAACAAAAATCAGCCTTTCGTGAAGTAAAAGCATTTTCACGCATGGATACCGGTGCAGCAGTGCATGTTCTGATAGAAAAATCTCTTTGCAAGCAAAACGCTATAGAGTTAATTCACATCTTGTTGTAGCATCCTAAGCCAATTATGCAATACGTCTCGATTTTGAGCACCAAGCATGTAAGTCATAAGAATTAAAAAAGAATCTCCTGATGTCATATCTCATTCAAATTACAACAAACGTAAGTGCACACATTACTTGGAAATTGAAAAGTTGAGTGAGTTAAAGAAAACAAAAAATAAACAAAAATCAAGGGAAAAAAAACGAAGTAACTGTCGTTGCGTGCCTGAGTTTTCAATTTCTGATTTTTATCCTTGAACAAGTTGTTCCATCCCTGTAGTTCGTTCAAAAACCCTTCAACCTCCTTCAAACAAAAATAAAAAATAAAAAATATACATAATAAATTACCTAACCTCACAAATCTCTTTATCGGCATGCTTAAAATTGAAATCATAACTCATCAGAAAAGTTTTTTAAAAAAATCAAAATAAAAAAAGAATAGTTCGAAGTAGGGTTTTACCAGGGACCGATCTCGATCGGGCTTACTCGAGGACATGGATTACGGAGAGCAACTACAAACAGCAATTAAATAAACAAATAAAAGAGAAATTGATCAAGAGGAGAGGAATCGGAGGAGACCGATGAGGGATAAGAGAAGAGGCTTAACAGAGAGAAAGATGTAGAGGGAGATGAAGACGAAGCAATGGCGCGGGACGACCTCTCTCTCTCTCTCTCTCTCTCTTTCTCTCTCTCTCTCTCTCCCCTTCTCGATGCTTCGAAAAAGACAATGGGCTTGGTGAAAAATAAATGGGCCGAAACTTTTATAATTGAGGCCCATTAATGATTTCGTAGGCTCATTATTTCATGGGCCCAAATTTGTTTTGGGCTAAGACACTTGTTGGGCCACTGCATTGTAATTGAATTAAAAAATGATAATAAATAAATATGATAATTAATTTAGTGGTTCAGCTTTTTTCGGATTCTCGGACATAAACCCTCCTTTAAATATCACAATTTAGACAAAACAGACCCATAAGTTTTAGAAATATAGCGTTTTTTTGGAAAGCGTTATTCTTTGCAAAATAATTACGATTTGGTGTGAGAGACTTGATTAGGCAAGTTTCCTTAAGTTCATAAACCATTTTGATTAAATTGATGAAGCATTGGCATCCAAATCACTATAAATTTTAAAAAATAATCACAACGAGCCAATTGCGTGATTGGTACAGGCATAGTATTAGTGCAATATCAAATCCTAGATAAGGAACTTGAGTAACTCGAGTGGCTATACTTGCTCAAGTGGCTATATTTGAGAGGGTTTATTTAAAAATAATTAAGTTAGCTAAAAATATAAAGCTATTGGACTTTGAACTTGAGATTTCAGGTGTAACGGCCAGACATTCTAACAATAATAACTTGTTAGACTCAAACCATTGGCCTAAAATACTTAAACTCGATTTTTATTACTAGCGTTTAGGTCTTATATATTCTCATTTTTTCATCCGATATGGTATTATTGTGGTATTACAAACTTTTCATGTTTAGATCATGACGTTCTTGTTGAATTTAAACCAAATCACAGATACAGGATAGAATTACTGGTAATGTGAGATTTCAGAAGTGGCTCCCACCAAATTCGTTGGTGTGGCACTTTATCCCACATAGTACGTAACTCTTACACTTCCTGCTGATATTCAGTTCTGATACTAATTATAATTACCTGACCCACCAACAAATTATTATTGCTAGTGAGTCAAATAGTTGCATCATGTGTCAACTATTCAGCGCTTTAACCACCAGCATTAAGCACAGTCACTACATTACTTTTGAGTTTTACACGGGAGATGACGACAGCAATGGTAGACAATAGAGGATGGCGGTGGCGGCCGACTTTAATGGAGACAATTAATGACAGTGACTCCATGGAAATTCTTTATCGAATCAGCTAAACTACTACTTATTTATTTATTAATTCTAAACTGGAGTTATCAGGAGATGTAATGTTTCAGAAATAGTACTACTTCATCTTCTTTTTCTTCTGCGAGGTATACGTCGTTGTGATCACTCTCAAATGGCAACCAAAATACGAACTAAAACCTACTAAATTTGACTTTACATTTGCTCGTCCATTGTCGCGCATTTATTGGGCGTGCATCGAGCAATAAGGCGTCGAAACCTACCGAATGCCACCACTTTAAATCGCAATCAACCTTAAAAAACTTGAAGTGCGTAAATGTTGGGCTCATTAACACTGCATACCTACTCTCCGTAACGCGTGTCCCGTAAGTAGTGGGTGGGTCGGGTCTTCAATTGGCACATGAGTTCACACTTCACAGCGATAATAAAGTGCTTTTGGGGGCCCATTTATGAGACATTGAGCTGCTGTGCAATACCAAATTACCAATATGGCAATGTCGCATCTTCAATTCCTCTGTCTCAGTTTATATAAAAAAAATATTTCTAAATGCACGAACATTTGATGTCTATATTTTTCAAATTTTTAGATTTATTCTTTCGGCCACTGAATTAAAAGTCAATAAAAGTGATTACTGTGTGATCTATTATTATGTACGATCAATCCAAGAGCTGCTATGATTGATCTAATGATCAAAAACACTGTACTAATACCAACATTTCGGTGCTCCTAATTAAAGCACCCCCAATGGGATTCCCTACCCCTCTCTCTCTCTCTCTCTCTCTCTCTCTCTATATATATATATATGGATTGTATTTATATATCATTTTTAAAAATAATTTTTTTTAATTGACGGTACATATCGTTAAATATAATTTAATGCATACAAATATTTTATAGATCAAATTTAATGATTTTATTGGCGTTATATACTTTGCAATTAGAAAGCCATAGAATTGACAAATTTTAACAGTGCATGTGGATGTTTTTTTAATCTAACACTCTAGAAAAATCAAAATTTGTTATATTTTTATAGAAAATTTTATTCATTATATGGATCGAAATCAATAACTCTACTCTTAAATCGAAGAACTCGATCCTCTATTTTTTAAATATCGTTTAGTTTTGACGTTTCAATTTATGCCTATCTATTTATTAGACTTCCTTGTAATCTTTACAAAATAATGAATTTTTATTTTTAGATACCACAAATAGAGTAGATCATTAATAGATAGAATTATTGATTTAGAAACTCTATTGTGGAATATATATTCTCTCTCTATTTGTGCATCTTGTTATATTTATGGGACAACTATTGTATCATATCTTCAAATTCCTCTTTCCTTCTATTGTTACTCAATAGTAGGGATGCAAATGGGACGGATTAGGAAGCGGGAGGATTTTTTCACCTCCCGCTCCATTTCTTGTCGGGACGGGACGGATTCGTGGCAGGTTATTTTTTATTTTATTTTTAACTCTCATTTACTGCCACATTCAGGGCGGGAGCGGATTTTTCGCGGATTTTCGATGAATCGGGATAGATTGAAGGAATAAAAAGGGTCTTCCGCCTCCCGCTCATTTACTTAGCGAATCGGGACGGTTTCAGAGAAGATTATATTTTTCTATCTTTTTTATTCTTACTTCCCCATTTGGGGCGGGTTGGGGTGGAAGCTCCACCAACCAAGATCCATTTGCATCCCTATTAAATAGGGTAGTGATAAAGAAGTAATTTTACTTATTTACTGTAAATTTACTTAGCTGGGTGTATTTTGTCCATGAATATTCATAAAAAGAATAATTCCAGTCACATTCAGACTTAATGAATTTGCCAAACGTTTACAAACTTATTTGTCGTAATTAACCCTATATAATTACTATTGCATTGTACTCAATAATACAGTCGATGTCACAATGATATATAATTAATAAGCTTAGTTACATTTAGATCCTTATTGTTATTACGAATTTGTTCCCCAGGTTTAATTAGATCAGCGTAATAAAAAGCGACTTATTGAAAACAATGAAACATTCCTGTCCACATATATAGCACACAGTGGGAGACCAAAAAGTTGACCAAGTCAACGCTCCCTAGTCTAATGTTACACACTAGTGAATTACCTGCGCGATGCTGCGGATATAAAATTATTTTTATAATAAATTTTATTTTTTTAATATTTTTATATAGTTTTATAAGTCTAATTATTAATTAAACAAAAATTACATAAAAATAATTTAGTAGTTAAATCTATTTAAATAAAAGTCATTAAAATTGATATATGCGCAAAGTAAATTTATATAATAATTTATTTTATAAAGATACATATGAAAAGGATTTGAGATAAATATATCAAAATAATTTTAAAAAATCAATAAATAGAAGGAAAATAAAATTGTAAATGAAATTGTTTAATAAAATTAATTATATATACACAGAAATACACTATATTTCTAAAATTTTACTCCTAAAATTTAAATACTATATTTTTTTTATACAACGATATTTTACGTGATTTAAATTGTATCTATCAGGTTAGATTTTATTACGTGATTTATTATGCGTATTATTAATAAAATTAATTAATTATATTATAATTTAATTAATTATTATAATTTAGAATTTAAAATTAAAATTATGAATATTATAAGTTAAAATTAGAATTTAGAATTTAAAATTTTCAATTTAGAATTTAAAATTTAAAATTTTAAAGTATCAAAACTTTAAATTTTCATATCAAAATTTAATTACTAATAAGCTGTTATATAATTTATTAATAAAATTAACTAATTATATATATATATATATGTGTGTGTGTGTGTGTGTGTGTGGAGAGAGAGAATGAAGTGGAGGGTTGGGGGACAGGTGTCAACCTAAGGTTCCCCCAACCCTCCTTTAATGTAATAGAAGAAATAGATTTGCTTTTGCGTTGGATGAGTAGTTGATGTATGAACTTCGAGTTTTCAAGTCAATAAAATAAACTACAAGAGAGTAGCTTAGAGTAGATTATAATTTTACATTATTTTTTAAAGTATAGTATAATTATATTTCAAAAATTACGTCAATTTTTTTTTCTCACAAATGCTTCATGAGATAATTTTCTTACTGATATACTATAGTATAACTATACTATTTTTCAAGGAAATCCAAATATGACCCAATAAAGTATTTCAATAAGTTAATATATAATAATTATTATAGAAAATGTGCATTAAGCTTAATTTCCTTTTCACAAGGAATTGCACATTTCATAGATTACATTTATTCAACAATGACATAATTTATATAATTGCATCAGAGATCGAAGAAGCACGTATATGTTTACTTTGTAACTCTTTTTTGATCTAATAATACTATTATTTTTTTTATTGGCATGCGCGGTTGCTTGCTGCCTCGCCCGATTAAGTTATTATTGAATAATCTGATTTGTTGGCGTGTTTAAATTGAATAATTTTGAGTTATTCTATTAGTCAAGCAGAGCTTGATTCCAATTTTTTTTTTTTTTTTGTGGAAGTTTTGAATTACTACTAAACCTTAATTTATTTGGAGATTATGCATGCTTGATCAATCATTGTTGACGTCAATAACAGCGCCAGCGGGGAGAAAGTGACTACCATCTCCAATTAATCTAATTGCCACCCGAAGATAATGTAATTAAGGGATGATATCAAATATGCCCCTAAAAGCTTCTAGAATATCTGAAGTACGTTTACTTTTTCTTTTGTTTCAAATATACTTAAATAAGTATATTTTTTTATTATTCAAAAATACTTTCGCTGTTAGTGCCCGTTAAATTATTTTCAATTAAACTCGGGTTAAATTTCTATTACAGTTTTAAAAAATCTCTCTCTCTCTCTCTCTCTCTCTCTCTCTCTCTCTCTCTCTCTCTCTATATATATATATATATATATATATAGAAACTCATGAAATATGACAAAAAAAAATGAAAAAAATCATGTATCAAATGCTATAGAAACCCCTGAAAAATAATTAGAATGTTAAGCATAAAACTGATCGGACTGTTCTTTTTCTCTCCTAACATTGACTAACAATTGGGTTGATGACATGCTAATGCCGCGGAAAATTCTATTAAAGATCACGTGATCAATTATAATTGGACTAAAGCTAAGGGCGTATTTGGTTCCACGGTAAATTTTGAAAAAAAAATATTCGGCGAAACAAAAATTTCGGAGGAAGATAATTTTACACTCTGTAATGTTTAATTTATAGGAAGATAAATTTCAATTATTTGGTTGAAAGAAAAAAAATTATAAATAGAAACTCTATATTATTATATATTATTAATATATAATAATTAACATATTATAATATATTAGTATTATAATTTATATTTATAAAAAATACATTAAAATATATTATAAAATAAGTATATAATATAATATATGATAGTATATATATTTAATACTATAAGATAAATTACTATATATTTATAAATAATATTTATAAATAAAATATTATATATATATATATATATATATATATATATATATATATATATATATATATATTATATAATGAATGAGAGAGAGAGAGAGTAGGTCTAAGGATGGACTCTCTCGTGCGGTCCACAAGATGAAGTACACTTCACGGACCACATGCTAAAGCACCTGTGAGCTGTTTTTCTTTTTTTTTTTCTTTTCTTTCTTTTTTTTTTTTTTCAGATCCAAGTTTTGTTTTTTGTTCAGACAAAGCGGAAAACGAAAGCGCCAATTTATTTGAAAACTATAAAAAAAAATTTTAGAAAATTTTTTTTGCGAGCAATCAAATATAGATTTTTTTTTTTTCCTTGACCATTTTTTTCAGAAATTTTTATAAGAATCCAAACACACCCTAATGTGGTTTTGATTTTTTTATTTTTGGACAAAACCAAAATGACGAGAATCTAAAGACTAGAAGATACGTTTGGTCCATAAAGTTTCCGTATCATCACCACCGGTAAATGAGAGAGACTTTTTTAGAAAATAGCCAAAATCCGATTTGGAAGAAATTTAAAAAAGGTCTATTTTCGGGGCGTAATAAGAAGGAGAGTGTCCAAATTATTTTGGACTCGAATTTGTTTTTCAAAATGTCCAAAATTGACCAATCCAATTCGATTTCGACACCTATTACAAATTGATTAAGATTGGGATACTATACTTGTAAGAGTGTAAATACTGCAGATTAATTGGTCTGTTCAGATAATATCTCAACTCAAATCGATCCGAAGTTAAAAAATAATAAAGTCGAGCATATTTGCAAATTTTTGAAGACAAGATAATATGTTATGTGGTTAGTTAACAAGCTAAAGATGATGAGAAAAATCTTAAGATCTACTAATTTTGTAATTCACAACAATAAGAAATTATTTTAAAAAAATTGAAAAAACTTTGTTTATGGGATGTTTGTGTACCCTCCTTTTATAAATTGATGAATTTTGGAGTTTCGTTTTGGTATTTTCACTCATAACACGTGGGAGAGAATTTTGACTTTTTATGTTGAACTTACCTTTTTGTCATATCCTCTAGATTTTCTCGTACGCAATGTAAAATATTTTTATTGTAAAAAATAGTTTCGTGACAAATTAATCTTTCGGTGGTCTTTGCATATTTGATATGGACTTCGATATTGCAGATTTGATATGGACTCCTCATATGGAAAGATACAAATATAATAATGTTTTTAAAAGCATCACATCTCAGACCAATTTCTCTAAAGAAAACAAGAAGGTCTTTTCAAATAATTGGAGCCATTTTCAAACACACAAGGTGGTAGATGATGTGCTCCAAAATTCCCAATTTAATATAAATATATTTATAATTTATTACTTGGAGATTTTTTTTTACATATAAGGGACAATTGGATGCGTATAATGTAATACACCAAGCTTTTATTTTTTTTTTATTGGCTTTTGCACGGCGATACTTCTATTCGACATATATAAGAATAATAATATATTTTTTTATCTAATTTGTGATGCTTCTATTTCAATTTTAATTATTTATTAAATATTTAGAATTATATGCATTTTATTATTATCATGCAATACATAAATCAAATTTTGATATGTAAATTTAATACAATTAAAGCCTGTATCATACTATATGTCAATAATTTTTTATTACTCAAAAATAATTTCTGATCCTGGCATAAACAGCAGTATAAAATAATTAGAGACTTAATTAGTCGTCCGGTGCACGGATGACACGGTAGACCATGTCCACCAAAGACCTAAGCTTTTCCCGTGAGAGCACGTCATTGCACGGGAGACAGCGGCTGTATTCCGTAGACCGTCCGCATTCCACTGTCCACAGTCCACACCAACTCGATGGCACGGAATGTAATTATCGGATAACTCAAGCCCGATTTCCTACCCACCCTGCTTTCTCCCTCCGCTTCTTCTTCTTCCTCTCACCTCTCTCCACAGCTTCTCCAAAATGCGCCTCTAAAGCTTCCATTTTTTTATCACTCCCCACCCACCGCATTAGTCGCTTCCCCCAAACGCGATTCCAATGAAACCCTCCCATTCTTCCTCCTCCACGCACCTTCACCTCCTCATCCTCTTCCTCGTCCTCGTCCTCTTCGTCGCCGCGGCGGCGGGGGACACGACGCCGACCATATTCGACACCATATGCGGCCGCAACCAAACCCAGGACCCGGAGGCATTCGACGTGAACTTCGTGACCACGATGGAGATGATCTTCCAGAACATCACCGAGAGCGGCTTCGGCGCCGCGGTCTCGGGCGGCGCGAACACGGTGTACGGCCTCGGACAGTGCTTCGGCTACCTCGCCCCCACAAGCTGCCAAATTTGCTACTTCCAGAGCCGCCTCAAGCTCCCGCACTGCCTCCCCGCCACGGACTCCCGCATATACCTCGACGGCTGCTTCCTCCGCTACGCCGACCACAACGTCTCTGCGGACGCCACCGACGCGTACGATACATCTGTTTGCGGAAATGCCTCAACGAACTCTTCGGCGTTCAACGACGCGGCGACCAGGTTGGTCGCGAACTTAACGGCGGGGGCGCTGAACCAGACGAAGTTTTACCAGGTGGGGAGCGCCAGCGTGGCGGCGGGCGTGTCGGTGTACGGGATGGCGCAGTGTTGGAGGTCGCTGAACGCGAGCGGGTGCAGGGAGTGCTTGGAGAGCGCCAGGGCGAGCGCCGTGAAGTGCTTGCCCGCCACCGATGGGAAGGCTCTCAATGCGGGGTGCTTCGTCAGGTACTCCACGGAACCCTTCTACTTGGCGGCTTCATCCAGCGGTGGTGGATCTTCGGGTATTTCTTCTTCTTTTTTTTTTACTAAAAATTTATCTTTTTGGAAGATTTCGTTGTTGATTGATGCAATTAGTGCATAAAGATGCAAGCTTTTTTAGTTTTTTTTTTTTGAAGAAAATATTAAGATTTTTGGTAGTATTTGAGGTTCAAATAACTAGCAGAATTAGAAGGATTTCTTTTGTTGTTGTTGTTGTTTTTTCTTTTTTTTTGCAAGGTGGTTTAATAGGGTTCTTTTTTTTTTGGTTTATCAATAGAGTGTGTAAAGCAATTCAGGTGCCAAAAGATATGGGAATTTATTTCTTTTTGGGGCTAATTTATCCTACTTGGCCTAAATAGCCTATGCTATGGGAGGTTCATCTATACTCGCAATCAAAGTTTTGGCTTATATTGCCCTTCTTTTTTTCTCCAAGTTTCTTTTTTAAAAAATTCTTTTAATTTTTTTCTTTTAATTTTTGATTCAGTAACTGATTGCTTCTGCCAACTCTTTTATCCCTTTTCTTCTGCTATGCGGTGATGTTTACTAAATTTTTGTTGATGTGTGTAATATCATGTATCTGATTACAAAAGAAAAGGATGATGATTCTCATTCTAAACTATGTTAGTAATAGTTTTTTTATTAAAACGAAGATGTATCGATTTCTTTGTGGCAGCTCGGCGGACAATTATTGTTGCTCTAACTTCGGTTGTCGCTGTTCTTGCCGTTATTGGTATCATCATTATATGGAAGAAAATGAGATCTAAAGACGATTTAATTGACGGTAAGTGAATTGCTAGCATAGAGAATGTGTAGGTTCGTAAATTACATACTTCTACAGCTAAATCTTTCGATATGAATTGCAGATTTGGATGGCTCAGGGGAATATATTAGGTCGATCTCTGGGTCTCATTTAAGCTTCAAGTATGAAGATTTGAGAAAAGCAACAGATAACTTCAATCAAATCAACAAGCTCGGCCAAGGCGGGTATGGCTCAGTGTATAAGGTATTCCTTTTCATAATTATGATCAAACATGTTTGACGAAAAAGTTTCTGTTGTCCTGGCCTCTATAAGGGCTTCTGTTTTGCCACAGTACGAAACTGTTGATGATAATAAAAATGCTTAGCAGGGCCAAACAGGCCCCTAGTCTTTGAAAATCATTGTGGATGTAATATGCTGATTTCTACATGATCCTATATGTTTGTCTCCGCAATGAAGAACGGAATTTTGGGTGTTTAAATGGTATTAACTTTCTCTTGCTAGGGAGTTCTATCAGATGGGAGAGAAATTGCTGTAAAGAGGCTGTTCTTCACTACAAGGCCGTGGGTCGATCAGTTCTTTAATGAAGTCACTCTCGTAAGTCAAGTTCAGCATAAGAACCTTGTTAAGCTTCTCGGCTGCAGCGTTGAAGGGCCAGAGAGTCTCCTAGTCTATGAGTACCTCTGCAATACCAGCTTGGATAACTTCTTGTTCGGTACTACTGAATTGCTTTGTTACCACTGATTTAACTTTTTTATGAGAGAAATTGATAATAAAAATGTATATACCTTATGCGAAGCTCATTTTGAAATGGCTACCTGAATTTAGAAATTTTGATTTTATTACCTAACCTTTCATTCCCTTTGGTTTCATAAAATTACGTTAGGTTTGCTCAAAGTAAATCAAAACTTTTATAGCACGATATAATTCATGTAAGTTTTGTATATATTTTTACATAATTATACAATGTCAATGCAATTAATATATTTTTTAACAAAAATTTAGACTCATTCAAGAAGAATTTGCTCGACTGGGAGAGGAGATTTGAAATTATCGTTGGAACGGCGGAGGGGCTATCGTATCTGCATAGTGCTTCAGAAATCAGGATTATACACAGGGATATAAAAGCTAGCAATATATTGTTGGATGAGAGATTTAAGCCCAAGATTGCAGATTTCGGGTTGGCGAGGAATTTCATGGAGGATCAGAGTCATCTTAGTACAGGCCTAGCTGGAACTTTGTGAGTCAAAGACCCTCTTGTTTTTCAGTATACATTATCAATCCACATTGTGAATTGTTACTTGAAGCCGGTTACACAAGGACCGTCTTGTAGTTAGTTACTTGCATTACAGGATACTCTGTACATGGTTGGTTAACCGAGAATCAACATGTACTGACATATAAAATCTTGATCTCTTGCAGCGGTTATATGGCTCCTGAGTACATTGTTCATGGGCAGTTAACTGAGAAGGCCGATATTTACAGCTATGGCGTACTTGTTCTTGAGATAATCACTGGTCGAAAGAACCACAATTCTGTGGCTTCATCAGATGAAGGCCATTCTCTTATGTCATTGGTAACACTCTTCTCTGATTGGCATCATGTCATTTAACCGATGGTTAAATATGGCATTTGAACTTAATTGCATATTTCCTTTATTTTTCTGATAATTAGATATGGCAACACTTCAATGCAAAAACCGTAATCGAACTTCTTGACCCTTGCCTTCAAAAACGGTGCCCGGAGGAGCAAGCCCTGAAGGTGTTCCAAGTGGGTCTATTATGTGCACAGGCATCGCCAAATCTAAGGCCACCGATGTGGAAAGTGGTGGAATTGCTTAACAGCGAATCAAAAGAACTCCCTCTTCCATCTCAGCCTCCTTTTATTAACGTTAAGGGTACAAGTTCTAAAAGTAATAGCTCAGAGTCACCTTCTGTCGTAACGTCCTCATCAAAATCCCCCTTCTCGCTGAATCAGATATCGGTGAGCCAATTGGATGCAAGGTAATAAGGTGATCTTAAAGAAAAGAAGCCACAGTATATATGTTTCTTAATTCCTTTTTGGCTAAAGTGCAGAAACCCTCTGAAAGATAGCGTCACGGTGCACTTTGCCCACCGCCCGCTCAAACCCCCTTCCCATCATATAGAGTCTTGATATTGTCCTTCCTACCATAAAAGGAGTATAATAGGTATCTCAGGTTATATTTTAATGCTACCAAAAAAATTCCTAAACAGAAAATCTGATAGGAAGGGGGTTAAGTGCTAAAGCCTATATACAATGAGGCGCTTAAATGTATGCTTTTTAAAGTCCAGTGGGTATAGTGCAAATAGCTCTATTTTGTAGGGCTTTTCCTTTTGCATTTTAGCCTTTTTTTTGCCTTTTTTCTGTAAATTCCGCTTGGAGAGTTGGCCGATATATAGTTGAGGCCATGTATTATGATGGTTTATGAGCTGCTGCTTCATTTGTAGATTGGTTTCTTTTGTTCCTGTTGTTGGGGAAAATATACTCCACAGTTGTTAATTGGTAGTTAAACATATTATGACACAGCAAAAATATAATACAAATGTTTGTTTTACTTTTCTCCTCTCCTCTAATTTCTTACTTTGATTTTGGTTATGATTTGGATGTTCCTAAATTTCATTGTTAAGCGATAACCGACCATTTGTTTCTAATTTGTTGTTGAAAATTTCCAACTACTTTCATTAATAGTCAAATGCCCT
Source organism: Ananas comosus (assembly GCF_001540865.1). Taxonomy (NCBI): domain Eukaryota; kingdom Viridiplantae; phylum Streptophyta; class Magnoliopsida; order Poales; family Bromeliaceae; genus Ananas; species Ananas comosus. Next base: position 750,420 of record NC_033624.1, on the reverse strand, counting down.
TTGCTGATGAAAGGGACACAGAAGATCTGAAAGGAGCACAAAGTCAGAATAAATATACTTTACTTTTTAGCACCTTTATGTTGAACAATTCTGCTTCAGCTCACCTAATAATGTAACATAGTTCAATTGCTCTTCTAATCTTTTGCTGAATGATGCTTAAGAAGTCCAATTTTTCTGCTAAGGACAGCAATATTATTCCGCTGAATCCAAGAGAAAAAGGAGTTCAGAGACTTGCAAAATATATTTTCTGTAAACTGCAGTGGACAAAGTGAACAACTACTCAGTGTTAGACTCAATGACCCAGAATAAAGTTATACCACTTATTTTGTTACTTCATTTGTGCCAGTTCCATTTCATTAACTGTAGCTGAACTTGTTTTTGGTGATGCAGCTCAAGCAATGTAAACAGCCAATGAGCCAGTTGTTGAATGTGATCCGGTCCGGTCCGGTCCGGTCCGGTAGTGCTAAAAAATTTGTAGGCCTTTGCCGTCTCTCCGTGCTCGGGACTCGGGAGTTTAAGCGAGTCCACGAACTGTATCAAAACAGAAGAAGAAAGAAAACAGAGCGAAAGAAGCAGCTCGTCACCCTAACATACTGCAGCAGTACAGATATATGTGCTAAATGTTTTTTACTTAATAAATGATGTCTCTAGTTCTAAGCTCTCCTTATTGTACCTTCCATGTGATCAACTAATCAAAGATCCACATTAACAATTTTATCCACTATGTATTAGTTGGTTCGCTTTTGAGCTAGAGGAGATTAAAAGGTCCTTAAGAATAATCACAATTATGCGTAACACGAGACCCTTGATTGTGTCTTAGGGGAGTGGTCCATGGTGGACTAGGTTTAGGCAATCATTTCTCCACCAATGCTACCTGAGCAAAATTCGATTGGGAGGTTTTATTTTCGTCCTCAAATATTTAATTTCAATATTTAAGATCCTAATTTTTTAATAAAAATTTAATTTAATTTAATTTTCAAACTTTCAACAATATTTTTACCTTTTTTTTTGATAAATTTAGAATAATGGTAAAATATGAGAGGATAATTAATGTCATTTTTAATGGATGGATTAATGATAGATAGTATAAGGGTATATTTGTTTGGATGAAAATGAGGTGAAATGAAAAGGAGGGAAGTCGTTTTCGCTATAAACGATCATTTTCGTTGTTTAGTTCGTCGTAAAAGAATTACGGTTAAAACTCGACTTAATTTGAAATGATGTAATTGACTTCATCATGGACCGAAATCAATTATGCTGAAAAAATGTGAAAAAAATAATAAAATAATATACTAGGTAAAGATAGTTATATTTAAATATATTTAATTATGATACTAATTACTCTTTTATTTTTTTAGCATATTTAAAATATAATAAAAATTGATTAGTTAAGTTTTAATATTTTTTATTTAGTTTGTATAATTAAAATATGGNAGTATTAATTATTTTTTCCCTGTTGTTTGTTTCGTAGTTGTGGAGGTGAAGTTTCATTAGTTCTGCTGTTTGTTTGATAGGAAGTGTATGATAATAAATAATTTAATAAATAAAAATAATATAGGTATTTTTTTTATACATAAATTATAGTAATATAATAATAAAATTATAAAGTAAAAAATTATTAATACTTAATTACTCTTTTATTTTTTTAGCATATTTAAAATATAATAAAAATTGATTAGTTAAGTTTTAATATTTTTTATTTAGTTTGTATAATTAAAATATGGTAAAATTTGATTAATTAAGTATTAATAATTTTTTACTTTATAATTTTATTATTATATTACTATAATTTATATATAAAAAATTGATTTAATTGTTTTAAATTAAATTTTAATTATATAAAAATATAATTATACTATTTTATTTGTTACATTATTTATTATTTATATAAAAATTATAATTTTATATCTCATATTTTTAACTAAACAAATAGCAAAACTAATAAAACTTTATTTTCATAATTACAGAATAAACAGCAGAGAAAAATAATTTTTACTGAACTCTGCTTCAACCAAAAGTTCACTTCAACCAAAAGTTCAATTTTGTTGAAACAAACATATAAGGTACAAAAAGGACTTTTGTAATTAAGTCTAAAAAATATTGAAAAGGACTAGAATGGAATATTTTAAGAGTTTAGGGACTAGCAGTGCAATTTCCCCCAAGAGCCTACGAAGAGGAGCGCGCGTAGACCACAACAGCATACAAACACCTGGTGGGCGAAGTGGCGAGAGCGAGAGAGAGAGAGAGAGAGAGAGAGAGAGAGCGGATTTAGGGCAAAATGGGGGAAGCATCCACGGCGTTATCGTCTTCAAGGCCCCCCCTTTCCCCTCAATCCAACGACACCGACTCGGAGACCCACTCTCTCCTCTCCCCTCTTCTAACCCTAACCCTAATTCCCCAAATCCCAATCCCCATCCCGATCCCGATCCCCCCAATTCCCCGCTTCTCGCGGCGCCTCAGATCTCAACCTTCGTCGCCGTCCGCGTCGTCTCGCATCTCCTCTTCTCTGTCGCTAGCGAGGTATCTTCAATTTGTTGATGGATCGATTAGGGCTCTCTTTTCTCGCTGTTTGATGTCGGTTTTCATGATATTTCTTGCGTTCTGGTCGTTTTTAATTTTTAATTTTTTGGATGCCTCTGTTGGATAGGTTTTCTTCATCGATCTCTTCAGTTACGTCGTAACAACCCTAATTTTTTATGTATTAAAATTTGTCTCCGAATCAAATCGGGAGTTTGATAGTCTTTTTCTTAATCCCGTCTAAAAATTTTCTGTTTAAACTGATTTGGGGATCATCAATCATCCCTAACTGCTTCTCTCTTTTAAATTTTCTCACAGTTTTTTTTTTTTTTTTTTTTTTTTTTTTTTGGTTTGTGATTTTGATGAATTCTTAGTTCACTCCTACTTGGTTAGCTAATTTTGTACCAATATTTCTCAATCTACAGATAAGATCCGCAAGAAGGGAATAATTGTAATTGATTCTGCTATTGAAGCCAATAATCCTGCAATGGAAGGATCGGGGCCATCACGATTTGATATTTCTAACGGTGTTTCGAAGAAAAGGAGGACAATTAATTCAAGGCGGCCTCGCCCGGCCTCGGTGTTCGGTGCAGAGGCTGATATTTCGCCTCCCTCATCAACCCCCTCCTCCGATAATACCAGCAAGATTTCGGGCTATGATTCCTCTTCTCGGAGGAAAGAAGTTAATCTCAGTAGGATTGAAAGCTCTTCTATTCCAAGAAGCTTCAAGAAGGAGGATAAAAAGTTTGGAGCTCTTGAATCGTTCTATAGAACCGATGCTTCTAGAGTTAATTCAGATAAAGCGGGGAGTAAATCTGAGTTAAAGAGGTGCAAGACTAAGGAAAAGATTGGAGTGGGTTCGGGACCTGATGCTGGCTATGTTAGGAAGAGCGGTAAAGGTGAGGATTTAGGTCGGAATGTTGGAGTGGTCAATGGATCAGCTGAGAACAATCTCACGAGAGTCACGCTTAGGGTTGGTGGAGTCACCCGCACCATTAATACGAAATCGAATTTGGAGAGCAAGAGAAGAGGCGTTCTTTTGGAGAAGTTTCCAAGATCTAAAGAGGCTTCGTGGCAGCGTCAAAAGCTGCTTCTTCAGGTAATCCTCTGGCTTATTATAATTATTTTTAAAGCTTGTATTATGGCCTAGTTGTTAGATAAATAGAATTTTGAGATAATATGGTATGCATCTTGTGCTCAAGCTTTAGGCCTATTAAGTGAATGTAAATTTACTCTGTAGTGAAGTAGCAATGCAATTAACAATGATTGAAAGAGTTCTTTGCAATAAAATAAGAATATAGTGCTGGTTGGGTAAAATGCCCTGAGGGTCCTTGGCTTTTTAGTATAGATTCATTTTGGCTCTCGAATTAAATTATGTCAGTTGGATTCCTAACCTTTGGAGTAAGTTGCAATCTTACCTTTTGTTCATTAACTTTCTCCATCGAAATGAATGGAATGTTCACATAATTACCTGTTAAATGCTATGACACTTAGACTTCAAGAATAGCAAATTATTGGAATCGTTGGTCCAATTTAATGGAAAGGGTTTTATTGAAATGAAATGCAAATTTGAGGCACTGCAATTTGCCCAAGGTTGGTTACTCAGAGAAGTTCCAAATTATGATTGTAGCTTTATAGTGATCCTTTCAGTGATAGAATGCCTTAAAAAATGCAGAGTAGAGCCCAGCGAGGCAACGATTCACTTTTTTTCAAAAAACATGTAAATCGAACTTATTTCTGCTGCAGGCAATGTCGGATGACGATGATCCTCCGCTTGAAAAAGGGGATGAGATGCAAGGACTTTCGCGGACGAATTTAAATGAAAAAAGGCTTTCCCGGGGAGCAAAAGAGGATTCACAAGCAAAAATTATGGAAGACATTAGGTACAAAAAGGAGAAGGATAAGAACCAGCGAACCTCTGTAGATGAACCTGCTAGAAAAAGCAAACGGGTTCGCAAACGACGAATCCGAGAAGGTTCATTAGACGAGGACGATGAAGATGATGAGATGCGATATATTCAGAAACAAAAAACTTCTAAGAGAAGTAAGATAAGTGCGTATAGCGTGGATGAGGATTACGGTTTGATCCAGTCCAATAAGGAAAGTAGGAAGAAATTGAACACGGGGAAAGGATTGGACAGAACAGATTATGTTCAAGAGGAAGAGCCTGGTTCTGATGATGGTCTTGATACTAAGAAGAAGAAACTCAAAAAAGAATCTGTAGAACAATTGGCTGATGTGAGAACAGAACCTCTTACAACACGGCAACGAGCCCTTCAGTCGAGCAATGGCGGTGGTTTGATCGAGTTTCCTGATGGCCTACCACCTGCTCCAACAAGAAGTAATCAAATACTCTACAATTAAATCTATTATTGTTGTAATTAAGTATATCTACTATATAATCCTGTAAAGTTACCTATTTTCATAAAATTCCTTGCAAAACCTGAATTTTAATATGCCCTTCAAAGACCTTGTTTCTGCCATATATATCCCTGTACTTAAAATGTTTGCCTTTTAAAAAAAATTATCTAACCATGAATTTGATGACTTCCCAAATTAAGGGTACATTTGTTAAGGAACCCCATTTCCTAGATTTTTACAGGGGTATGTGTGATGTGCAAGTAGATGGTTTTGCAGTGATATATTTTCTTAACCTTTATATCTTGACATGCGTTTACAGAGCAAAAGGAGAAGCTCTCTGAGGTGGAGCAGCAGGCAAGGAAGGCCGAGGCTGCTCAGAGGCGCAGAATGCAAGTTGAGAAGGCAGCTCGGGAATTAGAGGTTGATCTTTTGTTTCTTATTTTGAGCTAATCTTTCTCCTGTTTGTGTCCGTTGGAATCTGAACTAAGTTACACTGTGTAATGTTACAGGCTGAAGCAATAAGGAAAATCCTAGGCCAGGATTCAAGTCGGAAGAAAAAGGAGGAAAAGATTCGTAAGGAGCGGGAAGAATTGGCTCAGGTAAACATATGGCTAAGAAGCTGGAAATCCCCATATACATATCACAATTTTCACAATGCCCCTGTGAAGTTTTAAACTTACATTTTACTGCATTGACCTTTGAGCAATGGATAGATGTGATGGAATCATGTAGTTTAAGGGGTGATGCATATATAAGTTTCAATATTACAAAAATTCTAAATAAGAATCCTTTTTTTTTTCTTTTAGATGGGGATGATTATAAAAAAAAGTCAATTCTTGTCCCTTATATTATCAGTTCTGCATCTATCATACACGTACTGATTGAATCTTGTGCATTTTCTCAGAAGAAAGCTGCTGAATCTTTGATATTACAACCAAATTCCGTGAGATGGGTCATGGGACCAGCTGGCAAAGTTGTTACATTTGGCGAGAATGTGGGCCTTCCATGCATTTTTAACTCCAAACAGTGCAGGTTAGGTGCCAACCTTTTGCTGAAATGTCTGAAAAACTCCTACTCATTGAATTCTTCATTTGTTTAGTCCTCACTCATATTGCCAATCTCATTCTACCATCTTGGCATCAATCCTTATTAATTTATTTTTATTGATTTTGTCAGTTATCCTCCTCCAAGGGAGAAATGTGCGGCTCCGTTGTGTACAAATGCTTACAAATACCGAGATTCCCAGTCGAAGCTTCCGCTTTGCAGTTTAGAATGCTATAGAGCCATGAAAGCAAATGCTCAACCAGTCTCAACTTGTTGATTTTGTTATTTTACATTTTATTACATTAGGAGTTGTAGTGGCTTCACAATTATAATGATACAAAATGGACCAGATCTACTATTTTAGTTCTGGAGAGCTGTTCCTATTATCGTGTGTGCATAAAGTTGGATTCTTTGTTAGCTTGCCACCTTAGAAGAGCTCATGGTATTCTCAAACTTGTATACACTGTTGGAATGATGTGAAGTTCATAATATTTTCCGCCGCTAGGCATTACAGGCATGGTGCTGTCTCATTAATAGAGTCACTTTTATCATGCATGTGTCAAGTTCATTGAGCTTGGTTAAATTCAGCCAAATGTAAAGGAACAGCTTGAGGCGTTTCGGAGTAAGCAATTTGTACTCATCTATTTTCCTTTGTGCACACCAGGTGCTGGATTGCCAAATTCATGCTATGACCCCTGATTCAGCAGTACAGTTGTGTCGGTGTTATCAACCGCTGAATCTGGTCAAATGCAATCAGTGAATAGTAATCAGGTTTAGTAAATTTTTCATTATTGGCAAATTGGACTTCGTTGATGATTCCTTTTCATCCGTCATCTGGTATGTACACTGAACATCAAATCTGTTTTTATCGTATTCTCCACTATGCTTCATATAATTCTCCTAATGATGCGGGGGCAGTTAAATTAGAGTCATGGGTCGGTTGCAGTAAGTATCAGTTTGGCCTAATTTCGACAATAGCTTTTCTAGTTTAAGAAATAGTAGATTTTGGTAGTCGGATGGTTTGTTGCAAATTGTTTGGATAGTTTTGTTCGTTGTTGTTGGTGTTGGTGTTGGTGTTGTTGGAAGCTAAAATAATTGAGTTTTAAATTCAGAAACTCAATATCTACTTGTCATGTGACGGGGATCTGTGGGCGACAATTTAATAATGAGAGAAAATTGATAATGCTCTTCAAACTGTTTTCCTGAGAAAACTTGTAACCCAGCGGGTCCGGTTGAATCAGCTTTGCTGCAAGTGTCTGCTTTTCGGTTGGGCTTCTACTGAAATAAGCGAATGAAAGTGAAACTCAACTTCTGAAACAACTTCATTCAACTTCTGAAACAACACAAATAAACAAATGAAACTCTTAACTTCTGAAACAACACATAGGTTTTGAGTTTCCACTGCATAGCGAATTGAAATCCAAGTATAGAACTAAGTCGTAAGTCGAGATCTTCGAATCTATTTGTACATCTTTCATTCAGCTTTAAGGTTTCAATGTTAAGTCATAACCTATTTGGTTATGACATTGTGCGGCTTAATTAATAAATAAATTGTCTAATACCTGCTATATATGACTGATTTTATCATTCTAATTCAAATTGACCTAGTTATAAACGAGGCCGCCTCTGATCCAGGGTATCCTAACAAAGTTATTATATTTAAAGATTCAATCACAACATGCCATATATACTACTAATTAACAAACAGAGCCTGATATTCGCAAACAATGTCATTGTATCTGGCGGGTTTTTTAGTGCAATAGTCTTCTCCTAAATTTTTTTTTTTTTGAGAGATAGGTAGCACGCTACCCGCTTCGTTTATTTCATTTAGAAATAAACTTAGCTGGAAATGTGAATCAATTAGGATTCAAACTTGAGTCTTCTCCTAAAATTTTATTCTAAAAATATATCTGTTAAATTTTTATAAATATATCTGTTAAATTTTTATTTGTAATTATGGTCCTATAAAAACGGTGAACGGTTCACCATTCACCATTTACCGCTTTTTTTCTTTTTTTTACTTCTTTCTATATTTCTACAATGGTAAAAGCGGTGAATGGTTCACCGTTTTTATTCTTTTTTTACTTATAAAAAGGAGTTATGAATGCGGTGAATCATTCACTGCATTTAGAGGTCTATTTTTATAATTATTTTTTTAAAAAAATTATCTTTATAATTATAAAAATTGATATGATTATTTATAAAAAAAATTCGTATCTGGCTCTATATATATTTTATATTACATGCTAGCATTTAGGTACCGTTTCGTTTGGGTATAAATAAGAACTAGCTATTACAGGAATATATACAAATATGGGAATAAGAAAAATAGTATTTGGATGAAAATTGAGTTGTTTCCGAGAATAAGAACAATTTTAGATAGTTTTACATAGAAAATGGAGGTGCTGGTAGGGATAACCGAGAACTACTATTCTCGAGTAAAAATTAGCGTTTGGGTATAAAGGGGGATAAAAGCCTATTCCTATTCCTATTCCCTAACCAAACACTGCCTTAGTATACTCGATGTCTTATTCATGTTTAAAAGAAAGAATAATAAAAGAAACCAGTATTATTTAGCCATCAACCTAGCTGCGTTACTAGCCGAAACCTGTTTGGATTCTACGTCGAAAGTTTTTATTTGGATTCTACTTCAAAACCTGTTACTAGCCGCGTTACTAGCCGAAACCTGTTACTAGCCAAAATCCCGCTCAAGCACAAAGTTTTTATTTGGATTCTACTTCGAAAGAGATTACCCACAGCAGACAGACTGCTTCGCCGAGGATGCCTTGTGGATCAGCACTGCAGGTTCTGTGTCTTACTAGCCGAAACCTGTGACCACCTATTTCACGACTGTATCGTCGTCAGATATCTTCGTTTTAAAGCAGGAGCACTAGTGGCTGCTGATTCGGATGTGAGGGATGTACGTCAGCTATGGACTCAGACCTCGTACGTCCCTGAGGTCGTAACGAGATCAAAAATTTTAACCAAGTTGGCGGCAATTTGGTGGGTTGTCTGGACGGAGCGTAACGACATTTGCTTCCGCGACGTGCCTCTCAATGTCTCCCGGGCACTCAAACGTGTCACCGTTTTGATCGAAGCCTAGAACGAAACACTTTGATACTCTCCCGTGCTCTGCTCTTTGTTTCCCCTTTGTATATTTTGTTTTCCCTTGCCTGTTTGGTCACATAGACCTGGTTTTTCTCGTTTTCTCTTTTTCCATTGGCTCGGTTCGGAGGCCCCAGCTGCTTCCATTTTGTAAGCTAAATTTATTTTGCTTAATGAATGAAGCAGATAGCTTGCTATCTATTTCTTAAAAAAAAAAAAAAAAAAAAAAAAAAAAAAAAAAAAAAAAACTAGCCGCGTTAAAACTCTTTTAAAACACTACTTGATAGCCAAAAAACCCAACAAGCATGCTTGTCATGCAATGATACAAATCAAATAAAACCAAATTTAAAAACAAAAAAAAAAGACAGAAAAAACAAAGAAAAACACGAACAACAACAACAACAGCAACAACAAAAACAAGAACAAATTGCCTCACAGACCCCTCCACTTATTTCCAGTGATAAACATTAACCTCCTCCCTCTCTTTTCTTTGAAACAAATTAAGCTCCAGCACCAAACACGGATCACATCATGTCATTGATAGCAATGCAGTTGTTGCCCATCTTCGTCAGCGAGGCGTCGAACCGCGCCATCGGGTTCTCCGCGGCGATCTTCTTGAATCCGTAGTCGCACGACGCGTAGTTCTGCAGCGACAGCGTGAGCATGATCTTCGCCGTGGCCTTGTCGCGGAACTCCGCAGCACGTGCCACCGCGCCCAGGGTGTCCAGGGCGTTGGTGTACATGTTCTCGCAGAACCTGAGCGCCTCGACTGCCGCGGGGTTTACCGCCATGAGGGCAGAATCCGCCAGACGCGCCACCCGGAGCTTTGCGGACTTGGTCCGCCTCACCGTCGCCCGCACCTGTCCTAAATGTTAGAAACAGCAAAGTGCAATATTTGTGAAAGTTCAAGAACTAAAGTGTACTATCAAATGGCGACCTGCAAGGACAACACGGCGTGGGCATCGACGGGGTCGGATAAGGTGTGGGCGTAGCGCCGGGAGGTGGAGAGGCAGAGGGCGGGGGTCGGGGTACGGGAGCAGATGGAGGCGACGTCGGCGGAGTCGGATGCGGCGAGGGGGAGGAGGGAGGAGGCAACGGCGGCGCCGACGACCACGAGGAGGACGGCGGCCGGCCTCATTTTTGAGGGTTTGATCTTTTGAACAGATCGAGAGGCCTGACGAAGAATGGAAGGAATGATAAAGGACGGATTTTATAGAAGTAATAGTGACAGAGAAAAATATGGCGAATGGCGCGGTTGGCCTTGTAAGTGTACCGTTGAATTGGTACTTCCCCGCCCTTTGCTGTTGACCGTTATTTTTATCTTTGACACGTGGCAATAGGGAACGACGATTTTTTTGTCTACACCGGGTGCATCACATAAATCTATGTACTAACCGAAAAGTCGGCAAAAATGATGGCCTACAACGATATTGCCGGAGAAATCGTTGCCGACTTCTGAAGATAGGCCCAGGCCTACTAATGCCACTTTCCAAATTCGGCCCACATATGTAAGGCCCATAGTGTTGTGTGTGCAATTGTTACGGGCCTAAATTGGCCTAGGTCCACTAATTTTTCATACCCGGCCCAATATATTAGGGCCCGATCTGATTGGACCGACACTTCACGGATAAAGACAACATAACGCAAAATGCTATCATGCTAAGGGCAACAACATGATAATTAATAGCTATTTGTTAGTAATTAATTAAACTGAACCTACTTTTCGAACGTTGATTTTAAATAAGAAATAAAATTTTATTATAAGTTATATATTTGATTTACTCTTGTTTTTTTCAAATATAATTTGATACTGAAACTGCAAAATTTTCTCGGAATTAATACTGTTTGGAAAATTAATTAAATTAACTAATTAATAAGTTAGTTTAATTTTGAAAAATAATAATAATCAAAAAAGGAAAATGGTTAAAGATTGGAAACAACGGTTATGCACGTTCAGCCAATAACAATCGAGGGGTGAAAAAGGTCGTGAGATATTTTTCGTCATGTGAGCAGTGATCGCTTTTTTTTCTTTTTTTCTTTTTCTTTTTTTCAATTTAACCCCTCGCTTTTTCATAAATTATATGCCTTCCTCTATTGCCCGGCATTCTTTTCTTCTTCTTCCTCACTACTTCGACCTAAAATCCAAATCCCAGGGTTTTCACTCTGATCCCCATCTCCTTCGCCAAATCCGAGCTCCGACAATGGCGTTTTGGTGGCCATTGCTTGTCCTCGCTCTCGCTTACGGGCTCTGCCGCTTCCTGCTCATGCTCATACCCCCCAGCGTCCCTTCGATCGAGGTCGACGCTTCCGATGGTAACGATTTCACGGATCAAAGGCTTCTATTCGTTGATTGAACGCTACTTTTGTTTAACTATTTTGTTGAGGTTTTGTGTGATGGAATTCGTGGCAGTGGTGGAGGATGGGAGCCAGACCAAGGAGAACAGCTACATTTATGTGAGTTTTCCCAAATGCTCCTTCTACGCGTAATTTCTTGGGTTTAGCGTTTGGATCTTGTTATCTTTTTCTCTTTTCGTGTTTCGTTGAGCATTCCCTGTTAGTTACTGAAGTTTCTTGATGGTGGAAAATTGGTAGTAGAAACTGGAAATGCATGTGAAAATGAAAGAGCGGAGGATTTGAACTGTTTTGAGCTCGTATAGAAGGTTGAGATCACTGAAACTGTAAATGATGGCAATGTAGCTTTTAGACCATGATAATTTTGCTGCCTTTGATTTGTGTTCTTTTTTTTTTTAATATATATATATATATATATATATGGATTTGAGCTAAAGTGACCAATTTGTTTCGCGATTCATTGCAGATACCGAGAAGGGGGAGATCGATGCAAACGGACAAGGTTCAGTGCTACGAGCCCGCAACTATGAAGTATTTAGGATATTTCCCTGCATTGACTCCTGAAGAGGTTGGTGATGCTGTCTCTTGCTCTCATATATATCTGATGTATATTTGATGTTATAAAATTAAGCTTTATGCTTTATCTATCATACTTAGACTAGTCAGGGCTATGGTGTACATCTCCAGATCTGTTAAATTTCACGTGCCTTTGGATTTTGAATAGCATGTGGAAATCTGCAGGATACATTATGTTGTGTGTTTGTTGATTTGGAGGCCTAATTCTTATCACGCCTCTCATCTTTACAAACTACATTTTCTAGCATTTTCCATCAAAATGTTTACCGACTAGTAGAGTTCAATATATCATTTGGGTTATTGGGACTAGAGTAGTTAGTTGTACAACTTTTATTTGCTTATTACTTGCTAGCAAACCACCATGAATTATTTGTGATTTGGGGGATGTCTATCCCCTAACATTTGATTTTTATAAGATGCATACAGACTACGCAGTATCGTTTAGCTTATGTGGGACTGTTTGTAATCCAAAAACACAATATTAGTAAACTATCTTTGCAAATTATCAAAATCACAAAATGAATTTCCATCTATAAAGCTTGAGACAGAATGATGATCTTTGAGTGAATACCTTAGTCTTAATGAAAGCGATACCATTGATGTTGGGGTGAGTCTCGGCCTCTGAATCATGGGGGGGTGCATTTTTCTCCTTATGCTGCTCGAAATAAGTGAACTGCATGCTTTTATACCTTCTTACAGAAGGGTATGTTCCCATTACAGTTGTTCATTTTCAGATGTAAATGTCGCTCAATAATCTTCTTTGTCCATAAAAATACTTGAAATTACAATGTTCTATGGAACTTCCCTAGTGAAATATTTCAATATCCTAATCTATTATCAATGCTGCTTCAGGTTAAGGAGCATGTGGCTCAAGCCAGGAAGGCACAAAAGATATGGGCAAAGAGTAGCTTCAAACAAAGGCGCCAATTTTTGCGAATCCTGCTCAAGTACATAATTGAGCATCAAGAGCTTATATGCGAGTAAACACCTCAATCTCAATGCCGATTTCTGTATTTTTTTGGTGGAAGTTTTGGTACCATTTGACTCGTCTATACAGATCTCTATCAGGACCTTTAAATTTTCCTTCCCACGTTATCAATTTGAACTTCGTCTAGTAGATTAATGCCATGTATCTATGCCAAACCTGTGACAGCTGATTATTGTTCCTTTCAAATAGGGTATCTTCTAGGGACACTGGAAAAACGATGGTTGATGCATCACTGGGAGAGATAATGACAACGTGTGAGAAGATCACTTGGCTTCTGGATGAGGGTGAGAAGTGGCTAAAGCCTGAATACAGGTTTGATTTTAAGAATTGAATTACAATCTAATGAACTACATTTAAAAAACTTCCTTTTCCTTTCTTCCAAGATTAGAAATGATCAGCCTAGAGCATCACTTGCTTGCCACATTGGGGTCTAAGGAATTAGGTGGTGAATTATTTATTGACCTGATGCTAAAGTCAGCTATTCCTAGAGATTTCCGAATGACAGAAAATTTTCCTTCTAGAGGAAACTTGTATTTTGTTTTTAAACTTGTAGGAGTTAGCTGTTATATGCTACTAATGGTTATTTAGATGCCCTATATTCTTTTCAGAAAGGGAAAACCAAGTGGAATGCATGCAACTTTGCAATTTCCTTTTTTTTTTTCCCCATCTTTCAACTCTCTAATGATAATCCTGTTGCCATAAATGGAAATTGCTGCCAACAGTTCTTACTACCAAGATTGTTTTGAAGTGGCTCAAGACATTCTCACACAGTGAAATCACTTAGAAAGCCATGTTCTGCAAATAGGAAATCAAAAAACCATTAATCTGTTTGTGCCTCTTCTAACTGGACTTCATTCTGCCTTTTTTTTTTTGAGAGAGAATTCATTCTGCCTATTTTTAACTGCTACTAGTTCCCTTTCTAAAACCTTCCATCCTTTTCTAATTATTTTATTTATCTTTTCATGCCATAGAGAATCGAAAGGTTGCATCATGTAGATGCAAAATGTTTCGTCACTGTTAATAGTGCCTTTTGATGTAAATTTGTATTTGTAAAATAGCATGGAATGCAGATCTATGTGCCTGTTCTTTTATGTACTTATGTATTGAGACTTGACTTTTTCCAGATCCTCTGGGCGTTCAATGCTGCACAAGAGGTCAAAGGTGGAATTCTATCCTCTAGGAGTGATTGGTGCAATAGTTTCTTGGAACTATCCTTTTCACAATGTCTTTAATCCTGTGCTGGCTGCAGTTTTCTCTGGAAATGCTGCAGTAATAAAGGTAGAGTTTGGCCTTTTTTGGTTTTTTTCTCCCCTTTTTTCAAGCACTTCTTTGAATCTGTTGGAAGCACACATTGCTATAACAAGTAGTCCAATTTTATTTATTTGTCGGTCATCTACAGCTCGTACTTAGATGACAAGTGCACATGGAATTGTGTTTATTGACTGAATGGGCATGCTATTTGTCCTTAATCATCAGTTCCTTATTCTTCTCTTGTTGAACATCTAGTTTCCTTGCATTTAAAATAGTGTTAATTTATAGGTTTCAGAGCATGCAAGTTGGTCTGGATGCTTTTACTACCGAATCATTCAAGCAGCTCTTGCTGCTGTAGGAGCTCCGGATAACCTTGTCCATATAATAACAGGGTAAACGATATAAACTGTTTTTCCAAAATTTTGTATTTGCGCTGCAGTGCTTTTTCAGGTGATGTCATATTAATATTGCAGTTCTGTGCTTCTTTCAGATTTGCCGAAACGGGACAAGCTCTTGTGTCTTCTGTGGACAAAATTATTTTTGTTGGATCACCTGGTGTGGGAAAAATGGTAGTTGTATTTTGTGCCTTATTGTTGCTTATCTCTTTTGCATGTTTTTTATCGATCCCCGGTGTTAATTATGCCAAAATTATTGAAATCTTTATCTTGTTCTCATCCATTTTGTATTACTTCATATTCTGTTGGGGGGTACTTGCTGTAGATCATGCAAAAGGCCTCAGAAACCTTGATACCTGTCACTCTTGAGCTTGGTGGAAAGGATGCATTCATTGTCTGTGAAGATGTAGACCTACCTAATGTATGTACATCTTTTGATTGCATTGTTATTTAAAAATTCTATGCCCTTTATGTGTTTTCAGTATATTCACTTATTATTTTTTGTTTCCTATTTTTAAGGTTGTGCAAGTTGCCATTAGAGCTGCTCTACAATCTAGCGGGCAGAATTGTGCTGGTGCTGAAAGATTCTATGTTCACAAAGACATTTATCCTACCTTTGTCGCTCAGATAGTCAAACTTGTTAAATCGATAACTGTCGTAAGTTAGTTTATTCTTGTCTATTTTCTTTTGACATGAACATAGTTATAGGAGACATACTTTGTAAAAGCTTACATGTAAGGACAGAAAAGGGAGTAAAAATAGGAATTTGATATTTTTCTAGTTATTTGTGTAAATAACTGACTGAGGATATTCATTTTGCTTTGTCATAATGCCATTTTATCAATAGTGTTTTTTGTTTCAACTTTAAAGGAGATACGATTTGTGTCATAAAGTGAAACTATGTACACTGTCTAATAATTTTGCCTTGGACTTTGATCCTGTAGGGTCCTCCGTTGGCTGGAAAATACGATATGGGTGCAATATGTATACAAGAACATGTTGAAAAGCTTCAAAATCTCGTGGATGATGCATTGGAAAAAGGAGCGGAAATCGTAGGTAGAGGGCATTTTGGCAATTTGGGGGAAGACGCAGTTGATCAATACTTTACTCCGACTGTCATTGTAAATGTTGACCACACCATGAAGCTGATGCAAGAGGAGGTATCTGTGGAGTCACTTAGGCTTTTTGGAATTCTTCTTCTTTTCTTTTATTGACAAATAGGTTAATGAAGTTTGATTGGCATAACAGGCTTTTGGACCGATCATCCCAATAATGAAATTTAGCACAGATGAAGAGGCTATCGAGCTCGCAAATGACTCCAAATATGGACTTGGTTGTGCTGTGTTTTCGGGCAACCAGAGACGTGCAATAAAAATAGCTTCCCAAGTTCATTGTGGGTTTGCAGCGATCAATGATTTTGCTTCAACGTACATGTGTCAGGTAGCTAAAAGATGACTTATTCGGTATCTCTCAGGTCCTGTTTGGATGCCAAAACAACTTATTTGGTATACCTGCTGTTTACTCAAGAATTATTTGTTGGCCTGGAAAAGATGTCTGAAAATGAGCTAGAGGAACAAGGGTTACTAGGGCCTTGGAAAGAATTAAACTCATACTCTTATGTTATATTTACCAAATCCTCAACCAACGCAAGTTATCCCCATGCAGCATGTTCTGACATTCAAACAGCTGCTTGCTCTGATCAAAAGATCAATTAGACACAGGTTCTGACTACTATCTTTCCTTTTTCAATTGTAGTCTTTACCCTTTGGTGGTGTAAAGCATAGTGGATTTGGTAGATTCGCTGGTGTAGAAGGTTTGCGTGCGTGCTGTCTCGTGAAGGCAGTGGTCGAGGACAGATGGTGGCCATACATTAAAACCAAGATCCCTAAACCTATCCAGGTCTGCCACTAGCTAACCACCTTCTCCAATCAAGAAAAGTATAAATTTCACTAGTTTATTGTTCTTTTTTATTATGCAGTACCCTGTTGCAGAGAACGGCTTTGAGTTCCAGGAATCACTCGTAGAAACTCTCTACGGACTGAGCGTGTGGGACAGGCTGCGGTCCTTGGTCAATGTATTAAAGATCCTCTCGGAGCAGAATTCTACGACTAACACTGTGAAGAAAACACGATGAGCCAATGAGTGTAAGCCGATATCATCCGCACCTGCAACTTTGTTTTCTGGTAACCAAATTCTCTCCAATCAGGGGTAAATAGGCTGTATCCCCATGTAAGGTAAGGCCTTCGTGCTTATCACCTTTTTGATAAAAAGGGAGGAATGGTTCCATATGTGGCTGTTTTTCTTCATAGATTGAATGTTGAGAAAATCTCTCTGTAGTAAATTTGGATGTGCTAGAGAAACTCGTCTTTATTTACTAGTTGGCGAATATACTTGATTAATGAATGTACATGGTTGGTGAATGTAGATGCTATTATTAACACTCGTGTTATGCGGTCAATTAGTTTTCCATTCTGGTGCCTCTCGGCTATATTTGAACGAGGTATTGACCAAGATGTGCATTTCTCTGGTTCTGATTCCAGATCTTTTTTGTTTTTTTTCGCCCTTGAATCTTCTTGGAAGTTGTATATTTTCTCCCTTAATCCGTATGTCACACAGCTTCTCATTCCGGAGTGATTTGCTGTGCCGATAATGGTGCTGAACAATGCCGAACTTGGGGTCCCCCTTTTTAGGAGGGTGACTTATTTTACAACTATTCTAGTTCTAATATGTTTAATTTTTTTGAATGTTTTAGACTTAACAACTATCTAAAATATTGTAACTGAATCACAAAAAATTGTTTTATTATATATTTTATATTATATTAGACTATTCTGAAATTTGGAGGTGGAGGTGTCTCAGCGAAACTGTCCATTTCTTACCAACTATGTAGATGCTTCTGTAAGGAGTTGTACCATCAAAATTAAATAGTGAACCTTTCGTAGCAGCGATGTTTCGGACCCTTGGATGGAGAAAATGAAGTTCATTAAAAATAAGCACATTTTTCTCATCGAAATTAAAATCCTTTTAACTTCTTGATTCTCAATCTAAATCGCGCCACACCGCAACTAGCGAGTACAAATTCAGTCCGTGAAGTCGGCGGTTTTTACGAAACCATCGCCGATTTCGCTTTCGCACTTCGATACGGTCTGAAACTATTCGAGGGCCTAACGTGCAAAAGAAGCCCTATAAACCCTAACCCCTAATCCACTTGTAACGAGAGAGAGAGAGAGCGCGCGCGCGCGATCATGGCGAGGGTTGCGGCGCGGGCGATTTCGTGCGGTATAACCCTAGCGAGGAGGCTATGCACGGCGGCGGCGGAGGAGGAGGCTGGAGCAGCGGCGGCGGCGTCGGCGTCGGCGTCGGCGGCGAAAGGGAAGGCGCTATACCGGCGGTTGTCGGCGCTGGGGGCGGACCCGTCGGCGAGCGCGGCGGAGACGCTGAACGGGTGGGTGAGGGAGAAGAAGGCGGTGTCCAAACCCGAGCTCATCGGCTACGTCAAGGCGCTCCGGAGGTACAAGAAGCACAAGCACGCCCTCGAGGTAATCTAAAGGGCAAAGGGGAAAACCCTCTCTACTCTCGCTTCCTCATTTCATATCATCATCATGCACAAATGACATATTTTGGACGAGATCAATTCATCGCGCTTCTTCAATTACGAATGCATTGTTCTGCATCAAAACAAACTGGCTTTCGTATGTGTCTTTCTTAGAATCGCTTGCTATTCGCTTAAATTTTCTCTTCTTATTGTTATACATACATACAATTACTACAGCTGATGGATTGGATGGAATCTAGAGGCATGGAATTGTCTCCAGGAAACCACGCAACACGCCTCGATCTTATATCGAAAGTGAAGGGATTAGACTCTGCGGAGAGTTACTTCTCGAGCCTTCCGGACACGGCCAAGAACCAACAAACCTACTGCGCTTTGCTGAACAGCTATGCTGAGCTGAAACTGGCGGAGAAAGCCATTTCGCTCTACGAGAAGATGAAGGAACTGAACTTCACTTCCACTACTCTCATCCACAACGTTCTGATGACCCTCCACATGAAACTGGAGCAGCCTGAGAAAATCCCCGAATTATTCCGAGAAATGAAGGCGAATTCCGTCTCCCCTGACAACTTCTCGTACTGCATATTAATGAGAAGCTATGCTGCGGTGAACGACATTGAGTCAGTCGAGAAAGTTGTGCGGGAGATGAAAGAGGGTAAGGTCGCCTTAGATTGGTCCATTTATAGCAATCTCGCCGCCCATTATAATTCAGCAGGGCTTTACGAGAAAGCTGAAGCGGCCCTGAAAAATCTCGAGCAAGTTATGGACAAGCGAGACCGGATGCCTTTCCACTACCTCGTAAGCCTTTACGCTGGTGCCGGAAACTTACCGGAGGTTATAAGGGTGTGGAAGCGTTATCGAGAAGCATTTAAAAGGCCCACCAACGCGAGCTACTTGATTGTGCTTCAGGCTTTCAGTAAGCTAGATGGTATCGATGCATTAAAGGAGTGTTTTGAGGAGTGGGAATCAGCTTACGAGATCTACGATATGAGGGTGGCGAATCTCGTTATAGATGCTTATTTAAAGAAAGATCGGGTGGTAGATGCTGAAAATATTCGTGAGAGAGCTGTTTCCAAGGGTTATGCCGACTTGCGGACTTTTAATTTATTTGTGGACTATTACTTGAAGAATCATCAAATAGATTTGGCGCTGGAGTGCTTCGAAGCTGGAATTGAAGGGGTGAAGAAAAATGAGAGGAAGCCAACGAAGGAGATTGTCGATAAATTTTTCAGATTCTTTGAGGAATCAAAGGATACAGATCTGCTGGAGTCATTCTGTGAGAGCTTGAAAAAGCAAAATTGTCTCGACGAAGAAGCTTACGAGTCATTGGTCCGGATCAAGGACGATGGGATCGAGCTGAGATCTGAAGCATTTGAATCTGTAAAAAGAGCCATAATCAGTTGATAAGGAAAATAAAAAAGCAGAGATCCTACGTCGTAATTCACAATTTGTTACCTTTCATCCTGAATTCAATGCCAAGAGATTGAAAATCATTCGGTTTTGTAGCAGAATTATATCTGGTTTCTTCAAATCCTTCGACCACAGTAATAGCCTTTATGATCTGGCAACTGAGAACGAAACTGATTCAAATTTTTGCGAGTTGGGTTGGTGATGAAATGGCTGTTTCCGTGTATGCTTGATTTTGGCAATAATTTCTCCAGACGAAGAGGAAGAAATTGCTGAGCTTCATAAACAGTCAGATGTTCAAATTGCTGAGCTTCATAAACAGTCAGATGTACAAGCAGAATCGCTTAATTTTAATGCTTGCGGAGTAAGTTGATGGTATACTACTGCTATGGCTGCTAGAGAGAAAAGAGATTGTATTAAGATAGATGGAAACTGTATTAAGATCTTATCTAGCTTGTAGGAAACCTCTTGAGCTGTGCTGTTATTCTTGCTCAAAATTGATCACATTTGAGAGTTTGAAGATTCGTCTACTTCACATATTTAGCTGTGGATATTCTAAAAAGCTGCTGTATTCAACTCCCCTAATCTATAATAATTTCACTGTTACAAAATACTTTTATGGAGCCTTAAAAATTAAGATATGACTTCTTTCCACTTTTTTCACTATATATTGGATTGAAACTTAATGGGAAATGTAAAATAAAATGACTTGTGGGCACTTCCTTTGGGCATGAATATCTTGGTTTATACTATGCAAGTTAATGTATATGATACAGCTAGTATATTGTATGGTGTAAACTGTTTGAAATCGGCGGTGGTAAATGTATCGTCGCCGTATTCAAATAGGAATAAGGTCATTAGGCCAAGAACTCAAAAAGTCGGCGGAGTGAGATGTCTCGTCGACGACGAATTCTTTTTGCCGGTTCCGTTGACCCTCAAATCCCAACAAAATTCTTAAAAAGCCCTCTCCCCAAATACCTCTCTCTCAAAAAATAATAATAATTTGACACCATATACTCCCCTTGATAATGGGGACGATTTTTTAGCAGATGAGATTAAAGGCTAAGAGAATTATTAAAGAATTATAAGAGAAGAGGAGAGAGGAAAAAGAAGATTTAATAAAAATTAACGAAAATCTAGTATTACAAGTTTAGACTTTAGAGGGGAATACAGGTTAACAAAATTTAGAAATATATAAAAATTATTTTTAAAATAAAATAAGAGTATAATATTTAACCCTTTAAAAAATCATATAGTAAAAAATACAAAATTTAAGATAAAGGGTTGATTTAAATTAACACACTAATTTTTATTTTTCTTTAAAAGAATAAAATTAAAATGACTGTTTTGGATTAATTAATCGTCAGTTAACCGTACCGCGTTGCTATGTCGCGGTACGGTCACCGCCCCGTAAGCGTAACATCCAAACTCTACAGGCAAAAAATCCACCAAAAAATTTATTTTGCGGCGCACGAGTCGATTTTGCATAACGGGTGAGCTCACGGGAGGTGACTAGACTCGCAAAACCACCGCTTTTAGCTACCCATTAACATGTGGCCTGGCCCAATAAGCCCGTGGGCCAATAAGCCCAAATAAGGCCCATAAGCCCAAATAAGCCCAAATAGCTAAGGCCTAAGAAGCCCAATAAGCCCAAATAGCTAAGGCCCATAAGCCCAAATAGGTGAACTATGGGCATGCATCTATAGACGGGCCCAGTACACTTTAAGGGCCCGGTACCTTACATTTTTAGTTTATTTATTTGTTTATTTATTTGCATAATTATGTAAAGGCTTTGAATTTATTTGGAGAACTATTTAAGCTTTAAACTTTAAAATTGAAAATATAGAAACATATATAAGTTACTTTTAAACTTGAAAAGAGTATACCATTATTTAATCCTTAGAAAAAAAAGATATAATTTTAAAATTATATACTGATGTAGATTAAAAAAAACTACAAGCTAAACAACTGGTTTAAATGAACATACTTTTTTAAAAAATTTAAACTAAAACGACTATTTTGAATTACGCACTAACCGCACCATGTGGTCGCGATACGCTCACCGCACAGTGATAATAGTCTAGAAGTTCAGTGAGCAACAATCCACCAATAAATTTATTTTGCAGCGAACACGACGATTTTGTTCGAGAGTGAGCTCACGGGAGGTGACCAGACTCACACAAACGAACGGCCCATGGAAACATGGCCCGGCCCAATAAGCGAGTCGACTTTTGCACTGGATACGGCCCAATTTGGGCCCAAATCGTGGTGTGAAACGGGCCGTAGCTGAAGAGTAGCCCATTAATCTTTAATGGGCCCAGTGCCTTGCCTTTTTTTTTTTTTTTTTTTAAGCTCTTTCCTTTATTCTTGGAATATCTATTTATTATGTTTTGAATTCTTCAAATCCTTCAAGCACAAGAATAGCCTTTATGATCAGGTTACTGAGAACAAAAGTTGATGCGATTTTTTACGAGATGGCTGGTGAAATGGTTGTTTCTGTGTATGCTTGAATTTGGCAATAATTTCGTCAGGAGAAAGAGGAAAAAATTGCTGAGCTTCAGAAATAGTTAGATATGCAAGCGGAGTTGCATAATCTTAATCCTTGCTAAATAAGTTGATGATAAAGTTTATGATCAAGCGTATTGTTGCGAAGAGCAAGTACTGCTATGGTTGCTAGAGAGAAAAGAGATTGTATTAAGATCTTATCTAGCTTGTGCTCAGGGAGCAACAGCACTGTGCTGTTATTCTTGTCAAAATTGATCATATTTGTTAGTTTGATTATTCATCTTCTTCACATATTCAGCTGTAGTTTGCGGGAGAAATCTTCGTTAGTATTCTAAAAAGCTATACTACTCCCTCAAGCTATAATAATTTTACTGTAATCATATTTTTTCTGGGGGGCTTGAAAATCATGACATTTAGGAAGGAGCTTCATGTATTTTAATCTTTAAATTAAGCTGGATTCTCTCAATTTAAGATGTGACTTCTTTTCACTTCTATTTCTGTTTTATTCAAAATGAATAAGAAATGTCAAATGATCTATGTACGCTGTGATATAGTTAGTATAGCGCATAATTTAATGAAAGCCGTTTGAAGTCGGCGGTAGTTCATGTTTCGGCACCGTATTCAACTAGAAATAAGCTCAGTAGGCTAAGAACTCAGAGTCGGCGGAGTGAGATGTTTCGTCGACGTCTTCTGTTTCCCGATTCCATTGACATCAAGTCCCAGGGCAAAACACCACCCCTCCGTGCCCGTTTCCCATTTAAAACCCTAACCCTAATCGCTCGTCGAGGAACAAGAAGAACCCGTTCGCGCATGGCGAAGAACCCTATTCTCCTCCGCCTCCTCCTCCCCCTCCCTTTCCGGGGCATAGCTCCTGCCAGAGGGCTCTCCACCGCGGCGGCGGAGGCGGAGCCGGAGACGGCGAAGAAGGAGGCGACGGCGGCGGCGGCGGATTCGAAGCCGCTTTACCGGCGATTATCGGCGCTGGGCGGGGCGCCGGAGGGGAGCGTAGCGAAAACCCTAAACAAGTGGGTGAGGGAGGGGCGATCGGTGAGGGCCGTGGAGCTCATGAAGTACGTCAAGGAGCTCCGCAAGTATAAGCGCCATACGCACGCCCTTGAGGTCCACCTCCTCCCCTTCTTCTCCCTATCTTGCTCCCGAGTGAGCTCCAAATTTTCTTTTTCCTCCCCCCCAAAATAATGCCTCTTTGAGCTTGAGATCGGTGATCGCATAAATGTTGGTTTATTTGATGTGTTTTAAGCGCTCAAAATTAAATTTTGAATGGTGGTGGATAGTACATTATTATGTTTATCACCAAAAACGAGCCCCTTTTTTCGTTATTTACGTTCAAACAATATTCACTACATCTCCAAAAGGGCCCTTTATGTATTATGCTAAGCCTCTTTATATGCAATGATAAATTCCATGAACGCAGGTCATTAGTTCATCTTCCATTTTACTCTGTGGATTACTCAATTCTTACTAGTAATCAATATCTTTCGACAGTTAATGGATTGGATGGTCAAAACGAGAGGCATGAACATGTCTTACACCAACCACGCAATTCGGCTCGATCTAATCTACAAGGTCCGAGGCATCGAATCGGCTGAAGAATACTTTTCGGCCCTCCCGGAGGCCGCCAAGAACGCGAGAACCTACGGAGCCCTTTTAAACTGTTACTGCACGGCGAAAATGGAGGAAAAAGCTACATCCCTGTACCGGAAGATGGATGAGCTTAGCTTGGCTTCGAGCACTTTGGTCCACAACAACCTGATGTCCCTTTACACGAAACTAGGGCATCCCGAGAAGGTGCTGGGCCAATTCCAAGCGATGAAGGCAAAGAACATCGCCCCGGATAACCTCACGTGTTGTATTTTAATGACGAGTTATGCTTCGGCGGACGATATCGCGAGCGTCGAAGGAGTTATAAACGAGATGGAAGAGGAAGAGAGTGTTACTCTTCATTGGAGCGCTTATAGTACGCTCGCGGGCATTTATATATCGTCCGGGCTCCTGTCGAAAGCTGAAGCTGCTCTCAAGAAGCTCGAAGGGCTTATTGGTTCTCGCGAACGAGAGCCGTTTCACTTTCTTATGAGTTTGTATGCAGGAACTGGTAATCTAGGAGAGGTGAATAGAGTATGGAGCTCTCTGAAGGCTCAATTCACAAAGATCACTAACACAGGCTATCTCATCATGCTCCAAGCTCTGAATAAGCTCGATGATGCTGAGGGGATGAAGGAGATTTATAAGGAATGGGAATCAATCTATGTAACTCATGATGTGAAGTTGACGAATTTGATGATAGGAGCTTTTTTGAGGGGCGATTCGACTGAAGAAGCAGAGGCCATTTGGGCAAGGGCTTCTGAGAAGGGCGCGGTGTTCGACTTCAGGACGTGCGAGCTGTTCATCGATCACTACTTGAAGAGGAGTGAAACGGGGCCGGCTCTGAAGTGGCTCGAGATGGCGATTTCACTTGCGAAGGGGGATGAATGGAAATTGGATAATGAGAAAGTGAACAAGTACTTGTCATGCTTCGAGGAGGCGAAGGATGCCGAGGGGGCCGAGAAATTCTTGAAATGCTTGAAGAGGTCAGGCAGCGTCGATTCTTCCGAACTTACGCGGCTGGCTGTAAGACAAATTCTTCGCTCAGTAGAAGGATGAAAGAAGATAATATTGTAGTGAGTTCTAAAGCAGAAAAGTTACTTGAAAGGGTGTGTAAGCGAGGATCATAATTTTGTTTTTGCTATCAAGCAACGAAATGTTTCTTATCCTACTTAAAATTTTCTACCATGATAATATGTTGAAATGAAATGTTTCGTATGAGAAAATTTCATGTTAATTGCTTTGGTGCTTTTGGGAAATATATGTAACTCAAGCGTTTTGAGAAATAAGAATCGATGATCAAGTCGAACCACAATATCTTTTAAATGGTTACATGCAATATGATATTCAGTGAATTGGAAAAAATAGCATGCTCACACAAAAGGAAAGCAGGAAGAAGAATATCTTACAGGAACTAAACAAAAGAAGAAACCGAAACATCGATTCTCTGCAACGCAGTAGCATAATCTCAACAAATAGAATAAAAAGTAAAAAAAAGAGCAAAAAAGGATAAAGGTACAAAATTATCTCGTATATTCGACTGTTACTCAGCTCATCTGGACCATCGGTGTAAAGGGGACATATTTGGTTCTGGAAACCCAGTAGCCCACGAAGACGGAGAGACAGATGGAGATCACCGACAAGAGCAAGGCGAAGGCGGTCGCCATGTCCCACGAGCTACTCGAAGAACCCGACCGGGAAAGAGAAGTTGCAGAAGTCGATGATGATAAGTCGAGAGGGAGCCAGTTACAACTAGCCGAATAGTGCTGGGACTTGCTATATGGCTGACCGCCTGTCGGGTACCAGAAAGCAAAAGCCACTTTGCTCGGCTGACCGATCGTGAACTGCACATCCTGTATTGGTACGTAAAGAAAAGAGTTGTATTTGGTTTGTCGGTCAATGTGAAATGAAAGCTACCGGAAAACACGTGGATACCTTATGTGATTAACCATTTTTCTTTAAAAGCTAAGATACTGGGAACAATGTTCTATTGTGCTCAACAGACATCATATAAGAAAATTCGGGCACTAGGAGAGAGTAGTTCAGAGGTTTACCTGTTGGAAACGATCCATCGTTCTCAAAGGTCTCGAGAACTCGAAGTAGTAGGTGCCCTTATTGCCTTGATCTCCGTAAGGGCTCTCCTCTTCCAAGAAGCCTGGAGAGAGTGAAGCTAGGTCGCATCACATAGTTAAATATAAGAAGGATAGGAACATCATGTTGTAACCAATTTGCAAATAAAGCATGGGGTTTTTTTTCCCCCCAAATCATCTTCTGAGCAACAAAGTCTCATTTAGCGGTAGGAAAAGATTAAAAAAAAAGATTTAGTTGAAAATCAATCTAGAGAGAAGAAGCCGGAAACTGGGGTGGGGGTGAATGGAAAAGAAATACCTGAATGAAACGTTAGTGAACTGTGCCACCAAGCACCGTGCCAGTCATTTTGAGCATTCGAACTATTCCCTGAAAATGCAGAAGAATCTGTTTCATTGCTTCATGCAATTGAAAACTGTAATTAATTAGCCAAAGAGCTATCTTATATTAGAAAGGAAGAAAGAAAAAAAACAGATAGCAAGTATAAATAGGAACACTACAACTAATGCAGGCGGTGCCTGCAGAAATCAGATAACGAAAGCAAAGGGCATGTAAAAGAAGGAGGAGGAGAAAAGACAGAAATTCGCACAAAAAATACTTGAATATTCTCTAGGTAGAAGCACCAAAACAAGTCAGACGATCAGCAGAAAAAAGAGTATTCTCCTAAGAGAATATCATCTTCAGAGGATCAAAACAGACCCCAAAAAAACTTACCGCCTTATGAGTAGAATGTATGTACCTGCACTTTCAGTATTACGACTTACTACTTAGTTCCTCAACATTTCACTCAAACAATCTAATCCCCAGATATTCGGCTAACTTATTCGATTGTCATCTTTAAAGCATGAAATTACCTTTAGGGCCTAATCCATCAAGGTATTGACAGTGCGGATTCCAGGAATACACATCAACTAGGTGGCCAAACCTATCAAAAAAGAGAACTTTTTGTTGCAGCTCTCAACAGATAAAACTAAAAGTCAAGCCAGGGAGATTGTATCTGATACAAGAGAAAGAAATCAATGATACCTATCACCTCCATTTCCATCCGCGTTGTCAAATATATTACCACCATATAGACGACCAGGAACAGCAGTCCCAATAGAGAAGTGCATAATGTCCACTTCATGGCCTCGACAGCTTTTACTCGTGCATGTGCCGGGCAAATCTTTGCACCCTCCCATCTAAGAACAATGATTTTCAAATGAAAAGTGAACTCTTATGTGGGTAACAGCTTCCATAAGAGAGATAAAATTTAAAAGCACATGCTTATTTTCAAGCAAGCAATTTAATAAGCGGGTGATATCAATACAAACAAAAGCTTACGTTATCATATGAGGCATTCTCGCCAACTTGGAACATGAGAGCTACCGAAGGACATCTCGCATTTTCACTGGAAAATCAAAAGAAAAGGCTAAAAAATTACAAGTCTTGCCATTTGATGTTATTAGAGAATATTGCTCAGCATAAAAATAAAAATGGCACGCGTAAGATCTCTTTTGTAGCAACCACATTAAGTCTCGGCAACAATGGTACTAGTTGAAGTCGATCAACACAAAAGCAAAGTCGTACATATTGGAAGAGAAATTATTACCCTTGAGTGTATGCATACTCGCCATCAATTTGTAGCATAAAGAAAACGTTGGTGCCATCGTGAACAGCCTACAAAAGCATCGAATAATAAGAAACTATATCATTTAAGCAAAACATCAGTTTCTCTTTGCTTTTCTTTTTTTTAAAAAAAATTCAGAGACCGATAGTGACGCGTTGTCAAAGATACACCAGAATCACTGAAATAGCATCTATACTAATAAGATAAATTGGAGAAAATTCATGCCTTTAGACTAGGTTGCTAGATGAAATTGGGAACTAATTTTGGAGAAAATTTAGCTCACCAAAGTTTTCATAATTAACTATTTTATACCTGATCAGTGTTGGCCGTAGGATATAATTAATTTTAGAGTAGTAATAGTCCAATTAGGTCAACATAAACTAGGTTATTAAATGCAGTATCATCGACATTCTAAATCAAACCACAGCATGACACTAAACACCATGAAAATTCCTAGTGTTAGCTATAATTAGCAAAAGATAACATAATAATAGAGCTCGGAAACCGTTCCAATTTCGAATTTTAGGGCTAATTACTATCATAATCTAATAAAGAATTATACAAATTACGCAATCGAATCACTTAACCCCACCCAATCTCCAGCTATAACCCCAATAGTATATAAAAATCAATGGAACAATCCAATTTTTCCCAGAAAAATCATCTTTTTTTAACCCAAAAAAAAATAAAAAAGGGGTTTTTTTTTTCTTTTTTTTGGGAAATACAAACCTTAACGGTCAATTTGCCCTCGCCGTAGGCCTTGTCCTGGTCGGGGTCGAGCGCGGGGAGGAGCGGGAACTCGGAGCCCTCCACGTCATCCCAGTCGTCCACGTGTCCGTCGACCGTTACGATCCCGGGGCGGAACTCGGCGAGGACTCGCACGTCGGGGTTCATCTCGCAGCTGGGGCCCGATTCATCGCCGTGGTGCTCGTGGGCCCCCGCGAGGGAAATCGCCGAGGAGACGAGGAGGAGGGCGACGAATCGGAGCATGGCGCTCGTATCGCCGAGGAAGAGCGAACGGTTCGGAGGAAGCCGCCCCCGAGGAGGACGAGGAGGCGGGCGACGAGTCCAACCTGGAGCTTTGTCCCGTGAATCGGTGAAAAGACGGCTTTGTCCCCGCTCGAGTTTGGGAAATCGCGCGGGGAGCTGGTGGTACTACGGAGAAAATGAGAAGGGTATTTTGGGGATTTTACGCTGGCCTCCTTCGTTGAACAGTGGCTGAGATTGGAATTTGGGGTGATAAATCAGAAGAAGGAAGTGAGGAGTTCCGTGATTTGACTGACGATTACTTCTATAGGGCTTCTTCACAAATTTACTCGTGCCACGTGGGCCGGGCCCAAAAGGCCCATTAGAAACCTCGTCGCACACTCACAGTGGACCAATATCTCAAAGCCCGCTATAAATCAGGCCCGGCCCACAAACGGCGACGAATGCCACGTGGCGCACAAACAGAGGAGCGCGGGAGCCCAATTCGCGGAGACGCACATTCATACCAACCGTTTCCCGCCGAGGAATAAAAACAGACCTATTCCGCCATTTATTCCCATTCTCCCGCTCGTAACGGCCACCTATCCCTCAGTCAATCCCCCCTCTTCTCTCTCTCTCAATACACAAACCCCAAACACAAGAAAAAGGAAAAAAAAAAAAAAAAAATACTAGCAGAGAATAACAGAGAGACAGCAATGTTCTCTGTTCTCCTCTGTTCCTACCCCTTCTCCTCCTCCTCATTCCAATCTTAATCCCCACAACACTTAAAAATCCTCCTCCTCCACCACCACCATGGATTGATCCAGTTTTACCAACCCGCTAGCTCCGCGAGCCCTCTTCTGCGTTGCTGAATCGAGAAAGGTGTACAGGAAAACTCTATCTTCAATTCTCGTTTCCACCCTCCCCTGTTTTCCTGTACGCCGCCCGCCGCCTTTTCCGCCTCCTCTCGCCGAATCCGCGAATTGGGTTTTTCTTCTTCCCCGGCCATGAATTCCAAAACCCAGGTTTTATTCCTGCTCCTCTCCCTCTCCGCGCTGCTCTATTCTGCCGCCGGGGGCGGCGGCGGCGGCGGTGACGACGGAGACGACGACTACGCCCCGGCAGATGCGATACTCCTGAACTGCGGCTCGTCGGCGAACGGCACCGACGCCGACGGCCGTCACTGGGCGGCGGATGGCGACCTCGCGGGCGGCGCCGCCGCCTCGGCCGAGTCGCAGGACCCGTCCCTCCCCTCGCCCGTCCCCTACATGTCGGCCAGGGTGTTCACCTCCCCGTCGACCTACAACTTCTCGGTGAGCAAGAAGGGGCGCCACTGGGTCCGGCTCCACTTCTACCCGTCGGCCTACAACGGCCTGCCCCCGGAGTCGTCCTTCTTCTCCGTCACGTCCCCCTCCGGCGGCGTGACCCTCCTCTCCAACTTCAGCGCCTTCATCACCGCCAAGGCCCTGAGCCAGGCCTACCTCATCCGAGAGTTCTCCTTCCCCCCCTCGCCCGGCGGCGTCATCTCCCTCACCTTCACCCCCTCCGCCGACCACAACGCCTCCTACGCCTTCGTGAACGGCATCGAGATCATCTCCACGCCCGACCTCTACGCCGACCCCGTCGCCCTCGTCGGCTTCTCGGACCAGAGCGTGCAGCTCGACGCCGACACGCTCCAGACCATGTACCGCCTCAACGTCGGGGGCCAGTACATCGCCGCGAGCAACGACTCGGGCGGCCTGAGCCGCGCCTGGTACGACGACTCGCCCTACATATACGGGGCCGGGTTCGGGGTCACGGTGGAGGCGAGCGACAAGACGCGGATCGAGTTCGCGCACGGCGCGGTCGATGGGCCCCGACCCGGCGGTGAACCGGAACTTCAACCTGACGTGGGCGTTCCAGGTCGACCCCAACTTCACCTACGTGGTGCGGCTCCACTTGTGCGAGCTGCAGCTGACCAAGGTCAACCAGCGCGTCTTCGACATCTTCGTGGCCAACGCCACCGCCCAGTCCGGCGCCGACGTCATCGCCTGGGCCTCGTCCAAGGCCGTGCCGGTATACAAGGACTACGCGGCCTTCCTCCCCGACCGCCCCGGCGACGACCAGCTCTGGGTCGCGCTCCACCCCTCCGAGTCGGCCAAGCCCGAGTACTACGACGCCATCCTGAACGGCCTCGAGGTGTTCAAGGTCAACGACTCGGCGGGCAACCTCGCGGGGCCCAACCCGGAGCCCTCGAAGATGCTCGCCGCGGCCGAGCTGGACGGCGCGTCGGCCGGCTCCTTCCGCTCCAAGCCCGGCGAGAAGTCCCACGTCATCACCGGGGCCGCGGGCGGCGCCGCCGCCGTCGGCCTGGTGTTCGCGATCTGCGTGGCCGTGTACCAGCGCAAGAAGCGCGTGGTCGGCGCCGACTCCACGAACAACAACGGGTCCGGCTGGCTCCCGCTCTACGGCGGCAACTCGCACACGACGTCGGGCAGCAAGTCGTCCATCTCCAGCAAGAGCTGCGCCAGCAGCCACCTGGCGAACCTCGCCGCCATCTGCCGCCACTTCTCCTTCGCCGAGATCAAGCAGGCCACCAGGAGCTTCGACGAGTCGCTGGTCATCGGCGTCGGCGGCTTCGGGAAGGTGTACAGAGGCGTCATCGACGGCGGGGTCAAGGTCGCCATCAAGCGCTCCAACCCCTCGTCCGAGCAGGGCGTGAACGAGTTCCAGACCGAGATAGAGATGCTCTCCAAGCTCCGGCACAAGCACCTCGTCTCCCTCATCGGATTCTGCGACGAGAACGGCGAGATGATCTTGGTCTACGACTACATGGCCCACGGAACTCTACGAGAGCACCTGTACAAGACGAACAAGCCGCCGCTGCAGTGGAGGCAGCGGTTGGAGATCTGCATCGGCGCGGCGAGGGGCTTGCACTACCTGCACACCGGGGCCAAGTACACGATCATACACAGAGACGTGAAGACCACTAACATTCTGCTGGATGAGAACTGGGTCGCCAAAGTTTCCGATTTCGGGCTCTCGAAAACCGGCCCGACGATGAACAACCAGACGCACGTCAGCACGATGGTCAAGGGCAGCTTCGGTTACCTGGATCCGGAGTACTTCAGACGGCAGCAGCTGACGGATAAGTCCGACGTGTACTCTTTTGGGGTGGTTCTGTTCGAAGTTCTATGCGCCAGGCCGGTGCTGAACCCGAGCCTGCCCCGCGAGCAGGTCAGCTTGGCGGACTGGGCGCTGAACTGCCAGCGGAAGGGAATCCTCGCCGACATTATCGACCCTCTGGTGAAGGAGAAGATCAGCCCCGAGTGTCTGAAGAAGTTCGCCGAGACTGCAGAGAAGTGCTTATTGGACCACGGTGTCGATCGGCCTTCGATGGGCGACGTGCTCTGGAACCTGGAGTTTGCTTTGCAGCTGCAGGAGAATTTCGAAGGCGGGAAAAATTCGGGCGAAGCTGCAGAGGTCGACAACAGCGCGAGCGACGGGCATTCGACGGGTAATAATTCCACTGCAGAAAGTGGGAGGAGCGAGGATTCTGCTGATGGGCTGAGCACCAGTGTGGTGTTCTCTCAGCTCATAAATCCAACCGGGAGGTGAGGAGGTTTTGTTCTCTCAGAATTATATATGGAAAATGGCCACTCAGAGGTTGGTGAGTGAAAGAAAGAAGGGATTAATTACTAAATATGGGGTTTTCCTGGTGGTGTTTGTGGGAGAATGTTACGAATTGGTTTGGGCTTGTTATTTGTATTTTTTTTTTGTTCAAAATTTGTTTTTGTTTGTTGTAAACAGGCAGGCTCTTGGAATTGATAGTGATATGTAATTGACGAATTGGAAGATCACATTCTAACTGTTATTCAAATCAGTCTGTCTGATATAAATATTTATCTATTCGTTGGCAGTTTCCACTGTTTCCTTAATCCGTTTTTCCATTTTTTTATTCCTCATGTTTGTTTTATTTGTTTTGTTTCCGTCGAAGTAAAAAATTTCAAATCAAAATTTGCGACTGCTCAGCGACAAGACATAAAATGTTGCTAGCAAATTTTCAATTTTCCAACAATAAATGCAGCAATTTGCTTGAACCCCCTTTCTAACATTTCTAACAGACAGCTTACTTTTCTGCCAAAAAAAAAAGTATACAAAACAGTTAAAAAAAAATATCAAGCATCATCAGCAGCAATCAAGATGAGTGTGTAACCAAGAAAGAAACCTGAGAGAAAACCTGCCATAATGCACCAATAGGAAACAACTACTGTAACTAAGCAAACATATTTCTTATTTTTCATACTCAGAAATTTACAATACAAAGACTTTTGAAACAGAACAGCAGCCTCAATCATCTACGATTTCTGTTATTTCTAGATATAAGTTCTCTAGGATGCGCTGCCTCCCCCGGGCCCTCCCAGTGTCAGAACGACATCATGAAGATCGCTTTTAGGCCTTTCCTGTTTTGCTTTAACTACTTGAACCGGCTGAGCGTGCCGGACATAATGACCGCACTCGAAGGCGGCTGACTTTGGCAGCGGTCGAGCATGTACTGGATTGGCATGAGAATTTATCATCTGTCTCGGAGTTACGACACCTGGTCCCTGGTAATTTCAAAGAAAAAGTGATGAATAGTTTTATACAAGGAGTTTTTTTTTAAAAAAAAAAAAAAAAACTAGGGATAAAATCGCCTATGTTTCTCTTGTGGTACAGCTCGATTTCACTTAATCAAGCCAATTCTGACTAAATTTTCTTCCCACTTAAAGGCTACCACAAGAGGGTTACATAAAGGTTTCTCTTGTACCGTAAGAGAAAAAAATGAAATACAGTTTTCGGAAGTTCCTTACAGGAGAAAATAAGACCCCCCTAAATATCTGTCCATTGACAACAGCAGTCATAAGGTATCCGGAATCGAAAGCTCCATCCACAGTTCCACGAACCTCAGCACCCATCTGTATGGCGTACACCCAATCATACAAAAACCCATAAAAGAACTTGAGAAATATAAGATACATGAGCAGTCAAGTTCTAAATCGAGTGATTTCTGGGAATGGCTTACAAATAGGTGAGTGGCAGGAAGCGAATTCGGCTTATTTTCTGCAGCGAGAAACTGCACTTCATGCCTCGGTTGGGGAACACCACGAAGGAGTTGCTCAGTCTTAACAACCCTCGGAGATTCCGTGCCCAAGAAAAGTGTTTCCCGAGAAGCGCTTTTTATGCCGTTCGACAGTTGCTTCTGGTGATGCAACTTGAGGGGAATGAATTGTCGAGAAGCTGAGATAGAGCCATTAGGAGACCTCGACAGTTTCTGAACAGTGTTCTGCTCTTGATCAGATTGTGATGGGGAAGAATGTTGAGAAAGAGAAAGAGAATGCTCCTCCTGTTCGGATTCGATCTCCCACACTCTCGCATCATTTGTTTTCCTCCGTTTCTCACGCATATTTTCTGGAAAAGAAACAAAGATATAATAGAAGCTAAGCTAACAAAAAAGAAACAATTTAGATTTTATGGTACATTTCGAATAATAAAAAGACCAACCTAAACCACGTAGGAGGTTGTTCCTTGGTTCCTTTTCAAGCTCACGGGTTCTTTGATTGAGCTCTCCATTCATCATCCCCGTATCTTTTTGCTGCAAATGTGTTACCAATTAGCACACAATATCTCTTCATACTGTAACTAGGGGTGGGGGAGGAAATAGTCGAAGTGGCGCTCACCATATTTTCTGTTCTCAAGAATTTGCGCTTCTCTTGGCTCCAATGATTACTGAAAATTTTGCACATTGAAATATTGTATCGACCATTAGGATGCTCAGATCCTAATTGCAGAATGAGTAATTCATTCAGAGGCCGTTCGTCCTCCCCACAACTGTCATTAATTGAGAGAAAGTATGATCAGAAAGAAGGTGAATTAAATGATTATTGAAGAATTAAAATTGTCCAAAAATATAGAGTTGGAGTTATTACAACTCACCCTCCATATATGGCTATGTCGGAATTTGTAACTACAGCAGTATGTGAAAAACGTCCATGAGGGTGCTGACCACGAATCTCGAGTTGAGTCCAAGTTCGAGTCAACACATCAAGAACCCAAACATCACTGTAGTACTGTTTATCTCCGACTCCTCCAATTATATAAACCTAGAGAACAGTAACAAAGAAGCTAATATGATCGACTGCTAAATTAGAGGTTTTTTTGGTGAAAGGTCATTTTGTTAGATGCTTACCGTTGATCCAAAACTCACTGCTGCATGGCCTGCTCTTACCCCTGGGGAGGATCCTTGCACTGCGAACTGTAAAATGAATAATTGTTACCATACTCTCATAAAATTCTTTTCATTTTACATTATTAATTCCTAAAATAAATGATGGCAAAGGAGCTATTTATTTATCTTAAAGAGCCCTTACCCTCGACCATGCCATAGTTTGGGTATCGAGCACATCGACTTCCCCGTGATACCGCTCACCACAATCGCCACCATAAATAAAGAGCTTATTTCCAATAGCCACCGCAGTATGACTATCTCTCGGTGCGGGAATTTCCCCCTTCATTTCAGGAGAACTCCATGTCATATTCTTCACATCTAGTACATGAACATCATTCAAGTAATTCGCTTCCCCCTCTCCGCTCCCTCCAAAGATTACCAAATTGTCATCCCCTACAACCGTCGCAGTGTGGCTTTCCCGCGGACAAGGTGGGGTCCCTGTGCAATTAGGTTTGGTCCATTCTTTCGTTTGCAAATCTAATACGTGGAGGTCGTTAACCTTCTTTGAACCGTTTGTGCCTCCAAATACTATCATCTTGTGCCCGACTATGGTTGCAGTATGGCTATCTCGGTTTCCAGGTCTCGGGCCCGTAGTAGTGAGGGAGCCCCAAACCATTGTTTCTAAATTTAGAACCAGTACGTCACTATAGTGTAATCCACCACAACAACCCTGTTCGGAAGGAAAATAATCCTTTCATTTATTTTATATCCGAAACAACCGCAAGGTAAGCAAGAATTTTGCAATAGAGTCGTATCAGGTTATCAACGATTATCGAGTAACACATATTAACAAACAAGAATTACGAGCTCCGACGGAGCTACAATAAGCAGAGTGGTGAGATTAATCAATTGTTTCAACAAAAAAAAAGAAGAGCCTTTTAGAGCAGGGCAGCCTCCAATTCCCTGGTAGTCCGCGGCGGACTCCGAATCAAACATCTGAGGCTAATTCACTTTGCATTTTTAAAATTTGTAAAACTAACTTTTTCTTATCAAATAGCACTGGTTAGTAGTAACATGAAATTGATACCAAAGATCAAACTGGGCTCTCATTTGATGAAATATGTAGTGAGAAATTTTTCTACTTACCATACATTACAAAATATAACATCTAGCTAGACTTGAAAACATGATTATAATCTTAACTCAGCTCAGGTCAGAAAAGCAAACAGATGTAAGAAGAGCTGCAGACTATGAAGTTAAAGTTTAAAGAGCTGAAAAAGACAATTCAGACAAAGCCCCAGTAAAAGAAAATTGAAGAGCCAGTGAGAATATGAGGATGTTATTCAACTCAAGCACACAAGTTACCAGATAATAAAAGAAGCATAAAAAGTATATATATAATATAATATATTGCAGGGAAAGAGACAGTAACACATGTTGCCACACTCATATTTACCCCAAAAACATAAACAGCCCCATCACAGAAGCAAGCAGAGTGCCCCCATCTCTCAGGAGGGTTGAATCCCACCACCTTTGGGTACAGCCACATTGCCTTCCTCCTCTTCACCTCCTCCATTCCTAATGATCCCATCTCTCTCTATCTCTTTATTCCTCTTCCTCTTCCTCTCTCTCTCTCTCTCTCTCTCCCCCTCTCTCTCTAAAGAGAGCAACAACAACTCACTCTATTAAGACCCAAATTCTGTATCTAAACCGGTGAAAAGATTGATGAGAAAGAAAGGGAGAGAGAACAATGAATTTGAAACATAAACATGAACATGAACATGAACAAGGCAAGTGAGAAATCAGACATCAGTGTCTGTTCTCGGACAAGAAAAGATGGGTCCTTTCATGTCCCAAAAACTGCTGTGCCAACCAACACAAGAGAAAAATAGTTGGTAGCAGGAAAAGACTGTTGATATCTATTTTTTCTTAAAAAAAAAAAAACAAAAACAAAACAAAGTTGCTTTGCCCACAAAGTGGGTGCTACAACACAACATTAGAACATAATAATAATAAAAATAATAATAGTAATAGTAACATTAAACATGGGGATGGAAAGAAGAGAGGGGTTTAGAGAGAAAGAAAGAGAGAGAGAGAGAGAGAGAGAGGGGAGTTTGGGGGAGTGTGAGCATTGGAATGTGTGAGGTGTCACAAACTTCTCAAATGCCCCCATTGTTTTAGTTCAAGTGTCTGGGGCTTTCGTTTTTCTTTAAACTCGTCTAACTGAAAATGATGGGGGTGGGGTGGGGACATTGGGACATTGGGCTGTGGGAAATGATGGGAGATGTGTTTTTGGGGTTTGGTGAGGTGGATTTTTCAAGAGAGGGAAATTGGCTCCTAAAACTTCCATGTCTACTTATCTTTCCTTGTCACAATAATAAAGCAACATTGTTATTTGTAGAATAGATGAAGTGTCCGCATCAAATATACGTATTAGAATAAAGTTAAATCATCTTTATTTGAAAGTAATGGTATTTAGCCACATAGCACTATCAATCAGTTTAATTCTATTTTTATAAAAACAGTTATTAACAGAGTCGAATAAATTTTAGTTAACACCGATATTACAAATCTAGTCAAATGTGATATTAATAGAGTCAATTAAGCTTTGCTTAGATCAGCAAATAAAAGCTTTTTTTTTTTTAGAAAGAGATAGCAAGGTAGGTAACTGTTTCATTCATTAAGCGAAATAAACAAAGCATATAAGATAAAAATAATTAAGGCTTTCGAGACAGAGTCAAAATAGATAAGAACAAAGCAGAAAAGAGATCGGGATGATAGAAAAAAGAAGAGAGGAGGGTGAATGAAAGAAAATTAAAGAGAGTTAAAAAGTAGAGCAGTAAGTTGTGCAGTCAAATAATATTTTTTTAAGTTTTTTTTTATTAGAGTACTGCTATTTTTTTATTTTTTATGTTTTATTTGGGAGAGTAGGAATATAAAGTATGAAAACCCCTGATAAAAAGGTGAGTTCATTTATTGATTTCTCTCGCTCAGATGCTTCATTGAATATTTTGGCTTCTTTTAGTGGGTGGATTTGCTTTGAAGGGCACATTGGGATTGATGGATGTGGAGGGGTGGTCTCTCAATCTCTATCTATATATCTCATTTTTCAAAGATAGGGCTGATATGGATCTATACATGTCTCTTCTCAAGATGGCCTTGGGAAAATAAATATAAATAAATAAATAAATAAATAAATAGGACTTCAAACAAAGCAAGGAAAAAAAAAAAAAAAAAGACAAAATTTATTCCTACCTACTTGCTTTTTAGGGTGTTTTTATTTTAACTTTTTGGGGTTTAGGGATGGTGTTTTGGGAAGTGAGAAGCTCTTGGCCCTTCTCCAGAGGGAGGAGTGGGGATGGGTTACTTCCAAATTCAAAGTACATAGTTTATATTTTATGGTTGTAAACCCCATGGTAAAAAGTAGTAAATTTTCGAGCAACTCTCCACTCTCACTAATAAAAGGTCCTTTTCTGTTGTGTGGGCCTGTGGCTCTTGCTAGTAAAAAAATATGATATTTTATAAACAGCTTTTGACATTTAGCAATCCATGAGAGTGGAACAGGATTACCACAATTAAACACAGTTCTTGTTGTTTCATGTATAATATAATAAATATATTTAGCCTTGCTTTTCTTTTAACATCAACGGTCACAATCACATAATATAGTACGTGCAAGGTCGTCAAATGGAAATTGTGGACGCGGCATGATAACACTATTTCAAACTTAGCCAAACAAATTACGAACGTTCACATTGCTTTCTTCGTTTTGTTTGTGGGTATAAAACACTCATCAAAGCCTACAAATCTACAATTAGACACTGTAATTTTTTTTTATTTTGAAAATATAGGTAACATACTATCCGCTTTGTTTATTTTATTTAAAAATAAATTTAACTAGAAATATAAATAAATTAGGATTCCAAACCTGAAACCTCGTGTATCAGTCATCAACTCCTTTATCACTCACGCTAGGGACAGTCGATTAAATATTATAATTCGAAACTGAACCTTAGAGCAAGTTTAGTTCTCCATAAAATTACGGGGTAAAATATTTAGTTCCACGTAAAACTGCTTTATCGTAAAAATATTTTACAGATTGAAAAAATGGTACATTGTCGTTTTCTGCTTCAAAGCTGCGGAAAACGAAAACCAATCGACGGAAAAATCGCGGCTCACTGGCACGTTGCATGCGGTCCACCCGTTGGACCTGACTTTGTGGACCGCCTGAGAGAGGTCCAGGATGGACCGCTCTCTCTCTCTACATATATATATATATATAATATTTTATTTATAAATTTATATTTTATAATTATATATAAAATATTTTATTTTTATTATGGTTATTATTATGTATTATTTTATTTATAAATAAATAATA